>NC_140993.1:70116996-70136580 GCF_052327205.1 Somniosus microcephalus
GAGAGCACACACACCAAATAGAAAGCACGCAGAGTATGCAGATAGAAAACATGAGAACTCAGAGTTGCAGAGATAAAAGAGGGAGTGCACGAGCAAAATAGTCTCCTTTTACACTCTTGCACAATGTGGTGTTTTAGCATAAAGTTTAATGAAACCAGCAGCAACCCTTTGTACATTTCATGGTGTGAGAATATTCTTTAGTATCACCTTTCAAGTTACAGCCTCTCAATGTCCCTTATCTGTGCCCTGGAGCTAATGCAGTGCTGTAGCCAACTGTTTCTTCAGTAGTCAAAGCAGATCCCCTCCCCTCCCTCCCTCCTGTCCTTGTGTGAACCACTGCACATTACAGGAGCCTGACTTTAACCATAAATGGTTATAAACAATAGTGGTGAAGTTCTTTTTTTTTTAAAAAGCAAGACTCCAAGCGGATTTCAAACAATGTATTTTTTTTTTTACTTTTAAAAATACACAACATTCATCCCTGCAAATATCCAGCTCCTAGCACCAAGTGAAATCTCTGCAAGTTGTAAAATTACAAATGCACAAGCCACTTACCAGAGTGCACCCACTGAAACCCATTTCCCAGAGAGAGAGAGAGAGAAAGATTGAGACAGAGTGAGTGAGAACATTCAGCAGCGGTCCTTCTTAGTCCTCAGCTTGTGTCATTGCAAGACTGGTTTCCAAAACAGCTGAACCATTTCAGAAATACTCGGGGAACTGTGTGCTTTTAAAAAAAAATCTTTCAGTCTATAGTACAGAATTGAATCGCTCGTCAAACTGGAGTTTTCCTTCAAATCTTTTGCTACCAGCCACTAAATAATTAATATATCTTCTTTCCTGCTACTTTCTCCCGCCCCCCCTTCAGTAATAAGCTTTAATTTAATGAATAATTAAAAAAAATACCACCTAAATCAAACAATTCTTTTAAATATCAGATTGACTCACGTAACAAAATGGCCACACCTAACGAATTTTGGGCAGAACTTTCAACTGTGGCCAGGGAGGGGGGGGGGGGGGGGGAAGGGGAGACGTAGTGAAATGGGCAGCAATGGGTCGGCCACCCGTTACAAACCCCATGCCCACTAGCTTCGACGGACAGGAAAAAAAAATCAGGTGGGCTGTGTAGAGTGGCCGATCCATTCTGGCCCCCAGCAGAGCTGAAAGTTCGGCCCATTGTTTGCCAGGGTGGGGTGTGATTGGCTGGGGGAGGTGGAGGGGGCGGGGGAAGGGGAGAGAGAGATTTTGTAAACGACTTGCTAACTCGGTTTTGCCAGCACCGGTCGTGGTGCCCAAAACATTGAACACTGCTCGGTATCAGAAACAAACCAGAAAAATAAGTTGCGCCTTACGAAAAAAATGTAATTAGCTGTTGATGATCCCTTCTCTCCTGTTCCCACCGCCCCTTCCCAAAATCACGTCAATTAAAAAAAAACTCAAATCCCAACAAAGGGAAACAGGTGCCGCACTCCAAGTCTGGATTAAGTTAGTGTCGACGGCCTATTCGACTGCGGGGGGGGCATCCCGACAGAGCGCGTTCCTATTTGCACACAATCTCACTTTGTGGCTGGAGGTGGGAGAGGGATGGGGGAGAGAGGGGGGTGCACTGGTGAGTGAGCGAGAGCCAGAAGCCTGCCCAACCCTAATCAAATGAAGAGCCTTTTAACACCAACAAGCCCCCCACCCACCCTAAAGTGGCTGAGATCAGCTAGCTCAGAACAGACCGGGGTGGGTGGGAAGTCTGACCCGAGGAACTTCCTGCCCTGTTGGGCCTGGCTACTCACTGCGTTTTCTGGGAGGGAGACAGGGAGAGAAAGGGTGATCCCAATTAAAATTCATTTTGTTTAACCAGATACTAAAGATCTTCCTTTACTCAGTGAATAAACACCATCGCCCGCTATTCAAACAAAAAAAACAGCAACCTTTAAGTCAGTACTAGTCACAGATCATTTCGAACAAGTTTTTTTTTTTAAAAACCAAAAAAAAAACGGTTTTAAAACTTTTTTTTTCCAAAACACACTCATCGCGTCACAATTCTCTTTTTGCCAACATTAAATTGTAAGCAAAAAAAAGTTTTTTTTTTTTAAACATTTTCTTTACATAAAAAAGTCCGTAAAAATTTAATACAGTAAAATGATTTTTTTAAAGTACGACAGTTTTCCGCTGACTGTCGGTGATATACAGTCAGACCAAGTTGATATCTAACCAATACTATAGTATTTACACAGTAAAAGAGGGAGAATGATGAAACCCCCCCCCGACCCCGCAACCTCCCCCCCCTCAAAAATGTAATCGTCAAAGTGAACAGGGACAAGTCGTTAACTAGAAGTGGTTTCTATGCCTTCTCAATATATTCACATATGCGTTAAAACAGTATAATACAGATAGCTATGAGATTGAGAAGCTGGTTATAGATTCACATGGGTTTTTGCTCAGGGGCGGGGCAGGGCTGGGGGAGGGGGAATAGAGAGGGGTTTATTATTCAATCCACATCTGGTTCTTCTTTAGGCTTGTAGATGGTGCCGAATTTCTGCATGTACTTCTTGATGTATTCCTTGGTTTTATGCTTCACGTTTTCATTGCACTCCAGATCCTCGGGATTCTTGCACTGTTTCAGCTCCTTGTTCATGACACCGTGTGTCAACTGCATGAGAGAGAAAAGAGGGAAGAGGGAGGGAGGGGGTAGGGGGGCGAGTGAGGGGGTAGGGGGGGGCGAGTGAGGGGGTAGGGGGGGGGCGAGTGAGGGGGTAGGGGGGGCGAGTGAGGGGGTAGGGGGGGGGCGAGTGAGGGTGTGGCGAGTGAGGGGGTGGGGGGGCGAGTGAGGGGGTAGGGGGGCGAGTGAGGGGGTAGGGGGGCGAGTGAGGGGGTAGGGGGGCGAGTGAGGGGGGTAGGGGGGCGAGTGAGGGGGTAGGGGGGGAGTGAGAGGGTAGGGGGGGCGAGTGAGGGGGTGGGGGGGGAGGAGAGGAGGGCGAGGAGGGGGGCAAGGGAGAAGGGGGGAGAGAGAGGTGAGGAGGGGGAAAACAAAGTTATTATCTATCTGCGTTATATTTTCCATGCAGTTTCGCGTCCTCTCACAAAAGAAGCTCATTCTCGCTGGGGCTTTGAGTTTGGTTTCAGATCCATGGGCGCTAACTGCACCCAGTCACTTTACTCAAGTGGTCATTTTATCACATGGGAGTTTCGACAAGCGGGAACCGGCAGACTGTTTGACCGTGAGGGTTGCCCTGGCTGTGCATGACCCGACGCTGACAAATGCACATTCCACCAGGGCTGATTTTGCCCCCACACCCTCCCGCCAACCCAGCCCGAAAGTTGACGAGATTAACTGTAGCCAGTCCACTCCCCAGGCAGAGGTCAGCTAACTCGGCACCAACTGCTGACGGCCTCTTCCTTGTCCGTGTGCCTCAGTACCAATATGCAGTGCAATCGGGCACAGGGCCATCAGCGGGGTCTGTCGGACATGCCATTTTCCAATGGGGCCTCAGAAAACAAATCCCACATCGCAGCTAAAATAAGTTTTCTGTGCCCTTACCTTCCGAGCTAGATGTTTGAAATCCTCAGTCGCTACGATTCTTCCTAATTTACAGTCTGGTTTCCGGTAGGGATTCAGGCACAGAACGATGAACTGGGAGATCTGGAAAGAGAGGAAGCGAGACTATGGACAAAAGGTAGAATGATTCCCTTCCACGGTGGGTATTCCCCCTCAACCTCCCCCCACACCCCAACCAAGACCATCACTGGGCTATTGATGCTTTGGGTACTGCTCACCCTACAGTAAGAAACCGCTTGCATTTATACAGCACCTTTTTTGTTTATTCGTTCATGGGATTTGGGCGTTGCTGGTAAGGCTAGCATTTATTTCCCATCCCTAATTGCCCTTGAGAAGGTGGTGGTGAGCCGCCTTCTTGAACCGCTGCAGTCCGTGTGGTGAAGGTACTTCCACAGTGTTGTCTGGTAGGGAGTTCCAGGATTTTGACCCAGTGACGATGAAGGATCGGCGATATACTTCTAAGTCAGGATGGTGTGTGACTTGGAGGGGAACTCGGAGGTGATGATGTTCCCATGCGCCTGCTGCCCTGTTCTTCTAGGTGGAAGAGGTCGCGGGTTTGGGAGGTGCTGCCGAAGAAGCCTTGGCGAGTTGCTGCAGTGCAACTTGTAGATGGTACACACTGCAGCCACGGTACGCCGGTGGTGGAGGGAGTGAATGTTTAAGGTGGTGGATGGGGTGCCAATCAAGCGGGCTGCTTTGTCCTGGATGGTGTCGAGCTTCTTGAGTGTTGTTGGAGCTGCACTCATCCAGGCAAGTGGAGAGTATTCCATCACAGTCCTTACTTGTGCCTTGTAGATGGTGGAAAGGCTTTGGGGAGTCAGGAGGTGAGACACTCGCCTCAGAATACCTAGCCTCTGACCACAGTATTTATGTGGCTGGTCCAGTTAAGTTTTTGGTCAATAGTAACCCCCAGGATGTTGATGGTGGGGGATTCGGTGATGGTAATGCCGTTGAATGTCATGGGGAGGTGGTTAGACTCTCGCTTGTTGGAGACAGTCATTGCCTGGCACTTCTGTGGCGTGAATGTTACCTGCCACTTATCAGCCCAAGCCTGAACGTCGTCCGGTCTTCTTGTATGCGGGCATGGACTGCTTCATTATCTGAGGAGCTGTGAATGGCACTGAACATTGTGCAGTCATCAGCGAACATTCCCATTTCTGACCTTATGTTGGAGGGAAGGTCATTGATGAAGCAGCTGAAGATGGTTGGGCCTAGGACACTGCCTTGAGGAACTCCTGCAGCGAGGTCCTGGGGCTGTGATGATTGACCTTCAATCACCACAACTATCTTCCTTTGTGCTAAATATGACTCCAGCCATTAGAGCATTTTCCCACCGATTCCCATTGACTTCAGTTTTGCTAGGGCTCCTTGATGCCACACTCGGTCAAATGCTGCCTTGATGTCAAGGGCAGTCGCTCTCACCTCACCTCTGGAATTCAGCTCTTTTGTCCATGTTTGGACCAAGGCTGTAATGAGGTCGGGAGCCGAGTGGTCTTGGCGGAACCCAAACTGGGCATCGGTGTGCAGGTTATTGGTGCGTAAGTGCCACTTGATAGCACGGTCGATGACAGCTTCCATCACTTTGCTGATGATCGAGAGCAGACTGATGGGGCGGTAATTGGCTGGATTGGATTTGTCCTGCTTTTTGTGGACAGGACATACCTGGGCAGTTTTCCACATTGTCGGATAGATGCCAGTGTTGTAGCTGTACTGGAACAGCTTGGCTAGAGGCGCGGCTAGTTCTGGAGCACACGTCTTCAGCATGATAGCCAGAATGTTGTCGGGGCCCATAGTCTTTGCTGTATCCAGTGCGCTCAGCCGTTTCTTGATATCACGTGGAGTTTTGGGCACCGCACATCAAAAACGATATATTGGCCTTGGACAAGGAAAAGGATTTGGGTGTTCAGGTACACAAATCATTTAAAGCTAGTGGGCTGGACAGGTACAAAAAGCAATCAGAAAGGCTAATGGAATGTTGACCTTCATCTCAAAGGGGCCGGAATACAAAGGGGAGGAGGTGATGCTTCAGTTGTACAGAGCCTTGGGTCAGACTCCATCTGGAATACGGTGTTCAATTCTGGGCACCGCTCCTCAGGAAAGATATATTGGCCTTGGAGGGGATGCATTGCAGCTTCACCAGAATGATACCAGGGCATAAACAGTTAGATTATGAGGACAGGTTGCATAAACTTGGCTTGTATTCGCTTAAGTTTAGACAGTTGCAAGGCGATCTGATCAAGGTGTTAGTAATGATAAAAGGATTTGATAGGGTAGATACAGAGAAACGATTTCCTTGGATGGGGGATTAAAATTAGAGCCATGTCATTCAGGGGTGAAGTCAGGAAGCACTTTTATACAAAGGGTGGTGGAAATCTGGAACTCTCTCCCCCAAAGGGCTGTGGATGCTGGGTCAATTGAAATTTTCAAGACTGCAATCAATAGATTTTTGTTAGGTAACAAAGGCATTGAAAATGGAGTTAAGATGCAGATCAGCCAAGATTCTAATTGAATGGTGGAGCAGGCTCAAAGGGGCTAAATGGCCTACTCCTGTTCCTATACTCAGGATGTCCCAGAGTGCTTTACAGTCAATGAAGTACTTTTGAAGTGTAGTTGAGATGAGCTTCCGACCACATATCTGCACCATCATCACGAAGACTGCCTATTTCCACTTACGTAACATCGCCCGATTCCACCCCTGCCTCAGTTCATCTGCTGCTGAAACCCTCGTTAGCGCTAGACTTGACTATTCCAACGCACTCCCGGCCGACCTCCCATCTTCCCCTGCTCACCCACATCTCTGCTGCCACAATCCAAACTCGCACCAAGTCCTGTTCACCCATCACCCCTGTGCTTGCTGATGTACATTGGCTCTTGGTTAAGCAACGCCTCGATTTAAAAATGCTCATCCTGGTTTTCAAATCGCTCCATAGCCTCGCCCCTCCCCATCTCTGTAATCTCCTCCAGTCCTACAACCCTCCGAGATCTCCGCGCTCCTCCATTTCTGGCCTCTTGCGCATCCCCAATTTGAATCGCTCCACCATTGGCAGCCGTGCCTTCAGCTGTCTAGGCCCTAAACTCTGGAATTCCCTCCCTAAACCATCCATCTCTCTATCCTCCTTTAAGAGGCTCCTTAAAACCTCCCTCTTTCTGCCCTAATATCTCATGAGGCTCGGTGTCAAATTTTGTTTGATAACACTCCTGTGAAGCGTCTTGGGACGTTTTACTACGTTAAAGGCGCGATATAAATGCACGTTGTTGTAGTAGTCACTTGTAATATATGAAACACGGCACCAATTTACACACAGCAAGGTCCCACAAACAGTAATTACATCAATGACCAGATAATCTGTTTTTAGCAATGTTGGTTGAGGGTTAAATATTGGCCAGGACACCGGGGAGAACTACCCTAACTCTTCTTCAAATAGTATCATGGAATCTTTTGCATTCCCCAGAGAGAGCAGACGGGGCCTCGGTTTAATGTCTGGTCCGCTCTGACTGCACGGCACTCCCTCAGTACTGCACTGGAGTGTCAGCCTAGATTATGGGCTCAAGTGTCTGGAGTGGGTGACTTGAAGGGGAGAAGACAAAGTTGTTAAGATATTGAATCACTTAATGAACTGGAGCACTCCCAGAATGTGTCCTCAAATTCAGGAATAACACTTCCTGAAGGATAAAATAACACCCATGCTCCCATTCATTCTGCAGCTGTGTAAACTCACGCTCCCTTGCACGCCTGCCTGGGGTGACCTCAGTAGTTTAGTGCCCTTCACACCCTGTGGCCATACATTTTTAAAAAGCCTATTTACAGGCTCTGAAACGCACTGTGTTTACGTGCTCCCTCTATTTGTTTTGGGCTGTCCTTTGAAAGCCACACCTACCCTCACAACAAGTTGTGACGATGGGGCCCACCCTAAACATTGGCCAGCTTTTATTATTTTTTGCTGTCTGACCTGGCATGTTTCTCCAGTGCTTTTTAAATCTCTCTCCCACCACCCTCCTCTTCCTTTCCCCCCTCATCTACAACTGAAGGAGCTGGCTCTTGCTGGGGTGTGGAACCACGGGTGTCGATTGCACCATGATGCCTTGCAACTATTCACGCATGAGCGAGTGTCTGCAGGCCATTCAACTGTGGGGCGGGGGGCCTGACCCTGCCGCTACTGTTTCCAGCGGGTCGGAAGGCAATTTGTCCCCCACCCCCGGCCACCACAGCCTCGCCGACTAACATTATCTAACTCGGAACAGGCTGTTGATTACCAGTAGGCGCGTCGGTTATGGGACGCAAGCATTGCAGCCATGCCAGATCCCGTCCTCGCCCAATATCCAGTCGATGACATGCCAGCCTTTTGGCAAAGAAAGAGAATTTTTGAAGTAGTGAGATAAGATTCAGTTGGGCTGGGACCTGCTAACATTTGGTCTAGCCTGACATTTCACCCACTAGCCTAAACATCCACTCCCTCCACCACCGGCATACCGTGGTGTGTACTATCTACAGATGCACTACAGCAAGTTGCCAAGGCTTCTTCGGCAGCACCTCCCAAACCCGCAACCTCCACTGCCTAGAAGGGCAAGGGCAGCAGATGCATGGCAACACCATCACCTTCAAGTCACACACCATCCTGACTTAGACAAATACCGCTCTTCCTTCATTGGCGCTGGGTTAATATCCTGGAAATCCCCAACAGCACTGTGGTAACACGTTCACCACACGGACATAAGACGACTCACCACCACCTCGTCAGGACATCGAGGGACACCCATGAGAGAACGCGTTGCGGAGGGCATGTGCATTAGAGATGGGGGTACATCAAGGGAGGGGGGTCCTGCCCATGAGAGATGGATACATCCATGGGAGGAGGTCTTATTTATGAGAGATGGGGGTGCATCCTTAGGAGGGGATCATGTCCGTAGGAGATTAGGTTACGTTCTTGAGAGGGGGGGCACATCCATGGGAAGCAGGGGTACAGGCATAGAATCATGGAATGTTTACAGCACAGGAGGCCATTCGGCCCGTCGAGCCCGTGCCGGCTCTCTGCAAGAGCACTTCAGCTAGTCCCACTCCTCCGTCCATTCCCTGTAGCCCTGCAAATTTCGTTCCTTCAGATGCTTATCCAATTCCCTTTTGAAAGCCATGATTGAATCTGCCTCCACCACCTTTCAGGCAGTGCATTCCAGATTTTAACCACTTGCTGCGTAAAAAAGTTTTTTCTTACGTTGCCTTTGGTTCTTTTGCCAATCACCTTAAATCTGTGTCCTCTGGTACTCGACCCCTCCGCCAATGGGAACAGTTGCTCTCTATTTACTCGGTCTAGACCACTCATGATTTTGAACACCTCTATCAAATCTCCTCTCAATCTTCTCTGCTCCAAGGAGAACAACCCCAGCCTCTCCAGACTATCAACGTAACTGAAGTTCCTCATTCCTGGAATCATTCTCCTAAATCTTTTCTGCACCCTCTCTAGGTCTTCACATCCTTCCGAGAATGCGGTGCTCAGAGGACATGGCACATTTGAGAGCTGGGGTTATGCTCACAAGAAAAGCAAGAAGGAACGTTCACGGAATTAACAGCCTATTTGCAATTCAGTCAATGAGTCACTTATTAAAAGCGAGTGCTGAATTTTTCTTCTCATGCCGTGCCGTCCAACAAATGAAGCCCACCTCCCCACAAGCTTGTCACCATCTCCCTCAATCCTTTCTTTCTTTAGAAATATATCCAGTTGACTCAAAAACATTCATACTGACAACTTTAATGTACAGTACTTCCCTAGTAGCTTGTCCCACAACTCAATTGCCCTCCGGTTCTCCCCAACCCCCTCCTGATTTCCATTCTGACTGCTAACTTCCTTAGCTTTACATCTGCACTGTGCAACACAAATAAATAAATAAAATATATATGAAAAAGAGAGAAAAATAAATCAAACTTACATTTATAAAGCACTTTAATGATACCTCTCAGGAAATGCTTTATATCCAATGAATTACTTGTGAAGTGCAGTCATCGTTAAGTCGGCAAACATGGCAGTCATTTTGTGCACGGAAAGGTGCAACAATTGATTTGTTCTTGATGTTGATTGAGGGAGGAATGTTGGCCAGGACACCGAGAACTCGCTGCTTGTCTTCAAACAATAGCATGGAATCTTTTTCCTAACTGGGATGCTAAGTGGGGCGGGGGAATGGAGGCGGAGGGAGAAGAGCCAAACTTTCCGCGGTGCAGACTTACCTCCTTCCTGAACATCTCTTTGCTCCTCTTGGCGAGCTCGCTCGAGGTGTCGGCCTCTGCAGTTTTAGGCTTTTTCTTGGATGACTGTAACAGGAGAATTGAAGGTATTTTGGTGACTTCAAAAATAAAAATGTAGTAAGGTAACTAGTTAGAGCTGGATTTCCAGATCGCACCGGGCTAGGCAGGAGTTACCTGGCGGAAATCAGCACTCACCCGGTTGTAATCCCAACAACACTCAGCAACATAAAATATGAAAAGGCCATTAACCCAAGAAGTCCTTTGGATTGGCCTGAGCTGATTTGTTCACCATATCCCTTAACCCATTCTCTCCCGAGCAACACATCCAATTGCATCTTAACCCCATTTACCTCGCCCCAATTATCCTCATCTTTTCCTGCTAAATTATTCCCCTACACTATTCTCCTTCAGGTGAAAATAAGTCTCCCATCTACCCAGGAGAGATAGGAGGTGGTGTGGCAGTATTTGTTAAGGAGAATGTTACAGTGCTGGAGAGGGAGGATGTCCTGGAGGGGTCAAGGACAGAATCTATATGGCTAGAGTTAAGAAATAATAGAGGTGTCATTACACTACTAGGTGTATTCTATAGACCACCAAATAGTGGGAAAGATATGGAGGAGCAAATTTGCAGTGAAATTACAGAGAGGTGCAAGAACTGTAGAGTAGTGATAATGGGGGGACTTCAACTATCCTAATCTAGACTGAGATCGTAATAGTGTAAAGGGCAGAGAAGGGGAAGAATTTCTGAAGTGTGTTCATGAGAACTTTCTTGATCAGTATGTTTCCGGCCCGATGAGGGAGGAGGCATTGCTGGATCTGGTTCTGGTGAATGAGGTAGGTCAAATGGAGCAAGTGTCAGTAGGTGAACATTTAGGGAACAGTGATCATAGTATAACATAGAAACATAGAAGATAGCAGCAGGAGTAGGCCATTCGGCCTCTCGAGCTTGTTCCGCCATTTAATGAGATCATGGCTGATCATCCAAATTCAGTACGCTGTCCCTGCTTTCTCCCCATATCCCTTGATCCCTTTAGCTGTAAGAAATATATTTTACTCCTTGAATATATTTAATGAATTGGCCTCAACTGCCTTGTATGGTAAAGAATTCCACAGGTTCACCACTCTCTGGGTGAAGAAATTCCTCCTCATCTCAGTCCTAAATGCCTTACCCCTTATCCTTAGACTGTGACCCCTGGTTCTGGACTCCCCCGTCATCGGGAACATCCTTCCTGCATCTAGTCTGTCTAGTCCGGTTAGAATTTTATAAGTTTCAATGAGATCCCCTCTCATAAGAACATAAGAAATAGGAGCAGGAGTAGGCCAATCGGCCCCTCGAGCCTGCTCCGCCATTCAATAAGACCATGGCTGATCTGATCCTAACCGCCAATCTACTATCACAGAACCATCTCCTGAATCTAACAGAATTAGACACACGAAATAGGAGCAGGATCAGGCTACATGGCCCCTGGGCCCGCTCCGCTACTCACAGGGCCATAACCGATCCGAACCTAGACTCATGTCCAAATTCCTGCCCGCTCCCCGTAACCCTTAATTCCCTTTACTTCTAGGAAACTGTCTATTTCTGTTTTAAATTTATGTAATGATGTAGCTTCTACAGCTTTTTGGGGCAGCATATTCCATGGACCTACCACCCTCTGAGTGAAGTAGTTCCTCCTCATCTCAGTTTTGAAAGAGCAGCCCCTTATTCTAAGACTATGCCCCCTAGTTCTAGTTTCACCCATCATCGGGAACATCTTCCCCGCATCCACCCGATCCAACCCCTTCACAATCTTATATGTTTCAATAAGATCGCCTCTCATTCTTCTGAACTCCATTGAGTAGAGTCCCAATCTACTCAACCTCTCCTCATATGTCCATCCCCTCATCCCCGGGATTAACCGAGTGAACCTTCTTTGCACTGACTCGAGAGCAAGTATGTCCTTTCTTAAGTATGGACACCAAAACTGTACGCAGTATTCCAGGTGCGGTCTCACCAATACCTTGTACAACTGAAGCAATACCTCCCTATTTTTATATTCTATCCCCCTAGCAATGAAAGCCAACATTCCATTGGCCTTCTTAATCACTTGCTGCACCTGCATACTAACCTTTTGAGTTTCGTGCACCAGGACCCCCAGATCCCTTTGTACTTCAGTACTTTCCAGTTTCTTGCCACTAAGATAATAACTTGCTCTACGATTTTTCCTGCCAAAGTGCATAACCTCACACTTTCCAGTATTGTATTCCATCTGCCAAATCTCTGCCCACTTACTTAGCCTGTCTATGTCCCCTTGCAGGTTTTTTATGTCCTCCTCACTCACTACTTTCCCTCCCATCTTAGTATCATCTGCAAACTTTGATATGTTACACTCGGTCCCCTCCTCCAAATCGTTAATATAGATTGTAAAGAGTTGGGGACCCAGCACTGACCCCTGCGGAACACCACTAGTTACTGATTGCCAGTCTGAGAATGAACCATTTATCCCAACTCTCTGCCTTCTGTTAGATAGCCAATCCTCTATCCATGCCAGAATATTACCCCCAATCCCGTGATGTTTTATCTTAAGCAATAATCTTTTGTGTGGCACCTTGTCAAATGCCTTTTGGAAGTCTAAATACACTACGTCCGCTGGTTCCCCTTTATCCACCCTATATGTTACTTCCTCAAAGAACTCCAGCAAATTTGTCAAACATGACTTCCCCTTCATAAAACCATGCTGACTTTGTCCTATTAAATTATGATTATCCAAATGTCCTGTTACTGTCTCCTTAATAATGGACTCCAAAATTTTACCTACCACAGATGTTAGGCTGTTTCCTACCACAGATGTTTCCAGCTTTCTGTCTACTGCCCATTCTTCTACACTCTGGCGAATATAAGCCTAATCGAGCCAATCTCTCCTCATACGTCATTCCTGCCATCCCAGGTATCAGTCTGGTGAATCTTCGCTGCACTCTCTCCATGGCAAGAACATCCTTCCTCAGATAAGGCGACCAAAACTGCACACAATACTCAAGGTGTGGTCTCACCAAGGCCCTGTACAACTGCAGCAAGACATCCTTGCTCCTGTACTCAATTCCTCTCGCTATGAAGGCCAACATACCATTTGCCTTCTTAACCGCCTGCTGCACCTGCATGCTTACCTTCAGCGACTGGTGCACAAGGTCACCCAGGTCTCGTTGCACTTCCCCTTTTCCCAATCTATTGCTGTTCAGATAATAATCTATCTTCCTGTTTTTGCCACCAAAGTGGATAACCTCGCATTTAACCACATTATACTGCATTTGCCATGCATCTGCCAATCACCCAACCTGTCCAAATCATCCTGGAGTTTCTCGGCATCCTCCTCACAGCACACACGCCCACCCAGCTTTGTGTCGTCTGCAAACTTGGTGATATTACATCTAGTTCCCTCGTCTAGATCATTAATGTATGTTGTGAATAGCTGGAGTCCTAGCACCGATCCCTGCGGTACCCCACTAGTCACTGCCTGCCACTCGGAAAAAGACCCGCTTATTCCAACTCTTTGCTTCCTGTCTGCCAACCAGTTCTCTATCCAAGACAGTACCTTACCCCCAATCCCATGTGCTTTAACTTTGCACGCTAATCTCTTATGCGGGACCTTATCGAAAGCCTTCTGAAAGTCCAAATACACCACATCCACTGGTTCTCCCCATTTTTATTCTACCAGTTACATCCTCAAAAAATTCCAGATTAGTCAAGCATGATTTACCTTTTGAAAATCCATGTTGACTTTGTACGATCCTGTCACTGTTTTCCAAGTGCTCTGCTATTACGTCTTTTATAATGGACGTTCAAGTCTATAGAATTTAGAAAGATGACCAACAATGCATCTACTATTTCTAGGGCCACTTCCTTAAGTACCCTAGGATGCAGATTATCAGGCTCTGGGGATTTATCGGCCTTCAATCCCGTCAATTTCCCTAACAATATTGATTTCATTCAATTCCTCCCTCTCATTAGACCCTATGTTCCCCAACATCTCTGGGAGGTTATTTGTGTCTTCCTTTGTGAAGACAGAACCAAAGTATGTATTTAATTGGTCTGCCATTTCTTTGTTCCCCATTATAAATTCCCCCTGATTCTGACTGCAAGGGACCTACGCTTGACTTCATCAATCTTTTTCTCTTCACATGTCTATAGAAGCTTTTACAGTCAGTTTTTATGTTCCCTGCAAGCTTACTCTCAATCTATTTCCCCCCTCTTAATTAATCCTTTTGTCCTCCTTTGCGAAATCCTAAACTGCTTCCATTCCTTAGGTTTGCTGCTTTTTCTGGCCAAATTATATGTCCTCTCCTTGGATCTTATGCTATCCCTAATTTTCCTTGTTAGCCACGGTTGAGTCACCTTTTTTGTTTTATTTTTATGGCAAACAGGGATGAACAAATAAGGTTTAAATTAGCTATGGAAAAGGACAGGGTGCAATCTAGAGTAAAAATGTTTAACTGGGGGGAGGACCAATTGCAGTGGGATGAGAACGAATCTGGCCCGGGTAAACTGGAATCAAAGATTGGCAGGCAAAACTGTAATGGAACAATGGGCTGCCTTTAAAGAGGAAATAGTTCAGGTACAGATGAGGTACATTCCCACTAGGGGGAAAGGCAGGGGCAACTAAAGTCAGGGTTCCCTGGATGACGAAACAAATAGAGAATATGAAGAAGCAGAAAAAGGGCGCGTATGACAGATGTCAGGTTGCAAAATACATCCGAGAATCAGGCTATATATAGAAAGGTCAGAGGAGAAGTGAAAAAGAAAGTAAGAGGGGCAAAGAGAGGGTATGAGAATAGAATGGTAGCCAACATAAAAGGTAATCCAAAAGTCTTCTACAGGCATATAAATAGTAAAAGGGTAGTAAGAGGAGGGGTGGGGCCGATTAGGGACCAAAAAGGAGACCTACGCATGGAGGTAGGGGGTATGGCTGAGGTACTAAATGAGTACTTTGCATCTGTCTTCACCAAGGAAGAGGATGCTGCCAGGCATAGTGAAGGAGGGTGGTAGTGGAGACACTTGATAGGATAAACATTGAAAGAAGAGGTATTAGAAAGGTTTGCGGGGGCTGAAGGAGATTACAGAGATAGGAAGGGACGAGGCCATGGAGGGATTTGAAAACAAGGATGAGAATTTTGAAATCGAGGCGCTGCTTAACCGGGAGCCAATGTAGGTCAGCGAGCACAGGGGTGATGGGCGAACAGGGCTTGGTGCGAGTTAGGACGCGGGCAGCCAAGTTTTGGATGACTTCAAGTTTACGTAGGGTGGAATGTGGGAGGCCAGCCAGGAGTGCGTTGGAATAGTCAAGTCTAGAGGTAGCAAAAGCATGGATGAGGGTTTCAGCAGCGGATGAGCTGAGGCAAGGGTGGAGACGGGCGATGTTACAGAAGTGAAGTAGGCGGTCTTTGTTATGCTGCGGATATGTGGTCAGAAGCTCATTTCAGGGTCAAATATGACACCAAGCCTCAGACAGATGTTAGGGAGAGGGATGGAGTCAGTGGCTAGGGAATGGAGTTTGTGGCGGGGACCAAAAACAACGGCTTTGGTCTTCCCAATATTTAATTGAAGAAAATTTTTGCTCATCCAGAACTATGTCGGACAAGCAGTCCGACAATTTAGAGACCATGGCGGGGTCGAGAGAAGAGGTAGTGAGGTAGAGCTGGGTGTCGTCAGCGTACATGTGGAAACTGACGCTGAGTTTTCGGATGATGTCGCCAAGGGGCAACATGTAGATGAGAAATAGGAGGGGGGGCAAGGATAGATCTTCGGGGGACACCAGAGGTAATGGTGCGGTGAGCAGGAAGAGAAGCTGTTGCAGGGGATTCTCTGGTTACGATTAGCTAGATAAGAATGGAACCAGGCGAGTGCTGGACGACAGTGGAGAGGTGTTGGAGAAGGATGGAGTGGTCAACCATGTCAAAGGCTGCAGACAAGTCAAGAAGGATGCGGAGGGATAGTTTACCTTTGTCACAGTCACAAAGGATGTAATTTGAGACTTTGATGAGAGCCGTTTCGGTACTGTGGCAAGGGCGGGAAACCTGATTGGAGGGATTCAAACATGGAATTTCAGGAAAGATGGGCACAGATTTAGGATGCAACAACACGTTCAAGGACTTGAGAGGAAAGGGAGGTTGGAGATGGGGCGGTAGTTTACAAGGACAGAGGGATCAATGTTTGGTTTTTTGAGGAGGGGTGATGACGGCAGATTTGAGGGCGAGGGAGACAGTACCTGAGGAGAGAGAACTGTTAATAATATCAGTTAACATGGGAGCCAGAAAAGGAAGTTGGAGGGGACATATAAACTAAATGGTACAATCCTAAAGGGGGTGCACGAACAGAGAGACCTGGGGGTATATGTGCACAAATCGTTGAAGGTGGCAGGGCAGGTTGAGAAAGCAGTTAAAAAGACTTACGGGATCCTGGGCTTCATAAATAGAGGTATAGAGTACAAGTGTGGAAATTATAATGAACTTATATAAAACACTGGTTCGACCCCAACTGGAGTACTGTGTCCAGTTCTGGGCACCACACTTTAGGAAGGATGTGAAGGCCTTAGAGAAGGTGCAGAAAAGATTTACGAGAATGATTCCAGGAATGAGGGACTTCAGTTACGTGGATAGATTGGAGAAGCTGGGGTTGTCTCCTTAGAGCAGAGAAGATTGAGGGGAGATTTGATAGAGGTGTTCAAAATCGTGAAGGGTCTAGACAGAGTAGAGAGAGAGAAACGGTTCCCATTGGCGGAAGGGTCGAGAACCAGAGGACACAGATTTAATGTGATGGGCAAAAGAACCAAAGGCGACGCAAGAAAAAACTTTTTTACACAGCGAGTGGTTAAGATCTGGAATGCACTGCCTGAAAGGGCGGTGGAGGCAGACTCAATCTTACCTTTCAAAAGGGAGTTGGATAAGTACCTGAAGGAAAAAATTTTGCACGACTACGGGGAAAGGACGGGGGAGTGGGATGAGCTGAAGTGCTCTTGCAGAGAGCTGGCACGGGCTCGACGGGCCGAATGGCCTTCTTCCGTGCTGTAACCATTCTATGATTCCTACTCCTGCTTTCCCCATTTTTAACTCTTGCCCGCTGGGATTTGAACCTTTCACCACATTGAACAATTTGCCTCGATCGACCCCCACCAGTTCTCTTCATAAGCTTAAAAACTTCCAATTTTGTTATTTTAATTAATTCTTTTTGCTGAAAGCTCTGAACAACCAAACAGCACCGCAGGGGGCACAACTCCACCCTCCAACATTGGTGCAAGGAAACAGACAGCTGGATCATCATCTGAAAGTTGAAATAGAACTGTAGGCCCGCTCTTTTTAATTCCGCCCTTCAATTCTCCGTGGAAGGGGTGCACTTTCCCCAGTATACGGTACCTCACCCAAGTGGCCATTCTCCTCGTGTCAGCATGGCTTTTTAAAAGTTCATTCTTGGATTGTGGGCACTGCCTGCATTTATTAGTCATCCTAGTCGCTGCAGTCCATGTGTTCATTTTTTAGAACAGTTTGATACAACTGAGTGACTTGCTAGGCCACTTCAGAGGGCAGTTAAGAGTCAACCATATCAGTGTGGGACTGGAGTCACCTATAGGCCAGACGGTGAAAGGACATTAGTGAACCAGTTGGGATTTACGACAATCTGACAGCTTCGTGGTCATTTTTACTGATAACAGTTTTTTATCATAGAATGGCATAATAGACTTGACGAACAAGGTCAGAGAACGCGGAGTTAGGGGACATAGCAGAATGGATAGCTAGCTGGCTTCAAGACAGAAAGCAGAGATGTGGGGTAAAGGGTAGCTATTCACAGTGGCAGAAGGTGGGTAGTGGTGTTCCACAAGGATCAGTGCTGGGACCACTGTTGTTCACAATTTATATTAACGATTTAGACCTTGGAATCAAAAACACAATTTCTAAATTTGCGGATGATGGGAGCGGGATGAGAGAGGGGGAGGGGGTGGCCAGAGAGAGAGGGAGGGGGTCCCAGAGAGAGAGAGGGGGGGGGGGGGCGGAGAGAGAGAGAGAGGCAGAGAGAGAGAGAGGGGGGGGGCAGAGAGAGAGAGAGAGGGGGGGGGGCAGAGAGAGAGAGAGGGGGGGGGGGGGGCAGAGAGAGAGAGAGGGGGGGGCAGAGAGAGAGAGAGAGGGGGGCAGAGAGAGAGAGAGAGGGGGGGCAGAGAGAGAGAGAGAGGGGGGGCAGAGAGAGAGAGAGAGAGGGGGCAGAGAGAGAGAGAGAGGGGGCAGAGAGAGAGAGAGAGGGGGGCAGAGAGGACCTGCGACCAGGAAAAGCCTGCGGGACAGATGGCATACTAAACGAGATGATTAAACACACAGACAACAAAATGAAACTGGCTATCCTAAAACTCTTCAACTTGGTTCTGAGTGTCGGTTATTTCCCTGATATCTGGAACAAAGGACTCATAACGCCCATATACAAAAGTGGGGACAAAATCGACCCAAACAACTATCGAGGCATCTGTGTAAACAGTAACCTGGGGAAGGTATTCTGTAGCATCATAAACAAAAGACTTATAAACTTCCTTGAGGAGCACAATGTCTTGAGTAAAAGCCAAATTGGATTCCTGCCAAACTATAGAACATCCGATCATATCTTCACCCTACAGACCCTAATTGACAAAACACGTTCACAATAACAAAAGCAAAATCTACGCATGCTTTGTAGATTTCCAGAAGGCTTTCGACTCCATCTGGCATGACGGTTTATTCCTGAAACTTATCGAAAGTGGGGTAGGAGGGAAACATATGATGTAATTAAATCAATGTATACAAACAACAAATGTGCAGTTAAAATTGGAGACAAACAAACAAAATACTTCCCACAGGGGCGGGGGGTGACGCAGGGCTCGCCAATCTCACCGACACTCTTTAATATTTACATAAATGGATTGGCAAAACTACTTGAACAATCTACAGCACCCGGCCTCACCCTATATGAATCCAAGGTTAAATTCCTCCTCTATGCAGACGACCTGGTTCTGCTGTCACCTACTAAAGAGGGGCTACAGCAAAACCTGGACCTGCTGGAGTCGTACTGCCAGACTTGGGCCCTGACAATAAATCCCCAAAAAACCAAAGTCCTTGTGTTCCAGCAAAGATCCAAACATCAGGGACCCAAAATAAATTTCACAGTAGGAACAACCAAAATTGAACAAACCACTAACTACACATACTTGGGCTTAAAAATCAGTTCTACGGGAAACTTCAAACTGGCTGTGAATGAACTGAAAGAGAAAGCAAGAAGGGCTTTCTATGCCATCAAAAAATCAATCCAAATAGAAATCCCAATTAGCATTTGGCTCAAAATTTTCAAATCAGTAATTGAACCAATTGCACTCTATGGCAGTGAGGTATGGGGACCGCTAACTCAACAAGAATTTGCAAAATGGGAACAAACACCCAATTGAGATCCTACATGCAGAATTCTGTAAAAGTATCCTCCGGACTCAAAGGAAAACAGTAAACAATGCATGCAGGGCGGAACTAGGCCAATATCCATTAATAATCACTATCCAAAAAAGAGCCACCAAATTTTGGAATCACCTACAAATGAGCAATCCCCAATGCTATCACTACGACGCCCTGAAATGCCAAGAGCTGACCATAAAGAAGAATACCCTCAGTCAACTAGTCCTGGGACTCAGTGAAGTAACTACTAACAATACTAACAATAACCAGCCCCAGGACAGTGACAGGGTAACACAAAGAATTCGACCCAACACAATCGTCGCTAAGCAAAAGGAAAAATATCTGACATATTGGGCAGAAACAACAAAAACCC
>NC_140993.1:70137080-70167970 GCF_052327205.1 Somniosus microcephalus
CGGTCTTCCTCATAGGGATAATCATTAGCGGTGCCCTGGAGTGCTATGGACCTTGTTCAGGTATCACTATAAGGAGGATTCACTTGGTTCTGAGCTTTCATTGCAGAGCATGGTCATCTTGGATCAACCTTGGGCTCAAAGAAACCCTGCTTATCTTCATTCCTCCACACCCCCTAAGGAGGATAGTCACTAGATGATTGTCAAACAACTGGCAAACACAGGTCTGAGCCTGAACTAGATGGACAGCAGGTAACAGGAGCTCTTCATGAGCAGCATGGTGAGCAGCACAACTGACCATCTTCCTGAGCACACCATACCCCTTGAATAACAACAGAAAATGCTGGAAAAACTCAGCAGGTCAGGCAACATCCGTGGACAGAAATTTGAGTTGACGTTTCAGGTCGAACCCTTCTTCAAAACTGGAAAGAAAAGATGGATCGGAGGCAGGGCTGTGATCGGACAAAAGAATAAAATAAACAAAAGAAGTAAAAAAGAGACAATGAAAGGTGTTAGAAGCTAGACGAGATGGTAATAGGCTGAGATTGGGTGTAAAGTGTACTGGCAGGGCAAGGGATAGCTGCCAGGCGTGAGAGCGAAACAAAAGGAAAAGGGGTGGGGGGGAAAGGAGTGGAAAAATTACAAGAAAAAATGAAATAGGGGCCGAGGTTATGATCTGAAATTGTTGAACTCGATATTGAGTCCGGAAGGCTGCAGAGTGCCTAATCGGAAGGTTTCCCCTAAATGGAGGTGCGGAGCATCAACAGCAGCCGTTTTCTCATACCCAATTATGGTAGGTATCAACAACAACTTACATTTATATAGTGCCTTTAAGGCACTTCACAAGAGCGTTATCAAACAAAAGTTGACATGGAGCCACATTAGGAGATATTCAGACAGGTCACTAAAAGCTTGGTCAAAGAGGTAGGTTTTAAGGAGCGTCTTAAAGGAAAGTATCCTGTATGCCTTCTTAAAAAGGAAAAAAACACTTTCCTTCATTAGTCGAGGCATAAGAGCAGGAATGTTATGCTTGAACTGTATAAAACACTAGTTAGGTCACAGCTAGAGTACTGCGTACAGTTCTGGTCACCACATTACAGGAAAATATGATTGCATTAGAGAGGGTACACAGGAGATTCACGAGGATGTTGCCAGGACTGGAGAATTTTAGCTTTGAGGAACGATTAAATAGGCTGGGGTTGTTTTCTTTGGAGCAGAGGAGAGTAAGGGGAGACTTAATTGAGGTGTATAAAATTTTAAGAGGCCTAGATAGAATGAATAGGAAGGACCTATTTCCCTGAGCAGAGAGGTCAATAACCAGGGGGCATAGATTTAAAGTAATTGGTAGAAGGATTAAAGGGGAGTTAAGGAGAATTTTTTTCACCCAGAAGGTGGTAGGTGTAGTGTATGTACCTTTAAGAGAGAACTACTTTTACAGCTCCTGTATACTGTAGTACCGGCAGTGACCACACCTGTATATAAGCCTTGAGCATGCCTCTGTACCCCAGTCTTGAGACTACCCTACTCCAGTAAATACCTGTTGATTGTTAAGTTACAGCATCCGTGTGGTTATTGAAAAACATCATACTCTCAGAATCACGGATCTAACAGTGGCGACGAGTGTCGATTCGAACCTACCTGCAACTCTGCATTTCCCTTCGAGGATTCGCTCTGGGAGGGCGGTGGAAGAAAGTCGAGGCCAGAAACACGGGCGTCGACCATGAGCAACCACCCAGTCGTCCGGCAGAGAGTGAACATCGCAGGGGAGGCTGTGGAGAGCCGGGCTTGGTTCCCCAGCCACGACGATCAGCAATAGACTGACGACAGGTACAGCGCAGACCCTTCCCGGACTGCGGCGGCTGGAGCCGACCGACGGCGGAGAGAAAGCCGAGCAGCGTCGACGGGGTAAGACAGAGGGTGAAGCGCACAGGGCGCAGCCGGGGGTTGAAAACCGAGCGGCGCTGAGGAAAAACAAAACGGAGAGAGAGGGTAAAGCAACAGCCGGGTTCAGGACTGAGCGGCGGAAACGGGAAAGGCGAACAAAAAAAAAAAAAAACGCGCAGAGCACAGCCAGGGCTCAAGGGCTGAACAGTGTCCGTGGGGAGAAGAAGGGAGAGCGCGGGAGACGCCATTGAGCCATGGAGAAGAAGGAAGAGTGCGGGAGATGCTAATTTTAGAAGCCGCAGCGGAGAAGAAGGGCGAGCGCGGGAAGGAAGGAAAGCGCGGGAGATGCCATTTTGTGCCAGCGGAGAAGAAGGGGAAGCGCGGGAGATGCCATTTTTGACAGTTAAATCACACCCAGGGATGCAGAAGAGTGGCAGTATCTCTATGTTCGACAATGAAGTCGAAGATTGGGCGACATATGTGGAACGTATTGAGGTGTACTGCAGGGCGAATGAAGTGCCAGATGCTAGGAAAGCACTGGTTTTGTTAAATTCCATGGGTGCAAAAACTTATGGGTTACTGCGAAACCTAATAACCTCAGAGAAGCCTGTGAACAAGAATTTCGAAAGCATAGTAGAAATCCTACAGGACCACTTAAACCCCACACCGCTGCTGATAGCAGAACGATTTAAGTTCCATAAAAGGAACCAACACAAAGATGAAAGCAATGCTGAGTACCTAACGGAACTGTGCAAGTTATCGAAACACTGCCAGTTTGGAGCGGGACTAGCAGATACGTTAAGGGACAAGTTTGTGTGTGGGCTGCAAAGTGAAGGAACCCAGAAACGGCTTCTATCAGAAAAGGATCTTAAGCTGGACAAGGCTTTCAGTATGGCAGTATCACACGAAGCAGCCGCAAGGGGCGCTGCAGAGATACAACGGAGACCGCAAGAATATGGCACCAATGAAATGTCCTATGGAACAGGGAAGTGCTATCGCTGCGGCAGAACAACACATGACCAGAAGGATTGTTGGTTCAAGGACCAAGTGTGCAGACAGTGTGGAAAAGCAGGACACATAGCAAGAGTCTGCAGGTCTGGGAAGAAAACCAACAGTAAGAAATCTCCACAGGAGAAGTACAAAAAGGTACACCAGGTGATGGACAGTAGTTCAGACGAACAGAAAAGTGACACAGACTCCAGAAGCAAGGAGCTGGGTTGTCTGAAACTACATAAGGTAACCAAAATGGAGGATCACCAGACAATCTGGGTTACACTCAAGATAGATGGAGTCCAAGTGAAAATGGAATTGGACACAGGATCAGCCCTAACAAAGGGACTACAAGCGGCTATTTTCACATATACCCTTGAAAGCTACAGAGATTGTCTTGAAGACGTACACGGGGCAAAAAGTCTACCCCAAAGGAAAAATAAGGGTGAAAGTGATATATAAAGGCCAGGAAATACCTAAAATGGATATATATGTATTGCCAGATGGAGGACCACCACTGCTAGGACGTGAATGGATCCGGAAGATACAATTAGATTGGCATTCCATACAGGCACTGAAGGTTGAGGCCAAAAAGGATGATGACGTCACACCTGGACGACTGTCAAAAATGCTAACTGATGCAAAAGGAGTGTTCCAGGAGGGACTCGGAACACTAAAAGGCATAACAGCAATGATTAAAATAGAGGAAAATGCAAGCCCAAAGTTTCTTAAGGCCAGACCAGTGCCTTATGCGATCAGACCAGCTGTCGAAGCAGAGCTGGAAGGGTTGGAACGTTCAGGAGTACTGTCCAAAGTAGACTGGAGCGAGTGGGCTACACCCATCGTTCCTGTAATGAAGAGGTCGTTGAGTAATACGCCTGGGGAACCAAAGAAGGTCCGCATCTGTGGGGATTTTAAGGTGACAGTGAACCCAGTCCTTCACACGGTACAATATCCGCTTCCACGAATTGAGGATATTTTCGCCTCGCTATCTGGAGGTAAACGCTTCACCAAAATTGATCTAGCCCAGGCGTACTTGCAAATGGAGGTAGAAGAAGCCTCGAAACAATACCTTACGATTAACACTCATAAAGGTCTTTATCAATACGACCGGCTGGTGTTCAGGGTAGCATCGGCTCCGGCTATTTGGCAAAGGGCGATGGATCAAGTCCTGCAAGGGATTCCAGGGACCCAGTGTTATTTGGAC
Organism: Somniosus microcephalus; assembly: GCF_052327205.1. Classification (NCBI taxonomy): domain Eukaryota; kingdom Metazoa; phylum Chordata; class Chondrichthyes; order Squaliformes; family Somniosidae; genus Somniosus; species Somniosus microcephalus. The sequence continues at coordinate 70,141,159 of NC_140993.1, forward strand.
GACATCCTGGTCACGGGCGAAAATGACAGTGATCACCTCGCTAACTTGGAGAAGGTGCTCACCAGATTAAAGGAATATGGGCTACGAGCTAATCACCATAAGTGCGAGTTTTTCCAGAAGCAGATCTCGTATTGTGGCCACGTCATCGATGAAGAGGGGTTACATAAGTCCCCTTAAAAGATTGAAGCAGTAGTCAAGGCTCCAGCACCGGAAAATGTGTCACAACTGAGGTCGTTCCTCGGGCTGGTAAACTACTACCATAAGTTCTTACCAAATTTGTCCATGGTATTACACCCACTGAACACCCTACTGCAAACAGGGGTACCATGGAAGTGGAATGACGAACGTAGACGAGCTTTCCAGAAGTGTAAAGAATTGATCACATCAAAAGAGGTGTTGGCCCATTTCAACCCAGCACTACCAATTCGTTTGGCATGTGATGCATCACCCTATGGTATTGGAGCGGTGCTGTCGCACAAATTCCCAGACGGGTTGGAGAGGCCAGTAGCCTTTGCGTCTCGGTCACTAACCTCAGCCAAGCGCAACTACGCCCAGATTGACAGGGAGGCCCTCAGCCTAGTATGGGGAGTAAAAAAATTCAACCACTATCTGCATGGGCAGAAGTTCACCTTGCTGACTGACCACCAACCACTTGTCTCCATCTTTAATCCTAAGAAGGGCGTTTCAGTAATGACGGCACAACGGTTACAAAGATGGTCCGTTTCTAGGGGTGAATCAATATGAAATAGAATATAAAGGCACGAAACAGCATGGAAACGCTGATGGGCTATCGCACCTGCCACTGCCTACTGTGGAGGAAGCACCAGCAGTGGACCCTATCGAGATATTTTATTCATCAATAATTGAACGATTGCCAGTAACGAACGCGGATGTAGAGAAGGAGACCCGCAATGATCCGACGCTGTCTCGGGTATATGATTTGACGGTGAGGGGATGGACAACACATGGCGACTCACTGTTGCCAGCATTCTCATCCAGAAGAGAACAGCTGTCAGTATGCCAGGGGACAGTGATGTGTGGATCCAGAGTGGTGATTCCACCCAAGTTAAGGGAGAGAGTGCTAAATGAGCTACATGAAGCTCATCTGGGGGGAGTGAAAATGAAAAGCCTTGCTAGGGCTTATGTGTGGTGGCCGGGAATCGATCAACAAATCGAAGACCTAACCAAGAGCTGCTCAGGATGCCAGAAGGTCCAAAATGCACCACCACATGCCCCTCTACACCCATGGGAGTGGCCCTCCTCTCCATGGCAACGGGTGCATATTGATTTTGCTGGTCCATTCATGGACTCAATGTTCTTAATAGCAGTGGATGCTCATTCAAAGTGGCCTGAGATGATAAAAATGTCCTCAACCACTACAGAGAAAACGATTGCAGTCCTACGGACCATATTTGCCAGAAACGGTTTGCCAGAGCAAATTTGCTCTGATAATGGACCACAGTTTGTGTCCGAAGAGTTTCAAAAATTTATGAGAAGGAATGGGGTAAGGCATTACACATCCGCCCCGTATCATCCAGCCACAAGTGGATTGGCTGAGAGGTTCGTACAATACTTTAAGAAGGCGATAAAGGCCATGTGCGACGGTGAAATTCCACTACAGCATAAGATGGACAATTTCTTATTAGCCTACCAAAACGCGACATATGCAGTTACCAACCAGGCCCCGGCCATGATGTTCTTAAACCGAAGGTTGAGATCTCGTCTGGACTTGCTTAGACCAAATGTGTGAAGAAATGTTGAGGATAAACAATTCCAGCACATCAATGAGAAGCCGACAAGGAGCTTCAATGTAGGACAACCAGTCTTGGCCCGTGACTACCGAACAGAGAAATGGCAACCCGGAATGATATGCACACGGCAGGGGCCATTAATGTACACAGTGGATGTCGGGGAGAACATTGTGAGATGCCCCGTTGATCAGATCTTAGCGTCACAGGAACGAGTTAACCCCATGTCTTGCGTACCTGGGGATGAACCCGACATACTGGTAGCATCTACCTCCGAACCAGCAACAGTGGAAACCGATGAACTAACCGATAAAAAGGGGTCAGAATCGCCCCTGCACCAAGAACAAGAACCTCAGGAAAGGTGCTATCCCGAAAGGATCAGGAAGCCGCCCCAAAGACTGAATCTATAAATGGACTATTGTTGTTTAATGTACATGTTAAAGTGTTAATTGTTATTTGAATATTATGGGTATTACTAATCTAAAAGGGGAGGAATTGTAGTGTATGTACCTTTAAGAGAGAACTACTTTTACAGCTCCTGTATACTGTAGTACCAGCAGTGACCACACCTGTATATAAGCCTTGAGCATGCCTCTGTACCCCAGTCTTGAGACTACCCTACTCCAGTAAATACCTGTTGATTGTTAAGTTACAGCATCCGTGTGGTTATTGAAAAACATCATACTCTCAGAATCACGGATCTAACAGTAGGGGTCTGGAAGTCACTGCCTGAAAGGGTGGTAGAGGCAGAAACCCTCAGCGCATTTAAAAAGTACTTGGATGTGCACCTGAAGAGCCGTAACCTACAGGGCTACGGACCAAGAGCTGGAAAGTAGGATGGGACTAATGGCCTCCTTGCTGTAGATTTCTATGATTTAAAGGAGGCGAGAGAGGTGGAGAGGTTTCAGGAGGGAATTATAGAGCTTATGGCGTGGAAATTGACATTATACTTAGCATGCTGGGTAGAATAAATTGGCCAAGTAAAAATAAGCTATCAAGGGGTTAAAAGAACAAACTTGCTTAGGTTGTAGCTAAAGCATAGAAGCAAATGTGTCACAATGTGTCAAGGACCAAGAGACCTTTCAAAATACCCACCCACATTGATGATGTGGTAACAGCTGTATTGACTCACTAACACAAGGGAGGCATAAGGCTATAGAATAGATAAACTATTAATGATTGTCACTAGACAAAGAAGCAAAACTATTGAGTAAGCTGATCATTTTGGTAACAAGATTCAGACATGAGTAAGCTGATCATTTTGGTAACAAGATTCAGACAGAACTTAACAGGATATATGATTAAATAACCTTGTCTAGATATTTCTGTCCTGCTGACCTTTTGATTGTCCTTGTGCAAACTCTTAATTTGTTCAAAATGATACAATGCCATTACACGTGATATATGGAACACTTGCTTGTTTGAGTGTATAAATATGCTGCATTCGCTGATGTTCTTTGGAGTTGTTGGCCTAGCCTTTGTCCAGGTAGCTCTCCCCTTGTGCAAGTAAAAATAAACTAACAATCTGACGGTACTGCTTGTTTTTTAGAGTCTTACTCGGAGTCAAGATTCCGACAATGGCCAAGGCAGCTGAAGGCATGGCCGCCAATGGGGGAGCGATGAAAATTGGGGATACACAAGAGGCCAGAATTGGAGGAAGAGGGAATCTAGCCTTGGATATCAAACCCTGAATATGCGTGCAAATTTTAATTACACCTGACCTCCAGATAATGCCGGCTACAATTGTCCCAAAGCTCAACATTTTTTCATTGGCTATATGAACTGCATCTGCTTTCAACATGGTGGAAGGACCAGACTTCTGATCAGGATGATCCTACCTTGTTTAATCGCCTGATATAATAGGAGGAGTAGTAGGCTGGAAAGGAGCAAAAGTCCATGGAATCTACTAAATGCCTGATTGTGGCACTAATGTTGTTGTTAAGTCCTCAAGCCTTCAATTATGCTTTCACTCATTTTGTCTCACATTATTCTTTATTTCCTGGGCTATTCATTGATGTTTTTCTTTATAACTTAGCCACATAGTCCAACTTCTGTCGACTTGACTCACATTGTTTCGCTATTATGGAGTAGATTATAAGTCAAGGTATTCTATCTTGAGTGGATCCACATGTCAGAGACTATATAGAGGCCAGAACTTTATTTTAATTTCTCAAGTTTATTTTCATTCGTTCATGGGATGTGTGTGTTGCTGGCAAGGCCAACATTTATTGCCTATCCCTAATTGCCCTTGAGAAGAGGGTGGTGAGCCGCCTTCTTGAACTGCTGCAGTACATGTAGTGAAGGTACTCCCACAGTGCTGTTAGGTAGGAAGTTACAGGATTTTGACCCAGCGATGATGAAGGAACGGCGATATACTTCCAAGTCAGGATGGTGTGTAACTTGGAGGGGAACTTGGAGGTGGTGGTGCTCCTATGTGCCTGCTGCCCTTGTCCTTCTAGGTGGAAGAGGTTGCGGGTTTGGGTGGTGCTGCTGAAGCCGCCTTGGCGAGTTGCTGCAGTGCATCTTGTAGATGGTACACACTGCAGCCACAGTACGCCGGTGGTGGATGGGGTGCCAATCAAGCAGGCTGCTTTGTCCTGGATGGTGTCGAGCTTCTGGAGTGTTGGAGCTGCACTCATCAAGGCAAGTGGAGAGTATTCCATCACACTCCTTACTTGTGCCTTGTAGATGGTAGAAAGGCTTTGGGGAGTCAGGAGGTGAGACACTCGCCACAGAATACCTAGCCTCTGACCTGCTCTTGTTGCCACAGTATTTATGTTGCCGGTCCAATTAAGTTTCTGGTTAATGGTGACCCCTAGGATGGTGATGGTAATGCCATTGAATGTCAAGGGCAGGTGTTTAGACTGTCGCTTGTTGGAGATAGTCATTGCGTGGCACTTCTGTGGCGCAAATGTTACCTGTCACTTATCAGCCCAAGCCTGAACGTCATCCAGGTCTTGTTGCATGCGGGCATGGATTGCTTTATTATCTGTGGAGTTGCGAATGGCGCCGAACACTGTGCAGTCATCAGTGAACATCCCCATTTCTGACCTTATGTTGGATGGAAGGTCATTGATGAAGCAGCTGAAGATGGTTGGGCCTAGGACACTGCCCTGAGGAACTCCTACAGTGATGTCCTGGGGCTGTGATGATTGACCTTCAACCACCACAACCATCTTCCTTTGTGCTAGGTATGACTCCAGCCAGTGGAGCGTTTTCTCCTTGATTCCCATTAACTTCAGTTTTACTAGGGCTCCTTGATACCAAACTCGGTCAAATGCTGCCTTGATGTCAAGGGCAGTCACTCTCACCTATGCCATGCATCATCCTTGGCTGGTAGTACAAGCCAAATTTCATGCAAGAGTGAAACTGTGAATGGGCCGCACACATTAAAAAAATTAGAGGGAACATTGTACGGGATACTTTCTTTTATTAGCTGAGGGATAGAATAGAAGAGCAAGGAGGTTATGTTTGAACTATATAAAATACCTAGTTAGGCCACAGCTAGAGTACTGCGTACAGTTCTGGTCCCCACATTACAGGAAAGATGCGATTGCACTAGAGAGGGTACAGAGGAGATTTGAGGATTTTTACCAGGCTGGGGCTGTTTTCTTTGGAACAGAGGAGGCTGAGGGGAGACTTAATTGAGGTGTATAAAATTATGAGGGGCCTAGATAGAGTGGATAGGAAGGACCTATTTCCCCTAGCAGAGAGGTCAATAACCAGGGGGCATAGATTTAAAGTAATTGGTAGAAGGATTAGAGGAGAGTTGAGGTGACATTTTTTCACCCAGAAGGTGGTGGGGGTCTGCAACTCTCTGCCTGAAAGGGTGGTAGAGGCAGAAACCCTCAGCACATTTAAAAAGTACGCGGCTATGCACTTGAAGTGTCGTAACCTACAAGGCTACGGACCAAGAGCTGGAAGGTGGGATTAGGCTGGATAGTTCTTTTTCGGCCGGCACCGACACGATGGGCCAAATGGCCCCCTAGTGTGATTCTATAAATGGAAATGAAAATCGGACGGGGTGCATAATGGGCAGCCGATCTGCTACCACCCATTTTCCACCACTGCCGAAAGTTAAAGTCAGCAGCAATGTTTGCAACACATCCTTCACGAATCACCAAAATGAAATGGTAATAGAAAATGTGGGGTGGGGGGGAGGAGGAATAGATCTGATATTCACATTATAGCAAGAGACATTGCAAATATGAAGTAAACATTTTTTCCCACAATACAAATTTAGTGCAATTCTATCCATGGCATATTGTTTGCATACTTCCTTATATATTGCTAAAAAAAAAACACCTTTATTACTGTGATAGTCACTCGATGCAATGTACCTTTACCTTCTAAAGCACTGTCATTTTATATGATGTTTTCACCTAGGTCTCAGTGCATCTACCGCTTTATGGTTTGAAAAGTAATTAAAAAAACTATCAGGTTATATATTTTGAGGAGTAATTCAATCTCACAGATCTGCAGGTATTAACAAACTACTTAAGCTCTCAGAAATGTGAATGGTGATGTAGTACTCAGCACGTGTGCAGATATTAACTGCAACAAGATTGCATTTGGTTTTGATGTCTCCACAAGTACAAATAACTCAGGTATTTGCTGCCTAGGCTTACACTTGAAGAATGGACATAGAGTCAGAGTTACACAGCACAGAAAGAGGCCCTTCGGCCCATTGTGTCCACGTCTATTCTAATCCCATTTTCCAGCACTTGGTCCAAAGCCTTGTTTGCTATGGCATTTCAAGTGCTCATCTAAATGCTTCTCGAATGTTGAGGGTTCCTGCCTCTACCACCCTTTCAGGCAGTGAGTTCCAGATTCCAACCACCCTCTGGGTGAAAAAGTTTTTCCTCAAATCCCCTCTAAACCTCCTGCCCCTAACCTTGAAACTATGCCCTCTGGTTATTGACCCCTCAACTAAGGGGAAAAGTTCCTTTCTATCTACCCTATCTGTGCCCCTCATAATTTTGTACACCTCAATCAGGTCCCCCCTCAGCCTTCTCTGCTCTAAGGAAAACAACCCCAGCCTGTCCAGTCTCTCTTCATAGCTGAAGCGCTCCAGCCCAGGTAACATCCTGGTGAATCTCCTCTGCACCCTCTCCAATGCAATCACATCCTTCCTATAGTGTGGCGACCAGAACTGCATACAGTATTCCAGCTGTGGCCTAACTAGCGCTTTGTACAGCTCCATCATAACCTCCCTGCTCTTATATTCTATGCCTCAGCTAATGAAGGCAAGTATCTCATATGCCTTTTTAACCACCTTATCTACCTGTCCTGCTGCCTTCAGGGATCTATATACATGCACACCAAGGTCCCTCTGATCCTCTGACCTTCCATGGGTCCTACCATTCATTGTGTATTCCCTTGCCTTGTTAGTCCTCCCAAAATGCATCACCTCACACTTTTCAGGGTTAAATTCCATTTGCCACTGTTCTGCCCATCCCGTCTATATCATCCTGTAGCCCAAGGCTTCCCTCCTCGCTATTTACCACTCCACCAATTTTCGTATTATCTGCGAACTTACTGATCATACCTTCTACATTCATATCTAAATCATTCATGTACACTACAAACGGCAAAGGACCCAGCACCGATCCCTGCGGTACATCACTGGACACAGGCTTCCAGTCACAAAAACAACCTTCGACCATCACCCTCTGACTCCTGCCACTAAGCCAATTTTGGATCCAATGTGCAAAATTGCCCTGGATCCCATGGGCTCTTACCTTCTTGACCAGTCTCCCATGCGGGACTTTGTCAAAAGCCTTACTGAAGTCTATGTAGACTACATCAACTGTTGGTGAGATCTTGGAGAGCCGCTGATGCATATGGAACCATAATCCAACACAAATCAGTTGGGCTGATTTTAACTCGGGTGGGTGGAAAGCAGCCTTAAAAATCAGAGTTCTGCACTTACCACCCCATTCCTGCTCTGATCCCACCTATTACCATTTTTACAAGGACGGTCCACCTGAATCAATTAAATTATGTAAATTGAGGTCCTGTGACATAAATAGGGCCCCGATTGCAATTTTGAGGTACAAACAGACAGAGCGATGCAATGTACACTTCTCCCATCGCTCACCTATTCTCTGCTAGTAGTTAAAATCAGTCCTAGCATCTTCAGGAAAGGAGAAGGAAAGTGGGAAGCAAACTGAAATTTTTTTTTGATAAATTGTGCAATTTATTATCCTAAATGTGAATTTTAAAAGATTTCAGAACATCTCTCTGTAATGGTAATGTAATGTTTATTCAGTTCCCATTGGATTTGGAGCTGGTTGGTGCTTTGTTTCTGAATTTGAAGTGTTTTGCCTGTGATTCATACTCAAAAATGCAAAACTGCCACAAATAGATTTGAACAAAACACTGTCAGGGCAGAATGAATCTATATTTAAGACTGTTCTGTTACTTTGTCCAGTTAGTACACTGACAAAATGTCAAATAAAAACAGAAAATGCTGGAAATACTCAGCCGGTCAGGCAGCATCTGCGGAGAGAGAAACAGAGTTAACGTTTCAGGTTGATGGCCTTTCGTCAGAACTGCTGACAATATGTCACTTTCTAAAAATGGAATGCATACAAAGCAGAGAATATATTAAATACCTTCGAGTTATAAGCATTTTTTATGGTTTTTTAAAACTCTGCTCATGAATTTAAATGATATACTGGGGGCCTGCAACGTTTTGCAACAGATGTCAATACCGAGCACTCCTTGGTTAGAAATAACTCCAGTTAGATACACAATGAAGCTCTTTCCACAACATTGCAACAATATGCTTGAAGCCTAAATTCAGATGGGAAAACATCTCTACTGCAGCAGTGTGATATTTCCCTTTCTTACCATCCTTTTGGCTTCTTAGTGGAACTGTCAATTTAGTACCAAAATATGGACAGTTTAGGAGGGCTTTGCCAGTGTTGCTGTTAACAACCTTACAACAAAATGATCCATAATGGTTTAAAAAAAGTCAGTTTAATAATAAAAAGAAACAAACTTGATCCAGGAAGCCTTTACAACTACGTAAAGATCTGTTTAATAAACAGATTAAGCCTATTGAAAGATGTAATGTGATCTTCTACCTATAGTGGTGTCCTGCACTATGGGCCTTGGCCCTTCACCTAGGTTTCGTAATTTTTTTTAAATGGCTGTCAGTGAGGATATCCTTTTCACTTCTCCCTAATAAAGACCCCTTGCACCACCATCTGCAACTAGTGGAGGCACAAGTAATTCAGATGTGGCAGTTTTTAAACTCATTGTATAATTATAATTCCTATTATGATCAAATATGTTGTTTCAGAGAATGAGTGGGTCATTAGCATACTGTTTTGCATGTTAAACATTTTGCATACCTGTTCAGACTACTTCAACTGTAATTGCAATAAATTGGATGCAAACAGGTGCAGCAAAATTTGATAGTCCAATGATACATTTCTACACATGACTGACCTACTTGGAGCCATTGCTCTGGAGATTATTCTAATTATACTGAAAGTACAGACTACTAACTATGTCTGCAGTGCTCTATGTCAGTGGAGTTTTCAATAAGATTTTTAAAAGTTGATAATCTCTTAACTTTTATTTTGTGCTATAGATAGAACCTGCTATCTAAAATTTGTGAGATTAAAGATTAACCAACCCAATACTCCAATGGCTCAGCTGGTGCTGCTTATTAGGTGTCAACATAATATGAAACACGCCAATGAGGCCTGGTCAGCTGATGGAGGCATACAATAATATTTATCTGTGGGGGAACCACATGCAATGGACTTGCATTTTTGACACCAGTTTTTACAACATTGAATTAACATGTTGCCAGCTTTCACAATAGTGCGATGTGATTATAAAGATGAAGTTAATCATGCAATTTCATTGTTTCTTATTGCTTTTAATACCAGGAAACTGATTAACTAATTGCAACTTCACCATAGCAGAAGCTGACAATCAACATTCTATTAGATCATGGCTGATTTGTACCTCAATTCCATTTACCTGCCTTTGAGAAGTAGATGACTAATTTCAAAAACTTTTACACTGCAAATTGGAGTACTATAAAATTGAAAATGATCCTAGATGCTGATTTTGTTATTCAATTCTGAATATAATCATGATTTATGGAGAATTAATAGTATAAATGTAGTTGTAGCTCCCCATTAGCTGTGATTATAACTCTGTTATATCATATTACAAAGCTTTATTAACCATACAAAATGATTAGATGCTTAAGAAAATTATGTCTGCTTTCCATTCCCCCATGTAGTCTGCCCTAACCAGCACCCAACAGCAGCTGCTGTTTTTGAATTAATAGTTTTACACTTAAAAGGAAAAGAATGTTAAACATCACACGTTTGACCAATGTTTCTGCAGTATAGTGACAACACTCATCAGAGCCATTCCCTTATTGACACATTCTATTATAGACCTTCCTCAAATAGCTTAGAGCAGATGCAAATGTTGGAATTCTGAAAATCTTTAGAGCAACACATTAAATTAGGATAAAGTTTTACATGCACGTTACACTCTGGTACACTACCACACTCAAACACAACTACAAATTTAAATTTTTCAGACATGCTGAAAAAGGCAATTCTTTATTTTTCTGTCATTTCAGTGCAGTTTGGAGAGCACTCAACATTTTTTTTGTCATCTGCTATTTATAATGTCATCTTTGGGATGGGGGGGGGGGGGGGGGGAGGACAGGTGTATTCTGTACTATTAGAGGCCTCGAGAGTAGGAATACAGCAAGAAATATAGCAACCATAGACAATGGTTTTTAATTGTCTCTATGGATTCCTCTCTCCCAGATCACAAATAGACTCAGTAATATCTGCCCCGGGCTACACCCTGTGGTTGTGCCAGCTAATATTAAAAGTAAATAAATATGGTCCAATTGTTCTTTGATCAGCTATGTCACAAATTCAGCTTTGGTGTTCAATATAATCTAGTCACATGGTTAGATGGTGTTGAAGCCACAAAGGCAGTTTGATATAAACACTTGTTCAGATATGTGCTACTCTGCAGCATCCCACTTGTTACTTAAACTACTCTTATCGCTAAACATGGCATCAACACCCCTCAGATCTAGTCTCATTATACTCAGTTAACAAACAGATGCTGCTACATATATAGAAACAGTAAGAGACAGTAAGAGAAGATTGATACAGGAGGAGAAAATTGGTGAGGAAAAAAGGCAGAGCCATCTGTACTCCTGCTTTTCGAGGCCTATGGCTGTGGGTGGGACATTTTGCTCCAGTATCTTTAGCATTTGTCAACCAAGGACAGGAGCTGGTTCCAAACCCAGCCTCTGGCAATTATACATTTTCTGTATCAAGCTGGCACCAGGCATAATTCGCATCCATCAAGACAGATGGGTTCAAATTGCAACCTCATCCAACCATCAATCTGCCTCCCATTGAAGATATTCATTCATCTGATACAATCCTCTCTGAAAACAAACTGTTGAGTACTCGGATCTAAATTTGGAAACTTCTGGCAAATCTATTAGTAACTCCGTATTAGATAATTTGAGAAGTCATATTTCTGCAAAGATCACGTTTAAAAAAAAAAAAAAAAAATCTCTAGGTCACTACAAAATAGGAATTGAATTTTCAATTTTAGTGAATGGAGTGAAAGTTTAAGCAGCATCAATGTCTCGCGTCAGATGCACAACTTGGGTGCGGTGTCCGATTGTTGCTTCGAGCTATGTAATTCCCACTATAAAATGCCAATTACATATCTCTCTACTATGTCAAGATGCACTCTTCTGGAAAAGCAACATTTGGCCAGTCAGAACGCTAAACTCTATGGAGTGTCGCCTTGGTTCAGTGGTTACACTCTTACTGCAGGGTCAAAAAGTTGGGAGGTCCAACACTGCCCCCTCGTCCCCCACCACCCCAACTCCTTAGAATTTGAGCATGTAAAGTTCAGCTAACATACAAGTGCATTGCTAAAGGAGTGCTGCACTTTTAGAAATGCTGTAATTTTATGAGATGTTAAAGCAAGACCGTCTGCCAGTTCAGTCGGTGTAAAAGATCCCCAGACACTTTTTCTAAAGAACCATAGAAGTTTACAGCACTGAAGGGTACTTGACCTATCATGTCTGTCAGCTTTTGCCAGCTGTAGTGTAGTGGAAAGGAAAAGCAACCAACCAATCTGCTACACCCACCACCCCCTCCCCCCACTGTTTTACACCCCTGCCGCTGTTGAAAGTTCCACCATAATGTCATATATGCTATTCAGTTCACCAAGCTATCACATTTGATGTTAAAATGGTTGTGATGAAACTGCTAATTCAAATGTTTATTGGCGGTAATTTGTATAACGATTCAATGAAACTTTGGACAACAGTTCAGAAGCAAAAGTGAAGTATCAAATTTCTCCTCTTTGTATATTTTATATTCCTCCTGCTTTGCCATCTTCCCTACCCTCAAGCTAACGACATTGCTTTACATTCATGCACGTCAGGCAACACTTCATTCTTGCATCATTTCTGCCATTTAACCATCTCCTATTTGGCATGCAAGCACTTTATAGGCCATGTTTTCCTTGTGTGGTTATTTTATTTAATCTCCTATTGCCTTCCTCTTGGTCTGTTCTTGTTAAATGCAGTCATATCTATAACTTTCAGCTGGGAGGAAGGACCCATACCCAAAATATCTTGTCTGCTCTCCCCACAGATGCTGCCTGACCTGCTGTTTCCAGCACTTTGTTTTTGTTTCTGAATTTGATCGATTTGCAGATGCAAATTCTTTAAGGGTAGGATAATTTGCAGTATTGTGTCATTATGAGTGGCCATTTAAAATTTTCATGTTGCATTGTGCTTAATATAATTGCTCAGATAAAAAGCTTTGATTTGCCTCAGTTACATCCCCGTTAGGGGAGCTACAACTGAATTGGCTCTTTAATTGTTATCTCAACAGCTGCTCCAGGTTATCTCAAGGCCAGAAAAATAAAAGGCAATAAATAGGCTTAGTGCTCTTTTTGCTTTTTTGTAAAGAATGTGTAAGACAGACAAATCACAACAAAAGTGTGATGACTGGATCTTGAAATGTTTCTATAAATGGATTTATAGGCAATACTAGGATTCAGAAAGACGTCAATGATTTACATTTAACTGCATTTATTTTACAACACTGCCACTACAGACATGCCCGAAGCAATCAGCAGCCCTCTTTAAACATCCAAGATGTTTTACATCTTGTCGGCAAACATACAGGATGCTGCATATCACCATCTTTTCCTCTCTGGAGGCAGACTAAGTGATCACTCATCTATACAGGCCCACAATGTGTTTCTGCATGGCCTTCACCATTGCAGACCTTCATCTGCTCCTTCCAGGAAAGGTTCTAGTCACAAAATGCACAAAGAATCATAGAATGCTACTGCACAAAAAAAGTAATTTGACCCATCAAGTCTGCACTGGTGTATTTTTCCACAAGCAACCTCCCATTTAGTCCTCTTTTTCAAGCAACTATTTAATTCCCCTTTAAAATAATTTCTGCACACTGCTTCAATGGTTTGTGGCAGAGAATTCCAAATTCTAATCACTCTCTATGTACAGGATGTTTTTATGTAACCCCTTTCATTTTTTTTTTGCAATTATCCTAAATTGCATGAGCCCCAAACCCAGAAGTGCAAGGCTACCTCCAGCCCTTGAGGCCTGCACTGAACAGCAGCAGCCGGCCACCATACTTGCTCCTCCTACTTATGGAATGTGGACATACCTGTAATTGCTTTCCTTTGACATCCTGAATTGTAAACAAATTTAGAGTACCAGGAGGTGAAACACTATGTAGAATTGCTTCAAATAGAAGTGGATCTGCAATCTAAATGTATTAGATTATGGGAAGTTGGTTTATATGTTGCCTCAACTATTTACAATCTACATTAATAACTTGATGAAGGGACAGAGTGTAATGTAGCCAAGTTTGCAGATGATACAAAGATGGGTGGGAAAGCAAGTTGTGCAGAGGACTCGGAATCTGCAAAGGGATATTGACAGGCTAAGTGAGTGGGCAAACATTTGGCAGATGGGAGTTTAATGTGGGAACGTGCGAGGTTATACACTTTGGCAGGGAAAATAAAAAAGCAAATTTTTTTTTTTTTATAAATGGGAGATTACAAAATGCTACAGTTCAAAAGGGACCTGGGGGTCCTTGTGCATGAAACACACAAAGTTAGCATGCAGGTACAGCAAGTAATCAAAAAGGCAAATGGAATGTTGCCCTTTATTTCAAGGAGGTTGGAGTATAAAAACAGAAGTCCTGCTACAACTGTACAAGGTATTGGTGAGACCACACCTTGAGTACTGCATACAGTTTTGGTCTCCTTATTTAAGGAAGGATATACTTGCATTGGAGGCAGTTCAGAGACGATTCACTAGGTTAATTCCAGAGATGAGAGGGTTGACTTATGAGGAAAGGTTGAGCAGGCTGGGCCTATACTCTTTGGAATTTAGAAGAATGAGAGGTCATCTTATTGAAACATAAAAGATACTGAGGGGGGGGCTCGACAAGGTAGATGCAGAGAGGATGTTTCCCCTCGTGGGGAAATCTAGAACTCGGGGGCACAGTTTTAGAATGGAGACGAGGAATTTCTTCTCTGAGGGTCGTAAATCTGTGGAATTCTCTGCCCGAGAGCTGTGGAGGCTGGGTATTTAAATACATTTAAGGTGGGGATAGGCAGATTTTTGAAAGATAAGGGAGTGAAGGGTTATGGGGAGCAGGCGGGGAAGTGGTTTTGAGCTCAAGATCAGCCATGATCCTATTGAATGGCGGAGCAGGCTCAAGGGGCCAAGTGGCCTATTCCTGCTCCTATTTCTTATGTTCGTATTCAGCTGAATGCTACTGACTATCAGCAATGAACAGAGGTCATACAGATCATTCTGTGAATATGTGCCTATTTTAGGGGTGAAGAGGTTTATTTTCCATTTCTAATGTCAAGCCAGACCATGCATCATACCTTCATTATGGGCTGGCAAACAGATCTGCTCTCTGGCTACTGCACCAAGGCTCTTGAGCAACCAAATAGCGAGTAAGGAGGGCGATTCACCACCTACCTTTGAAGAAAATCATCTAGCATCCACCCTCCTGAATAACTTGCATATAGGCAACTGTGGCAGTGTTGAAAAACCAATTCCCAATACCACTGAAGTGATGTTTCTATCTTACTCGAAGATGCCCAGTCAAAATCTGATCCAAAATGTTAAAATTAAATCTTTTCTGCAAAATCAAATATTCAGTGAGGAAAGCAATGACACTAAAGTGAACAAACCTTTTCAGCAGAAAGACAGATCCAAGGTCCATTGATTTCTATTATATTCCAGGTGTTTGATAGTTCAATTTTGACTTTTGCATCCTCACATACTGAACATTGTATACAAGGGCGCCACGGTTTGAAATGTTTATATTTCTTATTTGGGCAGAACGTAAAGCCGACTAGTAAACAGAGGCAGCCCTTTTTAATTCTACTAGAATCATGCCAGTTTTGAAAGGAAATAAATTGATGAAGCAAATCTGGCAGTTATTGAAATAATGTTAAATTGAATACAGTGGAAAGCCACCTTGAATTCCACACGAGGAACTGAGTTTTCAACCAGAAGTACGTACAAGACACAGTGAATAAGTATGATGCGAATAATGTTTGTTGTTGCACATCATAAAATGTATTGAATTTAAAAGATTTTCCTTTACCCAAAGGAACCCTCCACACAAGTACATCAATTAATTTAAATGATCAGGGCCATCCTGAAAAACAAATTCCCAGGTATGACAATCTACTATATTGATGTACAGATAAGACTGAGTGAAATAATCTTTTTGCCTACAGCTTATAAACAGGCACTCCACTTCTGAAAGCATCAAAGGCTTCTCCAACTTACTGTACGAGAATGTCACATTGATGTTGATACTTGATCAAACTAAGTAGAGGTTTAGTCAGTAAAACAGCAAGGCAAGAAGACAACATCAAATGTACCAGAAGTTTAGCAGTCCTAGTACCAATTGCACCATTATGAAAGAAATGACAGTAGTACACTAAGTCACAAACTGTAAATTTGCTTCTCTTTTCTAATTAAAAAAATACTCCAGTACCAACAAATCTGGGTACGTGTAGTATTATCTTCATTCAAAAAGTTGCTGACAGAAAATTGTATAGATGTAATTTATTTTTTGCTGACTTATCATTGCATGGTAGAGATGCTGCATTGTGTTTATTTTAAAAGGACAGTTGTTACGGAAAATTGTTCGGAGTATCATTCCAAGTACGTTATTGCAATTAAAGATAACAGACTGTTTAAAACAATGAATGTTTTGCAGGATATTGATTCTTCCCCCACCAAGGGAAGATCCTGAGTTGGGGGTATGGCCTGTATCAATGTCAATGCAGTATTTTCCAAGCAAACAACTTTAGAGTCCAGTATTCCATTACTCTCCATCCATATATAAACAGAAGTCCGCCTACTTCCACCTCCGTAACATTGACCAACTCCACCCCTGCCTCCGCTCATCTGCTGCAGAAACCCTCATCCATGCCTTTGTTACCGCTAGACTTGACTCTTTCAATGCTCTCCTGGTCGGTTTCCCATCTTCCACCCTCCATAAACTTGAGCTCATCCAAAACTCGGCTGCCCGTGTTCTAACTCGCACCAAGTCCTGTTCAGCCTACATTGGCTCCCAGTCCAGCAATGCCTCAATTACAAAATTCTCATTCTTGTTTTCAATTCCCTCCATGGCCTCGCCTCTCCCACCTCTGTAACTTCCTCCAGATCCTACAACCCTCCGAGATCTCTGCACTCCTCCAATTCTGGCCTCTTGTACATCCCCCATTTTAATCACTCCACCATTGGCATCCATGCATTCAGCTGCCTAAGCCCTAAACCTCTCCACCTCTTTCTCCTCCTTTAAGACGTGCCGTAAAACCTACCTTTTTGACCAAGCTTTGTCATCTGTCCCAATCTCATGTGGCTCAATTTTGTTTGATAACTATCCTGTGACACGTCTTATGACTTTTTACATGTTAAAGGTGCTATATAAATGAAGTTGTTGTCGGGAATTTTAATTTATTTTTAAACTGACAACTTTGATAACTATATGTACACTTGCATGGTAATTATCTGATTGCATGAAGACAGTGAGGAACCTTACCTGCCACTAATAAAACAGAAAATCACCAGCACAATGCCTATGATTTTTCATATACACTTGCCCAGAGTTGAAATTCCCCACTTCCGGCAGATACTCAGTTTGCAGTAAAATCCATCACTTCTATGCTTATTCAAGACTTTTCAGAACTGGAGTCAGATGCACAATTTTATCATTTTTTTTATTGTCCAATTTCACAGAGTTTGTATCTTACATTTACTGATAACCTTACCAAAGCAGATTTACATTTCGATGCCTGAAAACTGAATGAAACTGAATAGTGAGTAGGATCCATGTGGTTAGTGGTTTAAGCTACAAGACAAGACATGATATAAATTCAAAATGCACAATGTTTATCGATACAATCAATGTCTTGTATTTCAATAATTTATGCATTTGTAACAAATCCTGTGTTTTCATTCATACAAAATAAAATTAAGCACTCATTGCTTCAGAATTTACAGTGCAATATGAACATTTTTAATTAAATGGAACAAACTACAGTTTTTAACATAAGAACTTATCCTAAGTACGCATTTTAAACAGTTACTATTCTATTAGAAGTACTACTCAGGCTTGTAATTCTGGCAGATGTACTGCCACAATAGGTTTTATAGTTGAGAAGTCAGCTTGCACGATTTATAGCATACAACAAATGTCCATCGGTGTACAAGTCACTCAAACTGACATGGGTGCTAAGAAAAACTGTAAGGCCAAACCTTTATTATTTTTTAAGTGGGCAATCACATTACTATTAAATATAGGGAAATTACAGGAAAAAAATCAAATCAATACCTGGGCAGCATTAAAACCTACAAGTCTTAAGCACAATCAATAGAAAGAAAAAAGACCAGACAAAAACAAAATAAAGCTCCCATTGTTTTCCGATTGGAACAACAACATTTATCACTGACCTGCCACCGAAATTTGAAGAGTTTGTGAAACCGTGCTAATGTATTTGTTTATATTTAATATCCATTGATTAGTTTTAAAAATATTTTGATTTCTGCCCTCTCTTTAAAGAAACCAACAAGTCTTATAAAGGCTTGACCCTAAATAAAATATATTTTTTTTTATCAGTTCCGCTCAGCCAATGTGAAACATGCCATGGACAATTTACTGTTATCTCCTTTACACTTCTAAGCAGAAAGAAATTTACACCCTGGCATATACAATAATCCCAAATTCCTCTTTTAATCCTCACTGGTTTGATTTACTCAACACTTGGTAATTTCATACAAGAAACATGTACACAACACAAACAAGCTTTCACAAAACCAAAGTGAAGACCAGAAAGTTTATTATAAAACAATATCTTACCTTGAAAATCATGTTTTTCCAAGTTATCAACCTTTTAAAATGGCTGTTCCACCGTAGACATAACTATATTAGAAAACCTTGAAAATTTATGGGGTATCTTAAAATAGGTAAAACATTTACAGGCTGTAACCTGGCTAGATTTATTTTGAAATACTGTCATGTGTGCACATCCAATGAAAAAGATACAAAAATTGCTTCTCAATGCAAAGAACAGTATGTTTAAGAATTGTCACAGTATTTCTATTGTTACATCACTTTAACAATCAAAACAAATGAAGTGACAATTCAGTGTGATTGCTGCTTGTTTAAGGTCTCAAACACCTGGATGCCTAACAGACAAGATCAGCGATCTGAGGCTGGTTGGGCTTTAAATTAGTTTGGATGTCTTGAAAACACCCCGAGAATCATATTTTCACTGATATGATTGCAAGGGATGAGATGCATCACTTATTGCTATGTTCAAAAAGAAGTGTGAGCTATGAATCATTTAACTGCCAATGCCTTTGCCCCCTAGCGGACAGAGCCTGTGATGCAGATATCTGTTGGGACATCCAGTTGTAGCAAAATTACAACATTTTAATCTGAATATTTGCACTGGTGAATAATCCAAAGTGATGAGAAAATCAGTTCAATGAGGATTTTAATCTTAACAGCTTTCCTGGACCTAATCCTCAAACAAACAAGTCACTGAACTGAAAACTGTTAGGTACTGCTTAGACCTCGTGTGCCATGGCTACTCGTTATGAACCAACACGTGTAGAAGTGGTTCTTTTGTCTGAGAAGAAGCTCCTGAGGAGAACCACCTGGCCAAGACTCACAACCAACAAGATGAGAGCTTCTCCCACGGACCAAAAGGCGACCCTCGAGTTCAGGTCCTCAGCACGACTTCGCCCTTGCGCTTCCCTTAGACGGAAATGGGTTTGATAATCAATGACTGACTTCATGGCTTCGTGCATTGTGACACAAGCTGACTCCATCTATTTTTTTTTTAAAAAGGAAAGCATAGTGAACAAAATAGAGAATTTTAATTCCCAAGAAAAATAACTTGCATTTATAGACACCAAAAGCCCATAAAAGGTACACCAAGAACAGTGCATCAATCATGCCCAAAATGTCACTCACCTCAAGAAATAAATTAGTAGCAAAAAGATTGCACAAAGTTTTGCCATATTTGTTAACATCACAAATCATAGTTAAACTTGAACCTCTTGCCCATTAAATTCCTTTTACACGGCTACTAAGATTGAGTTTTTTTCCAATGTATTCTCAATTCGTAATCAAAAGATGCACCATTCTTTTGAGTATATCCACAATTTAAACAGGATTGTCTCAGCATCATTTGCTAAAGCTATTTCCCATTGAACTTGAGATTTGCCACACCTTGTCCCGTCCCACACCAAAGCACAGCTGTGCAAATAGAAGTATTTGTCAACAGGGTGGGAAGAATTGCTTTAAAAACCTTATTTTAGGTCCAATTTAAATTATAGGTGTATCGTAGACCAAAAAAGTCAATGAAAATAAGTATCCATAACATCTAATTTGTGATTATCTTTCTAAATAAAATCATCTCCTCCCATTCTATAACCACATAGTATTTGCTGAAACTATGGCAGGCAATCTGTTCCTAAAGTTCTGCCAGCAGTAAATTCCTATTCCATTCAGCTGACGTCTGCAAGTAGTTTTAGGGTGATAGCATGTTAGATCAGTCACATGCTATCACTGGTACACATTGCAGTGCAATTCCACTGGGCTATCTGATGGCAACTGTATAGTAACATGCAAGATTAACTTTTTAAAAACTTAATGACTACGGTTTGCCTACATTACAGTCATCGTATACAAAGTCATTAATTGTCTGAGAAATGCTTTTAAGATGCTTGAGAGAATAAGGCAAAAATGTAATGTATTTTTTATAACCCAAGAACCTATTTACTACTGGAAACAACACTGATCTTTGAGAATATTGCAAAATAAACATGTCTAAAGGATTACATGCTCACTGGAGGTATATACAATTCAATTGCAAATGCTCTAAAGCAGTTGTATTTTGAAACTACAAAAGGACACAAGGGCCTCGATATTTACTGGGGTGGGACAAAGGAGTCATGGTCCGAACAGCGTGGAGTTGTAACTCCATGGCTTGCGTGTTTTATGGGACAGGGGGTGATCGGGCAGGGGGGGGAAGAAGGGGAAATTGGGGGCCGGGGACCGTAGGGAGGGGAGGTTGGGACCACTGGGGAAGGGGGGTTGTTTACAGGTAAGCTTGTTGGGCCTGGAGGAAACACTCCTGCTGCTCTTGGCCCACAGGCAGTGCTGTTAAGCCCGATGGATCCATCCTTGCCTCCTTTTACCTGCCAGTTTTTCCAAGGTCCGAGAAACCCAGCCAGCATGGGTTAAAAACAGAAACACTTAAAATGGAGGCTCACAGCTTCTTTAAAAAGGTTTCAAGGACCAACCCACCTTCTGAGAATGGATTGGTCTCCCACATCTCACTCTGCCTCCATTAAAACGGGAAGTGGGCGGTTGGGTTCCTGTTTCAGACTTCCAACGTTTTAACTTCCCATCCGACCCAAACCCACCCGTTTTAGGGGGGTTAGAATTACTCATAAGATTTCCAAATGGTTTGAGCAAACCTAAATCAGCACAGTTCATTACATAACAGTGCATGTGAAATCACATAAATAATACACATCACTGTCTTGTTAAACAGAAAATGCTGGAAATACTCAGCAGGTCAGGTAGCATCTGTGGAGAAAGAAACAGAGCTAATGTTTCAGGTCGATGACCTTTCATCAGAATTGGAAAAAGTTAGAGATGTAACATCCCCCTTTCCCTGCCTCTGTACTTGCTTGAAACCTGTTATATCTCTTAACTTTTTCCAGTTCTGATAAAAGGTCATCGACCTGAAACGTTAACTCTGTTTCTCTCTCCACAGATGCTGCCTGACCTGCTGAGTATTTCCAGCATTTTCTGTTTTATTTCGTATTTCCAGCATCTGCAGTATTTTGATTTTGTAGAAGTGTATTATTTTGTCTGCATTAACAAATCACACCATTCACGTTTTGTTGTACGAGATTGTTTGCCACATCAAAATTTTTCATGACAAATATACAGTTGAATTTGGCAGTATTTTTGAAAGCATAAAATATATTGCTAAATCTTTAAGACTATTACTCTGCATGCAACCTGAAAAGGAATCTATTAAAAATTTGCATAAATGCTATGCTTTAGTACTTCGTACCTGAGTCAGTGCTGAGACTCTGTTTTCATTGGGAAACAAAGGAGGGTCGTCCCCAACCTGGAAATCGAAATACACCGTTTTGTGTGTGAAGGTGGAAAATTCGTTGCTAAAACAGAACTTATAAGTTCCATTTTTTGCAGCTGTGAAGGTGAAACTGTCGTACTGTTTCTTCATCTCCTTGTACAAAACTGCGCCATCAGCATCTTCCAACCGACAGTCTACATCATAATGACCACCGGTAATGACCTGTTAAACACATAAGGGTTTAAACAATTTAGATGTACAAAATTCATAATAGTGTAAAAATAAACAAAAGTCAATACAAAGTGCATAAAATTTTCAGCTAAAGCACTACAAAGAAAAGTTTTCACCAACACATAGATCTCATTACCAGAACACAATTTCAGTTAAATCAGGATGCTATAATACTTTAAACCTTTGGTTGCATTTCGACATTCAGAATTTCAAGCTGAAAACACAGCAAATGTATAGTAAGTAATGTTTTGAAAAGAAAAGCACAATATATCACAGCAGGTTAGTGCACAGTCAACACTATACCAAAAACATCCAAACAAGTTTTTGATATCAAGCAAAGCAGTTTGTAAGAGATGTTAAACATTTTTTTTGAGCAAGGCAATTAGACACCGCCTTCTGGACAGTTAACAAATAGCACCGTCAGACCTCCCCAATGATTTGCTGCAAATTTCAGCCAGAGGCAAGTGAGTGAAAAGGAGGTTAGGGACCCATTCAATAGAAACATTTATTTGTAATAAAGAGAACAAGGAAGTCCACAAAACATTGGTTTCAAGACAAATTATCTAACCTTGGTATCAGAAATTAAACATGAATTTTTAAATTGTACGATGTGATAAGCTACAGCATAATTAAACTTTTATTTGCACGCCACATTGTATACATGTTATAATACATTGTGATGTGCATTATACTGATAATTTGACAAATGGTGCACGCTTGCACATGGCTCATTGAAAACATAGGGAGCTTGCATTCATATTTGGTAACAATGGCCTGGATTTTCCAGGGCCTATGACTGCATACGCGGCCATAAGTGCCCCACAAGTTCTGGGGTTCCGTATGCGCGAAAACCCGGAACTTGACAAGTTTCAGCTTGACAGATCATCTGCATCCCCGGGAAATGGACATTCGCTAGCAGAGAGTTGGGCTATTTGTCCAACTACTGCCCATGAAATTCTTATGCCTGGTAAAAGCAGGCGTAGGGCCTTCTTTTATCAGCGCAAGTGTTTAAATAAATGTTAAAATAATTTTTAAAAATTAAACATAAAACTTTTAAATTAGTTATGTTATTTTTAGCCCCTATAAAACATTTACATTTATTTTTCAAAAAATTAAAATATTGTTTTAAATGTTTAATTTAATTGCATTTTAATTAATTTTGAACATGTAATTATTTATTTTTATTTAACTTGTGTGCAATGTGTGGTTTTTTTTTGGGAGATACCCATTGAGCTTATGGGGATGCTGTATGTAAATGGAATCTCCATAAGCATAATGGGGATCCCCTTTTTCATTGGTTGGCCTGGCCCACACGATCCCACGGATGCTTGCGAATCGCGTGTGCCCCCGGGATGTGTACATGTAGAGGCCCAGGAGTGCGAGTCTACGAACCTCCTGGACCATCAGGTAGGTTTGTACTTTTCTTGCAGTTCGGAGGCATTCGCCCGGAGGAAGCCTCCGACCGCAAATTCAGGCCCATAGTCAAATACATCAATGTGCAATACATAAATACACGCAATTGATACGAACCGAGTGTGACTGACAATTATGATGAATTATGGCAGGTTTGAGCAATGGACGCATTGCACTTATTACAAATTGGATCAAGACTGCCCCAATATTTTTCAGATGCAATGTTATCCCAATATAAAAATCATATGCATGGAGATCAATCTAGTGCTTTACTCTCAGCCTTTAGAAATTTAACATATAGCAATACCTGTATTGAGAAGATCTGCCTTAACTAAATAATGGTCATTTTAGGCTCTCTCTCCTCTCCAGCTCTGGAGGAAAGAATGTTACGTGTGAAAGAAATCCATGGCATGCAACTATAATCACGTCCCTTCACTTTGAGACTATGCACAGCATCACCAAGTCATCACGAACACCAGCTCAAAATGCGATTTTTAAAACTGTTCACTTCAACTGGCTCGTATCAAAATAAAATTCCAATTGTTCGATATTACACGTCCTACATCAAGAGAAACATTACTGACCACACCATATTGAGGAAACAGACGGTCATCTTAGAACAATCAATCGTTGCCTCGCAAAGAATGAGATAATCAGGTGTGAAAGTCAATAAGCATTGCTGAATGGTTCATATTTAGAGATGAAAAAAAGTTGGAAATCTGAAACAAAATGCTGGAAGCAGTGGGTCATGTCAACTCAGTACAGTATATGAAAGGGAAGACAGGCTAACAGTTTAATACTTCATTGAAGTGCCCCATCTCAAACAAATGCTTCTTGTTCCGATAGAAACCTGACTCCCTAATTTCATGATTTTCTGTAGATTAACAATCTAACTTTTGTCCAAGAGTGTCTTCCAGAATTATGTTCTATGGAGATCAGAAACTATTTAATTTGATTCAACTTGTACCGATAACACAATAGTTAGAAGCATCATCAGTACACTATATTTAATGCATCTTAAGCAATGTACAATTTACCCATCCCACTTGTACAGTAGCTTCTCTTCAGTTCCGTAAAGGACGGACAAGCTCCACATCCCATACTACCTGTACTAATCTAACGAAAGGGGCAGGTAACAGTGGGAGAAAGGAACTGGCATAATATAAATGCCTAACATTCAACCGTCACTAGTACAAAGAATACTGTGTACGAGGAGAAATTGAATGCCAAGCCCTTGATTGGACTTGTAATCCCAGAGAATGCTACATATGCCATGTCTCAAATTACTTATACCGTATTCAAAATTATCACACCTCCCTCTCTCACCCCCCATTACACCCCCCCCTGCTCCCTCCCTCCCATCCCCCATCCCTCTCTTTCTATCCGTTCCCTCCATCTCCCCGCCGGGCCTCACCTGGAACTCGAGCGTGCACTTGGTGCCCTGCACGATGTCCTCGTAGAAACACTGCTTGGCGTTGTCGGGTAACTCGAAGGTGAGCTCGGAGCCGCGGACCAGCGGCAACAGGAGTTGGGCCCACAGCAGCTTCAGCAACAGCCTGGCCCACATACCGGCTCGGGCTGGGCTTCCCTGTGCGCTCGGAGCTGGGGGACCGGGGACCGGGGACCGGGAGCGCGGGACGGAGTTTCTCTGGAAATAGATTTGAATTTTAACCGGCCGTTACAGCTCGAAGCGCTCCAGCTCCCAGATGTTAAGGGTACAGGAACCAGACGTGGCAGCACGGCTCTACCCGGATGTGCGACCTCTCACCTCTCGCCCAAAAGAAACGCCGCACCTGCGCAGTTCTGCTGGATACCCAGCAGGCAACAGACCAAGGCGGGGGCAGGGTGGAAATAGAGTGACTGGTAGTGACACCGCTCTGATCTGAAAAAAGGTTCATTTTGAATGTTTGGCACTTGGAAAAATAAACATAGCTCAGTAGGTTTAAGAGGGTTTGAAATAAAGAAAAGAAAGAACTTGCATTTATATAGCACCTTTCAGGACCTCAGGTTATCCCAAAGTGCTTTACAGCCAATGAAGTATTTTTGAAGTGTTGTAGTGCAGCAAATAACAGCAACCAATTTGAACAGAGCAAGGTCCCACAAACAATCATGTGATAATGACCAGATCATTTGTTTTAGTAATGTTGGTTGAGGGATAGATATTGGACAGGACACCAGGGAGAAGCTCCCCTGCTGTTCTTCAAAATAGTGCCATGGGATCTTTTACAACTACCTGATGGGGCCAACAGGGCCTCAATTTAACATCTCAGCTAGACAGCATCTCCCAACAGTGCTACACTGGGACAACCAAATTTTAATTTGATTTGCTAAGGTTTATTTAAAGTTTTAGAGGTTTAATTACAGTTTATTTGTTTAATTTATTTGGTCCTTTTAAAAAGAGGAACAGTGCTACACTGCAGTGCCAGCCTAGATTTTGTGCTCAAGTCTCAAGTGGGATTTGAACTCACAACCATCTCAATTCACAGGTGAGAGTGCTACCATTGAGCCACGGGAAATGTTTGTCATTTTATTTTTTAAATTGAGAAATCTAGGTTTCTGTTGATCCAACTATTCACCGTATTTATTAACGACTTAGATAATGGGATAGAGAGCCACATATCCAAGTATACCGATGACACAAAGTTAGGTGACATTGTAAGCAGTGTAGATGGAAGCATAACATTACAAAGCAATATTAATAGATTGTGAATGGGCAAAACTGTGGCAAATGGATTTCAATATAGACAAGTGTGATGCCATCCACTTTGAGCCTAAAAAGGATAGATCAGAATACTTTCTAAATGGTAAAAAGCTAAAAACAGTGGAGATCCAAAGAAACTTAGGGGTCCATGTACATAGACCGTTAAAATGTCATGGACAGGTACAGAAAATAATCAAAAAGACTAATGGGATGCTGGCCTTTCTATCTAGGGGACTAGAAGACAAGGGGGTAGAAGTTATGCTGCAGCTATACAAAACCCCAGTTAGACCACACCTGGAGTACTGTGAGCAGTTCTGGGCACCACACCTTAGGAAGGATATATTGGCCTTGGAGGGACTGCAGCGTAGATTTACCAGAATGATACCTGGACTCTAAGGGTTAAATTACGAAGAGAGATTACACAAACTGGGGTTGTATTCCCTGGAATTTAGACGGTTGAGTGATTTGATCAAAGTTTTCAAGATATTAAGGGGAACTGATAGGGTAGATAGAGAGAAATTATTTCTGCTGCTTGGGGAAACTAGGACTAGGGGACATAGCCTAAAAGTTAGAGCCAGGCCTTTCAGGAGTGAAATTAGGAAACACTTCTACACACAAAGGGTGGTAGAAGTTTGGAACTCTTCCGCAAACGGCAGTTGATGCTCGATCAATTTGTTGATTTTAAATCTGAGATTGATAGATTTTTGTTAACCAAAGGTATTAAGGGACATGGAGCAAAGGCGGGTATGTGGAGTTAGGCCACAGCTCAGCCATGATCTCATTGAATGGCGGAACAGGCTTGAGGGGCAAAATGGCCTATTGTTCCTATGTTCCTATCATAGGGTTAACATCCCTCCAGGATTGTCCTGGAGTATCTGGGAATTAAAGATTACTCTCCTGGACACTGCTGTGAGCAACACTGGAGAAATGTCATAGGGGCATTAAAAAAATTATGTTTTTTTAATTTTCTTTGATTATTCATAAA
>NC_140993.1:70168470-70418946 GCF_052327205.1 Somniosus microcephalus
CCCCTCCCTCTCCCGCCCCCTCCCTCTCCCGCCCCCCGCCCCCGCCCTCCCCTCCCGCCTCCCGCCCCCCGCCCTCCCTCCATCCCTCTCAATTCAATTTTCAATTCAAATCGCTTTATTGGCATGATAAGGTACATCTTATGTTGCCAAAGCATCGAAAAACATTTATGGTTGTACACATAAACGCAGATCTATTCATATACATTGTATAAACAGATATATCCCTGAGTGTATAAATATACATTCGTATAATTTGTATATACTCTTTTCTTAGGTTTACTGGTTGTCCCTCTGTTTATGGCAAGCTGTAACATAGTGTGCCGCTAAGGTTACACAGTTTCTCTGTTCCCCTAGTAGATATGGGAGTTTTTGGTCGTCATTCAAATTTCTGAATTCAGGGCATATTTGTGTGAATTTTTGGTAGAGAGTTTCTCTCAGTCTCTCTCTCTCTCTCCCCCAGTCTCTCTCTCTCTCTCTCCCCCAGTCTCTCTCTCTAGCTCTCCCCAGTCTCTCTCTCTCTCTCTCCCCCAGTCTCTCTCTCTCTCCCAGTCTCTTCTCCCCCTAGTCTCTCTCTCCTCTCCCCCGGTCTCCCCTCCCCAGTCTCTCTCTCTCTCCCCCCCCCCAGTCTCCTCTCTCTCTCTCTCTCCCCCCCACGTCTCTCTCTCTCTCTCTCCCCCCACTCTCTCTCTCTCTCTCTCCCCCCACTCTCTCTCTCTCTCTCCCCCACTCTCTCTCTCTCCCCCCACTCTCTCTCTCTCTCTCTCCCCCACTCTCTCTCTCTCTTCTCTCTCTCTCTCCCCCCACTCTCTCTCTCTCTCTCTCTCTCCCCCACTCTCTCTCTCCCCCCACTCTCTCTCTCTCTCTCTCTCTCTCCCCCCACTCTCTCTCTCTCTCTCTCCCCAGTCTCTCTCTCTCTTCTCTCTCCCCCCCCCCCCCCCTGGTTCTCTCCCTCTCCTCTCTCCCCCACTCTCTCTCCCTCTCCCCCACTCTCTCTCCCTCTCCCCCACTCTCTCTCCCTCTCCCCCACTCTCTCTCCCTCTCCCCCACTCTCTCTCCCTCTCCCCCACTCTCTCTCCCTCTCCCCCACTCTCTCTCTCTCTCTCTCTCTCTCTCTCCCCACTCTCTCTCTCTCTCTCTCCCCACTCTCTCTCTCTCTCTCTCCCCACTCTCTCTCTCTCTCTCTCTCTCTCTCCCCCACTCTCTCTCTCTCTCCCCACTCTCTCTCTCTCTCTCTCTCTCTCTCCCCCACTCTCTCTCTCCCCCCCACCCACTCTCTCTCTCTCTCTCCCCCCCCTGGTTCTCTCCCTCTCTCACCCCCAGTCTCTCTCTCTCTCTCTCCCCCCCGGGTCTCTTTCTCTCCCCCCCCCCGGTTCTCTCCCTCTCTCTCCCTCAGTTTCCCTCTCTCTCCCCCAATCTCCCTCTCTCTCACCCCCAGTCTCCCTCTTTCTCCCCCAGTCTCTCTCTCTCTCCCCCCCCCAGTCAATTCAATTCAATTCAAATCACTTTATTGGCATGATAAGGTACATCTTATGTTGCCAAAGCATCGAAAAACATTTATGGTTGAACACATAAACGCAGATCTATTCATACAGTGTATAAACAGTATATCTCCCTCTCCCCCTCCCTCCCTCTCCTTCCCCCTCCTCCCTCCCCCTGCCTCCCCATCCCTCTTCCGCCCTCCCTCTCCCCCTTCCCCCCTCCTCCCCGTCTCCCCCTCGCGCGCTCTCTCCCGTACACTCACGCTCTCTCCCTCTCTTCCTTGCTTTTGTACTCAATGCCTCTATTTATGAAGCCCCGGATCCCGTAAGCTTTTTTAACCACTTTCTCAACCTGCCCTGCCGCCTTCAACGATTTGTGCACATATACCCCCCAGGACATTCTGTTCATGCACCCACTTTAGGATTGTACCCTTTAGTTTATAGTTCCTCTCCTCATTCTTCCTACCAAAATGTATCACTTCACACTTTCCTGTGTTAAATTTCATCTGCCACGTGTCCGCCCATTTCACCAGCCTGTCTATGTCCTCTTGAAGTCTATCACTATCCTCCTCACTGTTCACTATACTTCCAAGGTTTGTGCCATCTACAAATTTTGAAATTGTGCCCTGTACACCCAAGTCCAAGTCATTAATATATATCAAGAAAAGCAGTGGTCCTGGAACCGACCCCTGGGGAACACCACTTTCCTTCATTTCAAAATACAACCCTTCACCACTACTCTGTTTCCTGTCACTTAGCCAATTTTGTATCCATGCTGCCACTGTCCCTTTTATTCCATGGGCTTCAACTTTGTTGGCAAGCCTATTATATGGCACTTTATCAAATGCCTGTTGGAAGTCCATGTATACCACATCAACCGCAGTGCCCTCATCAACCCTCTGTTACCTCGTCAAGAAACTCGATCAAGTTAGTTAAACAAAATGTGCCTTTAACAAATGCATGCTGGCTTTCCTAGCAAACCACAATGAAATAAAAGACCGGATAACCTGTTGGTTGAGGGATAAATATTGGCCAAGACACTGGGAAAACTCCCTTGCTCTTTGAATAGTGCCGTAGGATCTTTTGTGTCCACCTGGGAGGTCGGTTTAATGTCTCATCCGAAAGACGACCCCTCTGACACTACGTTACTGTATTGGAGTGTTAGCCTAGATTAAGTGCTGAAGCCTATGGAGTGGAGCTTGAACCTACAACCTTCTGACTGGACCAAGGCTGACACTCAATGGCCTGCACCTTTTTGAAGGAATGTTTGGTGAATATCCAATGCCCAGATGTGTGGGTGTGCATGTACTGGGTGCAGTTGTAATGGATCTACTGGATTGTGTAGCACCTTAGGGACGTGCATAACTGATAACGCCCAATCTCTGGGAAATATCCTATCCCACCACACCTCTCATACCCCTTTATTAAAAAAATTTCCAGGTACTTATCCAACTCCCTGTACCAGTAAATTGAAATCAGTCAATTCCATTCATTCACCACGCCCTGAGTAAAGGAGTTAAATCTGTCTTTTACCTTCCCTCTTCTAAATTTGAGGCTGTGTCCCCTTGTCGCGACTGTGTTAAACAGCATGATGTTTATGTCCTGTGTATGCTTTATGTTCTTGAATCCTTCTGTAAGGTCACCTCTGAACCTTTTCTTCCCCAATGCCAATCTGTAAATCCCAGTCCTGAATGCTTCAATTGACCCAGCATCCATAACCTTTTGGGGGAGTGAGTTCATGATTTCTACTGCCCTTTGTGTGGAAAAAATGCTTCCTGATTTCACTGCTAAATGGCCTGGTTCTAATTTTAAGATTATGCCCCCTTGTTCTGGATTTCCCCCACCAGAGGAAATAGTTTCTCACTATCTACCCTATTGAAGCCTTTGATCATTTCAAACACCTCAGTTAAATCACCCCTTAATCTTCTAAATGCAGGGGAATGCAATTGTCGGTGCCTCATCGCTTTCAAATTGACCTAATTTTCTCTCCTATTCTTTTCAGCTTTGCCCTGAGCGTAACTTCCCAACAAAAAAACACGGCAAATATGAAACAAGTTTCTTTTTAAATGTACTGTGGGTTGGTAACCGTCTATGGTTGGATTTCTGTTGAATTCCTTACAGCAAATGTCACAAAGTGTTTTGGAAAGCAGATAAGCTGAGTAAGGAGAAGAAAAAATATTGTGGAAAAGAGCAAAAACAAGAATCAGAGACCTGGCCACTCCTTCTTATTCGCCTAATTATTTTGATCTTGATGGTGTCCTGGGCTTTGGGCCTGGGTCCTTTACCGGGGTTATCAATTTAACCCCCTCTTGTTTCCATCTTGTTATTGATCAATCCTGACTTTGACTCCACAGCTGCACACGTTGGGCGTGGATTCCGTTGCCTGTTCCCCTCGATCGTGATGATCAAAGTTGAAAAGAATGGAACAGCTGCCCCCACATCTGCTGTTTAATCGCATGCAGACGCTGGAAACCAAAATCTAGGATTAATTCCGGCCGGCCTGCCAGCAAAGGGGAGGGGGGTGGAGGGAGAGATGACAAGAACTTGAGGCCTGTGCGCCTCTCACCCACTATTTCCATTTAAAAGAAACAACATTCCTTATCCAGAGCTCCCTTTAGGTTTTTCCTTAGCTCCTTCCTCTCCTGCGGGCGCTAATTCCGCCTGGGGTACAAGTCCACGGGTACCAGCCCCCCCCCCCAGATACCCCACCCTAAGTGGCCATTCCCCATGTGTCAAGCTGGACGGTCACCGTTAGCGGGCTGGTCGATTTTTTTTTTTAACCCCTCCCTTGCCTGACCGGGGGGTAGCAATGAATTTCACAGCCCATTAAAGTTAGAGAAACTTTTCAGTGGTGGGTGGGTCGGTAACCAGAGGACGCAGATTTAAGATAATTGGCAAAAGAATCAGAGGGGAGATGAGAGTGCTTTTTACGCAGCGAGTTGTTAAGATCTGGAATGCACTGCCTGAAAGGGTGGTGGAAGCAGATTCAGTAGTAACTTTCAAAAGTGAATTGGATAAATACTTAAAGGGAAAAATGTGCAGAGCTATGGTGAATGTGCGGGGGAAAGGGACTAACTGGATAGTTCTACCAACGAGCTGGCACAACACGATTGGGTGAATGGCCTCCTGTGCTGTATGATTCTATGATTAGATGGTTTATATGTGAAAGACAAGGGTTACCCAGGAGTAAGTTACAGCTAGAATCTATTCCAAGGGCTCAGGTGGGTTATCTATGATGCATCAAAAATGGTGACTGGTCACCGAATTCCAAAAGCACTGTGCCTGTAGGTGGCGCTGTCAGTGACCTGTTACAGGAGAAATTGAAGGCATCAGGGCACGACCTAAAGTTACATGACAACTAATGTTCCCTCTAATTTTTTTTTCCGTGCGCGGTCCCTTTAGCACGCGGGATCTTTTCCAGCGGCAACAGCTGGTGAGCGGCCTGCGTGGGACCAACTGATCGATGCGCGGCCACACGCCCGCGCAGCTTAGGGGGAGCATTGGTGATAACCGAAAACGTACCAGCATTGAACCATCAAAATAAGCAGAGAAAATGTCAGAACAGAAAACACCAACAGAAGTCAGACTCTATTCTGAAAAGAAAACCACTGGAACCTGAAGAACAATCTTTCAGCCTCCATTCAATTGCCCTCTTCCCCGTCCCTACCCCCACCCCCACAAACCAAGTGTACACCTCCCCCTTCCCCCCTCGACACTTGGTAGACGATGGTTGGGCGACAGTGAGCCCAAGTAGGCAGTGACTCTGAAACCCTGAAGAAGCAGTGAGATTGTTGGCATTTGATTGAATCGAGTGGCTTCTGCTGTTCCTGGCATGTGACTCAAATGCCAGTGAATATTACATTACATGGAATTACATAGAATATACAGCACAGAAACTGGCCATTCGGCTCGGCCCAGCCCAGTCCATGCCAGCATTTATGCTCGAGCTTCCTCCCATCCTTCCTCTTCTAACTATCAGCATAACCCTCTATTCCCTGCTCCCTCATATGCTTGTCTAGCCTCCCCTTAAATGCATCTATACTATTCGCTTCAACCACTCCCTGTGGTAGCAAGTTCCACAGTCTCACCACTCTTTGTGTAAAGATGTTTCTTCTGAATTCCCTATTTGATTTTTTGGTGACTATCTTATATTGATGGCCTCTAGTTTTGCTCTTCCCCACAAGTGGAAAAACTCTCTCTGTATCTACTCTATCAAAACCTTCCATGATTTTAAAGACCTCTATTAGGTCACCCCTCAGCCTTCTCTTTTCAAGAGAAAAGAGACCCAGCCCGTTCATCCTTTCCTGATAGGTAAAAAGAAAGAATAAGAAAGAACTTGCATTTATAAAGCAGCTTTCATGGCCTCAGGTCGTCCCAAAGCGTTTTACAGCCAATGAAGTACTTTTGAAGTGTAGTCACTGTTGTAATGTAGGAAACGCAGCAGTCAATTCACACACAGCAAGGCCCCATAAACAGCAATGTGATAATGACCAGATAATCTGTTTTAGTGATGTTGGTTGAGGGATAAATGGTGACCAGGATACCAGGGAGAACTCCCTGCTTTTCTTCGAATAGTGCCACAGGATCTTTTACATCCGCCTGAGAGGACAGATGAGCCCTCAGTTTAACGTCTTATCTGAAAGACAGCACCTCCAACAGTCCAGCAGCCCCTCGGGATAGCACTGGAGTGTTGGTTGAGATTATGCGCTCTGTGGAGTAGGGCTGGAAACGACAACCTACTGACTCCGTTCCCAATGTAGTTAGAATCTTAGAGGCTGCTCAGTCACATCACTGGGAAGTCAGGAATGGGTAGTGTATCCTGATTGAGTGCACACTCCCCTCTGACTCATGTTAACTATCGTGTGCTGTGTGCACTTCAAGATCAGTGGATGGGCTGAGAGAGACCAACTACGCCTTCAATATATCAAAAGGTCAGGGTCAGGGGCAAAGCAGGAGCTACAAGTTTTACAAATCCTAGCCCGTCATCATACAAAGGAGCATAGGGTTGGAAATTATCGTTGAGATTTATCTACTCAGTTCCTACAGTTCAGAAAGTCTCATTCACTCACTGCTCAATCTCTTAAACCCTCAGTATATCCAGCTCCCCCTCGACCTTGCAAGGGAGAAAACAATCAGCCTGATCACTGTCCAGTGACCCCTACTTTAAAAAAGATATTTGATCTCAGGATGTGTCACGGGTAAGGCCGGCATTTATTGCCCATCTCTATTTTTCCCGAGAAGGAGGTGCTGTGCCTTCTTGAACCACTGCAGTCCTTGTGGGGGTG
Organism: Somniosus microcephalus; assembly: GCF_052327205.1. NCBI lineage: Eukaryota > Metazoa > Chordata > Chondrichthyes > Squaliformes > Somniosidae > Somniosus > Somniosus microcephalus. The sequence continues at coordinate 70,175,234 of NC_140993.1, forward strand.
GGGCTACCACAATGGTGTTAGGTAGGGAATTCCAAGGTAACGACCCTTCCTGGTCTTTAGGCCTCAGCTACTCATTGGCTCAACTCACTGAACAGTCGGGGAATCATTGTTTTTTTATTAATTTTATTGGGAGGCTTCAGTTAAGGGTCAAGGTTCAGTGGGCAAGATGCCACCTCGGCTGAAAGAAATAGGGGAGCAGCGTAGGTAGCACTTAGGATTTCCTTAACCATTTACTGATTTTAATACTGTTCTTTTAATGGGTGTGATTCAAGGAGATAAAATAATGCTCTCGCTGATTCCTGTTCTCTTTATTGTGCTCAGATACAGAAGTGGCTGCAGAAAGATGTGTCTATCACAGGCTCTGGAGTCACTGGAGGAGACCCCTTGCAACTATCTCCACTCTCCTCGTCCTCTCTACTCTCTCCAACATTCAACACAGTTGACCAATCCATTGTCCATCAGCACCTCCCATCCGTCATCCAGCTCCATGGGACAGCCATCGCTTGGTTCTATTCATACCTATTCAAATGTAGCCAGAGTATCTCCAGTGATGGTTTCCCTTTTCTCCCCAGCCCCATTAACTCTGGAGTTCCCAAGGATCTATCCTTGGCCTCTCCTCCTCACCGCCCATATGCTGCCCATCACTGACACCATCCGCAGAGATGGGGCCAGCTTCCATTTGTATGTTGACGATACCCAGCTCGACCTCTACTGCGCCTCCATTTTTGATCCCTCTACTTGTCTGATATCCAGTCTTGGATGAATCACAACTTCCTCCAACTCAACATCTGAAGACCAAAGCCATATTTTTCGACCCCTGTTACGATCAACACTCCTCTCCCACTGATTGCTTTTCTCTCCCCAAGCTATGTCAGGCCCTATATCGACTCCATCACAAAGACCAATTACTTCCACCTCCATAACCGTCCACCCTACCTTGCTGACCAGTTAATTAAAGCTCATGGCCCAGATAACTAGATCTCAGGGGTTGGTTAATGGAAGCTCATGGCCAGACACACAGAACTTGTAGGCCTGACACTGTATCTAACCAATACTCAGAATCCTTTATTGGGATGATGTTATGGGAGCTCTACTTAGGATCTAACACAGGTTCTATCAAGTGGTTTGATGGGACAATGTAGAGGAAGGTTTGCTCTGTATCTAACCCATGTTGTACCTGCGCTGGGAGTCTTTGATGGGACAGTGAAGAGGGAACTTTAACCTGAGCTGGGTTTGATTCTGACAGTGGGTGATCTTTTCCCTGTCAGGAACCTTGAAATGAGAACAAAATGTTTTTAATAATTTTACGGTAATGAAACCACAGGGACCTCCCAGGCTGACAATGCCTTTGAAGAGGAGTGTTGGCACAAATATTCTTCCAAATTGTCGTCAGCTACACAGAACAACACTGGGTTGGATAAAATGTTTTCTTAGAAGAGCTGTGCGCACACTCGAGAAAGGGAACGCTTTCCTTCGGTAGCCAAAGCACTGAAAATAAATCACATGCCCAGCAATTGGGCGCAAACATGAGAGAAGGGACACGCGCGAGAAGGCTTTTGATTAACTTCGCATGTCGCCACCTGACTAACCTAGAGCTGCGGGATCCAGTTACCCGGCTGAGCACTTCCCGGATGCCTGCAGAGAACGAGCGGATCAGGACGTCAGACTAAAACCAGCTCAGACTCGCCTTCAGTGCTGCAACTTCTTTGTCTTTTGTTTTACACTTCTCCCTCTCCTCACACTGGTTGGAGTTCGGTTCCACCAGCCTTCCGGAACCTCACTTCGGGTAAAGTGTGGTAACCTCATGGTTTTGTTACTGGACTAGCAGCCCAGAGGTCGTGAGTTCAAATACCACCAGCGGCAAGGTGTAAAACGGATATTTTATGAACCTCTGCTGCGTCCCCCTTTCCACTTGCCCTCCATGGCAGGCCTAATCCTCCGTTCTGTCTCTCATCTTGTCTATTAAGACTGACCTCCTGTCAGCTGTGGCTCAGTGGGTAGCACATTCGCCTCTGAGTTAGAAGGTTGTGGATTCAAATCCCACTCCATGGGACTTGAGCACAAAAACTAGGCTGACACTCCAATGCAGTGCTGAGGAAGTGCTGCACTGTCAGAAGTGCTGTCTTTCAGATGAGGTGTTAAACCGAGGCCCCATCTGCTCTCTCAGGTGGATATATGGCACTACTTCAAAGAAGAGCAGGGGAGTTATCCCTGGTGTCCTGGCCAATATTTATCCCTCAACCAACATAACAAAAACAGATTATCTGGTCATTATCACATTGCTGTTTGTGGGAGCATGCTGTATGCAAATTGGCTGCTGCGTTTCCCACATTACAACGGTGACTACACTCCAAAAAATACTCCATTGGCGTTAAAGCGCTTTGAGACGTCCGGTGGTCATGAAAGGCGCTATATGAAATGCAAGTCTTTCTTAACCCCAATTCCCGCTAAACTGCTGACCACCCAACTTCCTTTCCTGGCCCCCATGCTAGCTGAAATTGTAAATGGTTCCCACTCCCGTTCAAAACCACTGGCATCACCCACCTTTGACCCTTCTGCCCTTGCAAACTACCACCACATCTCCAATCCCTTTCCTCTCCAAATTCTTTAAAGTGTTGTCGCCTCCCAAATCTGTGCCCATCTTTCCCGCACCTCCATGTTTGAACCACTTCAATCAGGTTTTTGCCCCTGCTACAGCACTGAAACAGCCCTAATCAAAGTCACAAATGGCATCCACTGTGACTGTGGTGCACCATCCCTTTTCGTCCTTCTCGACCAGTCTGCAGCCTTTGACACCATTCTCCTCCAACGCCTGTCTCTTGGCTTTTCTTCCCGCTCCCACGCCGTTACCTCTGGAGTTCCCAACCAACTATCCTTGACCCCACCCCTTCCTCATCTACACCTGCCCCTTGACAAAACCATCTGAAAACATAGGTTCACCTTCCCAATGTACACGAACAACAGCCAGCTCTACCTCTCAACCCCTCCATTGCCTCTGTGTTGTCAGAATGCTTGTCTGACATCCAGTCCTGGATGAGCCAAAATTTTCTCGTTAATCATTGAGGCCATTGTCTTCGAGCCCCACCACAAATTCCATACCCTTGCCATTGATTCCATTCCTCTCCCTGGTCACTGTCTCAGGCTGAACCAGGCTCCTCGCAACCTCGGCATCCTATTTGACTCTGAATTGTGTTTGAACTGAATTTCCAACCCTATATTCTCTCCATCACAAAGACCACTTACTTCCACCTCTGTAATTTTGCCATCTGCAGCCCTACCTCAGCCTCTCTTCAATGTACTTCATTGGTTGTAAAGCTGCTTTGGGCTGTCCTGAGGTCGCCAAAGGCGCTACATAAATGTAAGTCTTTCAATCTTTCTCTGCTGCTGAAACTCTCAACTAGTCTCAATGATGCCAATGCACCCCGGCACCTTATCCAAAACTCTGTTGTCCGTATCTTATCCCACTGCAAGTCCCGCTCACCCATCAACCCTGTCCTCACTAACCTACATTGGCTCCTGGTTCACCAATGCTGCCGATTTAAAATTCTCACCCTGTGTTCAAATCCCTCCATGGCCTCACCCCTCACTATCTCTGTAACCTCCTCCAGCTGTATAACAGCCCCCACCCCAGAACGCTGCTTTCCTCCAACTCTGACCTGTGTAACTCCCTCCAACCCCCCCCCCACCCCAACCCTTTTCCTCCCACCATGCCTTCAACTGGCTCTAAACTTTGAAATTCCCTCGGCCTCTCCACGTATCTCTTCTCCTTTAAGCCCCTTCTTAAAACCCTACTCTTTGACCAAGCATTTGGTCACCCCCTCCTAATTGCTCGCTCTTTGGCTGTGCATTCATTTTTGTCTGATTACACTTCTGCGAAGCGCCTTGGCACATTTTTTACATTTAAGGGGCTATATAAATGCAAATTGTGATTGTTATAAAGTTGGTAATTTGTGAGTTCATAACCATGGCAAGTTGTGAAAAAATAACCTCGAAGAACTGTTGGATTGTTGTAACAAAACCTACTGGTTCACTAATGTCCTTCAGGGAAGGAACCAACAATCATTACGGAATCAAGAGTTATGGGAAGAGAGAGCAGGGAAAGTGGTGTTGAGGCCAAGATTAGATCAGCCATGATCTTGTTGAATGATGGAGCAGGCTCGAGGGGCCGATTGGCCTACTCCTGCTTCTTATGTTCTTATTATCCAGTCTGGGCCTACACGTGACTCCAGTCCTATGCTACGTGGTTGACTCAATGGGTTCTGGGCAACTAGGGATGGGGAATAAATGTGGCCTTGCCAACATCCATGTCCCGATAACAACATTTTTGTAAAAACCTATGAGCATTCTACATGTGTGAGCCTACACAGTATCAGGAAGCTATTCGACATGGGAGAGGGGTATCAGATGATTCTGCTGCCCTATGAACTTTCCATCAGGACACACTGCCCTGGCTGATTTTTCATCAGCTCAGGACATTGAGATTATTTATTGTTTTCCTAGTGTTAGTTAACTCAGTTAAGCCAGGGTTCAAAGCTGAATCCTTCCTGGTCAGTGCTTCCTGATTTCACTCCTGAATGGCCTGGCTCTAATTTTAAGATTATGCCCCCTTGTTCGGGATTCCCCCACCAGAGGAAGTGGTTTCTCTGTATCTACCCTATTGATTTCCTTCATTTTAAACACCTCAATCAGCTCACCCCTTAATCTTCTAAACTCAAGGGAAAACCAAGTCAAGTTTATGAAACATGTGCTCATAATTTAACCCATTAAGCCCTGGTATCATTCTGGTGAATCTGCACTGCACCCCCCTCCAAGGCCAATAGATCCTCTAAGGTGCAGTGCCTAAAACAATGCAGTTCTGCAGATGGGGTCTGTACAACTGAAGCATCACTTCCCTTTGTAGCCAGTCTGATGCGCACGCGCTAGGGTCACGTTGAAACTGGCCAGTTGGGTGAAGCTTGAGGATAATTGGCACCCATTCGACGAAAGAAAGGGAAGAATGTGATGTTCAAATGCTCAGGCCCCACCAGCACCCTGCTGCCCTTCTAAATCTGTCAGTAAACGTGTTTCATACGCGGCAACTGCCAATGCCATTCACCTTTGACCTCGGCAAATCCAAGCTTGTTGAAGCTCTGCTTACCCAGGGTATCATGTTCTCCCTCAATCACTTTGATCTCAATTAAAGCCATCTTTCTTTTTCAGTTAATGATGGATGGGGACAAGCAGCAGAGCAGCACTAGTACCCAAAACCTCAGCAGGGGACAAGCTAAATTAGGGCAAGCCATTTATAGATCCAAGGTCATCCCCACCTCCCACATTTTTTAAAAGTTATAGCCACTCCATGAGGAGTTTTTGGCCAACAATTATCTGCCCTCATCTCAATAGCTTTAACTCCACGTTCCATGGGCACCAGAAACCCAACTGTCCATTTGAAACACACGGGTCCAACTGACACTGATGCCCATTAATCATAGAATCATACAGCACAGGCCATTCGGCCCATCATGCTTGTGCAGGCTCATTGAAAGAGCGATCCAGTTAGTTCCAGCCCTGCAATTGTTTCCTTTTAACTATATATCCAATTCCCAAGTTTGATGTTCCTTTCCCCCTCCCCCACCCACTCTAACTTGGTCTTCAGCCATCTTGGCCTCACCCTCTAGAACACTCCCTAATCTTACTCCCCACCTTCAGAAACTTCAAAACCTACCTCATTGATGAAGGCTTCCCCAACTACTGCTTTGTGCCCATAAAGTGCCTTGGTTTGGGGAAGAGGAGGAAAGAGGGAATCTTAACACGGTTGACTCTTAACTGCTCTCTAAAGTGACAAACAAGCCATTTCATCATGTCAAGCAGGGATGTGCAATAAATGCCAGCCTCGTCAGTGAAGCCAGGCCCACAACCCAAGAACTAATTTTTAAAAATCATCCAGTGACTGGAAAGTAGATGTGTTATAGGTGAAAACAAGATCAGACTTGGCTGTGATGCACTCCACGACACAATAGCCTGCTGTGACAAAGAATGTACACTTGTGTGAAAGACAGCTGGTGTCTGTTGAATCCCACCCCACGAAAGAGGCCAACTTCAAGAGACGAGGGGAAACGTTTATACTTAGAGTTTAGGGAATAAATGACACATCGGCAGATTACTGAAAATCCTAGACTATCACAAGAGAAATAAACATAACCACAACAAACTGGAGAGGGTGGAGCTTGATTTTTCAAATGTTTATTTGGCATAACATAAAAGTGATTTTTTTAAAGATATAAATTTGTTTGTAGGACACAATTATGCAATGACAGCACAATGAGGTGAAGGTCAAACTGTCTGCAACAACACCAGAGCAGAAAAGCTTCATTTCTTTATGTACAAAAAGAGAAAGTTCCAGAAAAAGCATCAGCCAAAGCTGACAATTCCTCCTCTTTTCAAAATCTCTGGGATATTGTACCTATTCTGACCCACTGGGTACTGTATTTATTGAAAAAACAATACAAACATAGGTAACAATTTGACTCAACAAATTGGCATTAAGACAAGAAATAATTAGTATCGCGTCACAATATTGGATATAGGCTGCCATTTTAGTTAATGTGGCAGCCATTTTGATTGATCTGGCAACTTTTTCTGCCCTGACTTCCTTTAATTGGATGTCAGAATTTTGTGCCCATCAAGGTGGGGGAGTCAATGCTCATCACTGGACAGCTTTTGGCCACAGGGACAGCATCAAACATGGGTTAGATACCCAGTGAAGCACTCTCAAGTTACCTATAGCACAGGCAGAGTGAAGCTCCCTCAAAAGTGTTCCCAAAATCACCTTTGGGCTGAATGTCAACCAAGGATCTCAAGTTCTACTTCCTACACCAGCCGCCATCAGTGCCTTGTACTTGATTGTCTTTGGGGAATCAGGGAACATTTATACAGAACTTTCCCTTGGAAGATTCTATGTTCTCGTTCCATTCTCTTATGTACACTGTCCCACAGTTGTATTAGTTCCAATTTGTGAGTAGTTTTATGCTGTTTGTTCACTAGGAACTGGATTGAGACTTGCAAACTCATTTCACATAGGACTGAGGAAACTTGCACCTACTGCAGGCTGAGATTTCAATCTGGGCTCTGAAGAAATACTAACAATTTACAACAGCCTGCCACTCCATGCAAAAACATATCCATGCCCCAATAAATTGTGTTTTCAAAAGTAGAGTGACACATAGGTCAGTTTTTCTTTTGATTTTTTTGGGCCCAATGTTCTCCCTTCCTCTCCTGAAGGTAGTAACCTTTGTCAAACAGTTCCACACAGGCACCAACCCTCTCTCTACGCCTTCTCCTCAAACCGCACCAAATGACTATTTTTCATGTATGAGCCTATCTACGTCTTGGTAAGGTATTGGAACGTAGGGGTCACAGCCAATAATACGCTCACCCAATATCCAACTAATGCATATTCTAACAGAGGGTACTGGATAGCAGTGAGGGACTGGAACACCGGCTGATTTTCCCCTTCTTTAACCTAGGCGGGCTGATGTCAAATGTAACATCATTCCGGCTCCCCTGACTTGGATCAGTTAAAGCATAGACTTAAGTTTCCTTGATGGCTCAACTGGACCGCAAGTGTTTGAGAACTGAGTTGTAATCCAAAAGAAACTCTCATGCATATAAAAAAAAAAAATCACAAAGCTGCTGATAGTTCTTGCTCAGTCTGGCCACACTTGCTGTTATGACTTCTTCTTGCTGTGGGCAGCCATTTTATGGGCAACTTTGGCAGCCATTTTGAGTGTGAAGCCCTTGAACCATACAAGCCTGATTTACAAGTTAGGGATGACACCAACAGGGAGTGCCCATATGCACTGAGGGACAAGGGGTGTGATCAGAACTGCTGACCAGCTGGACAGCCAATCCAGAAGCCCAATAAACAATGTTAACCGGCTGGATCTAGTTTGGTGGTAAGGAGACCCAAAGCAGAATGGCTTCCTGCAGTTCAGCTTCTTCCTCCTTTCCCCACTCTTTCAAAAAAAAAAGCATTCCCTTACTGGCCAGAGACATACCCCTCCCCCACTAGAAAGTGTCTGCACCCGATTTTGTACACTGAGGAGGAATAGCTTGGGTGAGATGCCACTCTAAGCTGAACATCCCGCCAACAGTTGCTGGCCCAGACAAAGAACGGGCACTTTGGCCAGGCAGCTGAGGGTGGGCGCCGAAGGAATCCACAGCAAGAGTCGGCAGCTACAAGAGGAGGAAGTGAGCAAACAAAAAAACCAGTAAATACAGAGCAGGCCGCTCGGCCCGTGTAATTATGCACAGGATGTGTGATAATTAAAAATCAAGAAAAAAATGTCCCCACACGTTTCATGAAGCATCGTCAGATGTGGGCCAAAGGCAAGAATCCCAATTCCCACACAATCAACTGATTGCCTCACGTGTCCCAGTTACAGTCAAGAGGTTTTCTTTTTAAATAAATTTAAAAGACCCAGCCGCATTTTTGAGTCTGAGTGACCCCCTTTTGTCTGTAAGCGGATCGAAGTCTTTCATGCACAAAAGGTTGACGGCAGATGTTGGCTTTTCCGTCACACCACAGAGGTCACGGCCGGCTCCGGTTTTAGACGCTCTGCGACGTCGTCCCTCTCCATCCTCCCCAAGGCCTTGCAAAGCACATCCAGGCTGGCGCCGTCCCTCATCGACCAGTCAGACAGCAGCGTGTGGGCCGGGTCCTCCCCTCGGCCGATGGTGGCCACGCGCTCCTCGTCATAGCCCAGGAGGTGCGCCAGGTTGCGCCAGTCAGCCCGGTTGGCACCCTGGCTGCCAAGCAGCCGCTCGACCTCTTCCCGTTTCTGCAGCGGGAGTTTGCTGTAAAGGGGTGGGTCAGCGCGAACAGCTGAGGGAGAGAGAGAGAACTAGTGATCAATACCGGAACCGCAACATTGCACCAAATAGATGCCAGAAATTAACAGACAGAAGAACAGGTATCTGGGAGTCAGTTACAGGCTGGAACGTAATCGAGGTATTCGGGTGGTTTATAGCGAGAATAGTAGGTACCTGGGAATGAGTTACAGGTTGGAATCTAATCGAGGGGTTTGGGTGTTTATAGCGAGAACAGATACCTGGGAATGAATAACCGCTGAGGGTTTTGATGACTTGTGGGGTCGTGAGAAGGTATTCTGGGATTTGGAGTGGGGGGGGGGGGGGGGGAGAAGAGAGAGCAGGGAGAAGGGGACATTACCAATGACAAAAAGTGGAACATCTTCCCCAATAGCAGAACCCAACCAAGAGAGGGCAAGTTCCTGAAATGTTGATTACACACCCTTTACTTTTAAACCTACCGTTTCACCCCCTTATTCATTCATTCTTCAACCTGACATCTCCATAGTCAAGAAAGCAGGGAACCAGCCCTTCTCCTGGCTCCCACCAGTGGCACGACCCACACTGGGTCCACCCAGGCATGAATCCCCCATCCAACTCTCCACCCCTGTTGTAACGTGTGTGCTGGGAACAGAATCAGGCTTAGCTGTGATGGCCCAGGAGTCGAATAATCTGCAAGCACTTTCGGGCTCCCATAGGCAGCTACGATAACAAGGGGCTCCCACGGGCAGCTGAGTGAGATAATGAGGTTCCCATGGAACAGTCAACGCTCGCTGCCGGAGTGGGACGTACCTTTACTGAGCTGTGGTTCATGTAGGCTGTGTGTGTCGACAAACACGCCACTGTCACTGTGCAGCTTCTCACCTTCGGGTCCCACGTCGAGCTCACCAGCTCGCGCCTTCGCCAGCTGCTTCTTCTGCTTGCATGTGTTCCAGCTGTAGGGAGAAAAAAGAATGAGAGAGAGTGCGAGTGAGTGTAAGTGAGAGAGAAAGTGAGTGAGTGAGCGAAAGAAAGCGAGTGCTGAGTAATAGTGAGAGAGAGTGGGTAAGTGAAAGAGAGATAGCGAGAAAGAGTTAGAGAGAATGAGAAAGAGTTAGAGAGCGAGACGGCGAAAGTGAGAGCGGAAACTGCAGCAGTGTCAAAATATGGGAGTGGCCAACAACTGGAGGGTTGGGGGCCGGGGTGGGGGGAAAGAGGTGGGTTGTAGCCAGTGAAGGGAGGCAGCATGTGAGGACAATAGGACACCAGGGGACAGAGCACGGTGGATGTGGGACAGGCAACGGACAAGGCCAGTCAGCAAGAACCACATGTAGATCAAAATACATTTATTAGTCAAACATTTTTTCTCCCCTTCCCCTTAGAAACATAGAAGATAGGAGCAGGAGTAGGCCATTCGGCCCCTCGAGCCTGTTCCGCCATTCGATGAGATCATGGCTGATCATCCAAACTCAGTACCCCTTACCTGCCTTCTCCCCATATCCCTTGATACCTTTAGCTCTAAGAAATATATCCAACTCCTTCTTGAATATATTTAAAGACTTGGCCTCAACCGCCTTCTGTGGTAGAGAATTCCACAGGTTCACCACTCTCTGGGTGAAGAAATTCTTCCTCATCTCTGTCCTAAATGGCTTACCCCTTATCCTTAGACTATGACCCCTGGTTCTGGACTCTCCGACCATCGGGAACATTCTACCTGCATCTAGTTTGTCCAGACCTGTCAGAATTTTATAAGTTTCGATGAGATCCCCTCTCATTCTTCTAAACTCCAGCGAGTATAAGCCCAATCGACCCAATCTCTCCTCATACGTCATTCCTGCCATCCCATTGATCAGCCTTGTGAATCTTCGCTGAACTCCTTCCATGGCAAGAACATCCTTCCTCAGATAAGGTGACCAAAACTGCACACAATACTCAAGGTGTGGTCTCACCAAGGCCCTGTACAACTGCAGCAGGACATCCTTACTCCTGTACTCAAACCCTTTTGCTATGAAGGCCAACATACCATTTGCCTTCTTCACCGCCTGCTGCACCTGCATGCTTACCTTCAGCGACTGGTGCACAAGGACACCCAGGTCTCGTTGCACTTCCCCTTCTCCCAATCTATTGCCATTCAGATAATAGTCTGCCTTTCTGTTTTTGACACCAAAGTGGATAACCTCGCATTTATCCATGTTATATTGCATCTGCCACGCTTCTGCCCAATCACCCAACCTGTCCAAATCATCCTGTAGTTTCTCGGCATCCTCCTCACAGCACACACGCCCACCCAGCTTTGTGTCGTCTGCAAACTTGGAGATATTACATCTAGTTCCCTCGTCTAGATCATTAATATATATTGTGAATAGCTGGGGTCCAAGGACCGATCCCTGCGGTACCCCACTAGTCACTGCCTGCCACTCGAAAAAAGACCCGTTAATTCTTACTCTCTGCTTTCTGTCCGCCAACCAGTTCTCTATCCAAGTCAATACCTTGCCCCCAATCCCATGTGCCTTAACTTTACACGCTAATCTCTTATGCAGGACCTTATCGAAAGCCTATTGAAAGTCCAAATACACCACATCTACTGGTTCTCCCTTATCTATTTTCCCAGTTACATCCTCAAAAAATTCCAGTAGTCAAGCACGATTTACCTTTTGTAAATCCATGTTGACTTTGTCCAATCCTGTCACTGTTTTCCAAGTGCTCAGCTATTACATCCTTTATAATGGACTCTAGCATTTTCCCCACTACCGATGTCAGGCTTACCGGTCTGTAATTCCCCGCTTTCTCTCTACCACCCTTTTTGAATAGTGGGGTAACATTAGCTACCCTCCAATCCATGGGTACAGTTCCAGATTCCAGCAAATTTTGGAAGATGATCAGCAATGCATCTACTATTTCTAGGGCCACTTCCTTAAGTACCCTAGGATGTAGATTATCAGGCCCTGGGGATTTATCGGCCTTCAATCCCATCAATTTCCCCAACACCATTTCCCTACAAATACTGATTTCTTTCAGTTCCTCCCTCTCATCAGACCCTATGCTCTCCAACATCTCTGGGAGGTTATTTGTGTCCTCCTTTGTGAAGACAGAACCAAAATATGCATTTAATTGGTCTGCCATTTCTTTGTTCCCCATTATAACTTCCCCTGCTTCTGACTGCAAGGGACCTACACTTGATTTCACTAATATTTTTCTCTTCACATATCTATAAAAGCTCTTAGTCAGTTTTTATGTCCCCTGCAAGCTTACTTTCATATTCTATTTTCCCCTTCTTAATTAATCCCTTTGTCCTCCTTTGTTGAATCCTAAACTGCTCCCAATCCTCAGGGTTGCTTTTTCTGGCCAATTTATATGCCCTCTCCTTGGATCTTATGCTATCCCTAATTTCCCTTGTTAGCCACAGTTGAGTCACCCTTTTTGTTTTATTCTTATCCCAAACTGGGATGAACAACTTCTGTAGTTCATCCATGCAGTCTTTGAATGTTTGCCATTGCCTATCCACCGTCAACCGTTTGAGTGACATTCCCCAATCAATCCTACCCAATTCGCGCCTCATACCATCGTAGTTTCCTTTATTTAAATTCAGGACCCTAGTCTCCGAGTCAACTACTTCATTCTCCATCCTAATGAAGAATTCTATCATATTATGATCGCTCTGACCCAAGGGGCCTCGTACAAGATTGCTGATTAATCCTCTCTCATTACATAATACCCAGTCTAAGATGGCCTGATCTCTGGTTGGTTCCTCGACATATTGTTCCAGAAAACCATCCCGTAAACATTCTAGGAATTCCTCCTCCACAGTATTTTTACTAATTTGGTTAGCCCAATCTATATGTAAATTAAAGTCACCCATGATGACTGCTGTGCCCTTATTGCACGCGTCTCTAATTTCCCGTTTAATGCTATCCCCAACCTCCGTATTACTGTTTGGAGGTCTATATACCACTCCCACTAAAGTTTTCTGCCCCTTGATATTTCTCAGTTCTACCCATACAGATTCCGCATCATCAGAGTTAATATCCTTCCTTTCAATTGTGTTAATCCCCTCTTTAACCAGCAATGCTACCCCACCTCCCTTTCTTTTTTGCCTATCCTTCCTAAATATTGAATACCCCTGGATGTTGAGTTCCCAGCCTTGGCCATCCTGGAGCCATGTTTCTGTAATCCCAATCAAATCATATTCGTTTACCTCTATTTGCGCAGCTAATTCATCCACCTTGTTCCGAATGCTTCTTGCATTAAGACACAAAGCCTTCAGGCTTGTTTTTTTAACGCTCTCAGACCTACATGAATTATTATTTACTGTGACCATGTTTGATTTAAACCGTTGAGTTCTTTGCCTTCTAATTTTGTTGTTCTCCTTCCTGTCTTTTGCTTTTTTCCTTGTTTCCCTTTCCTCTGTCTCCCTGCTCAGGTTCCCAACCCCCTGCCACTTTAGTTTAAACCCTCCCCAACAGCACTAGCAAACACTCCCCCTAGGACATCGGTCCCGGCCCTGCCCAAGTGCAAACCGTCCCGTTTGTACTGGTCCCACCTCTCCCAGAACCGGTTCCAATGTCGAAGGAATTTGAATCCCTCCCCCTTGCACCATTCCTCTAGCCACATATTCATTTGAAATATCCTCCTATTTCTACTCTGACTAGCACGTGGCACTGGTAGCAATCCTGAGATTACTACCTTTGAGGTCCTATTTTTTAATTTACCTCCTAACTCCCTATATTCTGCTTTTAGGACCTCATCCCGTTTTTTACCTATATCGTTGGTGCCTATGTGCACCACGACAACTGGCTGTTCCCCCTCCCCCTCCAAAATGTTCTGCAGCCGCTCCGAGACATCCTTGACCCTTGCACCAGGGAGGCAACACACCATCCTGGAGTCTTGATTGCGGCCGCAAAAACGCTGATCTATTCCCCTTACAATTGAGTCCCCTATCACTATAGCTCTTCCACTCTTTTTCCTCTCAGCCTGTGCAGCAGAGCCACCCATGGTGCCAGGAAGTTGGCTGCTGCTGCCTTCCTCTGATGAGTCATCCCCCCCCCCCCCAACAGTATTTAAAGTGGTATATCTGTTGGAGAGGGGGATGGCCGCAGGGGATTCCTGCACTACCTGCCTGCGCCTCTTACTCTGCCTGCTGGTCACCCATTCCCTTCCTGCCTTTTGGTCACCCATTCCCTTCTTTTGGAGGGTTTGCCGAGTCCCAACTGGGTGAGATCAGCTAATTCAGGACAGACCGGGGATCAAACCTGGCACCTTGTGGCCTACGTTGCTCGATCTTACACTGAACGCTGACTTTCCCATATTTTCTGAGGAGGAAGTAAAACAAGGAAGTAAAACAACAAAATATAAAGAGTATTTGCTTCATTTGCAGTTACTGAGATGTAAAATTCACCATTTCACAGTGACATAGATTACGAGTCCCACGATGACCGCTGCGAGGATGGAGCAGTAAACCGGAATGATGTTCTTCCCTGTGTCGTAGGCAGTGAAGTTGATGGCCCCCATCACAGTGCTGGACTCGGGTTCCAAGGAGGTCACGAACTTGGCATCGTCCTTCATCGGTTCAACCTGCGGTCTCTTTGGTACCAGTGAGCTTTTGTCTAAACAGGAGACGGGAGGGAATGAAAACCACATTTTAGTTCCATTGTGTATCCAAGTCACTGCAACCAATGCCAAGATTAACAAATGGCAGGGCAGGAAAAAATGACTAGATGCTAGAACTGAAACAAGAACATGGATTTCTTTACCAAAAGTGGCTACTGAGGCTGAGATTATCATTTAAAAGGGAACTGGAATCATATAAAAGGATATGGGGCAAGGGCAGGACAATGGGATTAGACTGGATTAGTTCCAGTTTATGTGAATTGAGAGGATACTACTATCAGGAAAGACTGAGCAAGCTGGGGCTCTTTTCTCTGGGGAAAAAAACCAAAAAAATCAGAATGATACCAGGCTTAGAGGGTTAAATTATGAGGATCAGTTGCATAAACTTGGCTTGTATTCCCTGGAGTATAGAAGATTGAGGGGTGGCCTGATCAAGGTATTTAAAATGCTAAAAGGATTCGATAGGGTAGAAACAGAGAAACTATTTCCTCTGATAGGGGAATCAAGAACGGGGGACATTATCTTAAAATTAGAGCCAGGCCATTTGGGAGCGAAATCAGGAACAATTTTTTCACACAATGGGCAGTGGAAATCTAGAATCCCCTCTCCCAGAAGGTTGCGGATGCTGGGAGTTATCGATTTCAGTCTTGGAAGTTTGAGCTAAGACTTTTTTGTTAGGCAATGGTTATTATTGCATCAGAGAGCGGGCACAGGTTCAATGGGCCGAATGGCCTCCTACTCTGCTAGAATAGTCCACGATTCTCTTTTACCCTTTGCAACTGTGCAGGCGTCCTATACGGTAGGCTTTCTGTACATCTGAGTTTCTCTATATTTAAAAAAAAATCACTGTGGAGAGTTTCTTGGGGGCGGGTGCAGCCCAGCAGGACTGATGAGCCTTCAGGAGAAAATATTGAGGAAGAGAGAAAAGATCATTGGAATGTCAGGAGCAGGCCTTACTCCGGCAGATCGTGTCCGAGGTCGCTTCGCACTTCAACACAAAATGATCTTCGCCGCAGACGCGACATGCCATGCACGGTTGCGAGCTGCTCGACTTCTCGGAGAAGGAGCCCTCGGGGCACGACTGGCACACGGCATCCTGGTCCCCGTGGCATTCCACCACCGCCCCGAAGCCCGGCCGGCAGGTGGTGCACGGCACACATCGCCTGCCGCCGGACCGCGAGTAGTACCCTTCCACACACTGGCACTGGGTGTCAATCGTGGCTGAACACTGCAGTCCCACCTCCATCTCGTCGGGGCAGCTCGAGCACAGCTGGCAGCGGGAGAGGCCAGCGCTGGGTGAGAAGGTCACACCTGCAACAAAAAAAGTGGGGAGGAAATGGAATTAGTACAATCCAAGAGTGTCCCAAATTTAATCCCCCGCCCCGCCCGCCGTTAAAGGCACTAACTCATGCAGTTAGAAAGTAGAAAGAAAGCACTTGCATTTATAGAGTGTCTTTCACAACATTAAAAGTGCTTTACAGCAAATTAAGTACATTTGAAGCATAGTCACTGTTGTAATGTAGGGAAATGTGGCAGTCAATTTGGGCACAGCAAGATCCCACAAACATGAATGAAATAAATGAGCAGATCATCTGTTTTAGTGATGTTGGTAGAGGGATAAATAATGGCCAGGACACAGAGGACTCCCCTGCTCTTCTTCAAAATAGTGCCATGGGATCTTTTACATCCACCCGAGAGAGCAGACGGGGCCTCAGTTTAATATTTCATCCAAAGGACGACACCTCCGACAGTGCAGCACTCCCTCAGTATGGTGTCAACCTAGATTATGTGCTCAAGTCTCTGAAGTGGGGCTTGAACCCACAATCTCCTGACTCAGAGGCAATTGTGCTACCACTGAGCCATGGCTGACACTTAAAACAAAAATATGAGATGATTTCAATACAGGAGGATGAGCAGGTGGAATGATACATTCGGAGATTGAGAAGAAAAATTCAGAGGGGTGAATTGAGAGGGGTGGGGCAAGATAGGATTTTGAGAAGTCACTGACCTTCTCCAGACACTTACCATTCTCACAAGGTTGACACTGGGTGTTGGTGGCGTTACACTCTTTAATAACCCCATGACCTTTGGGGCAAAGGTCACAGCACTCGTCCTGCGATGTAAATCGTCCGCTGGGACAGGAGTCATCCGCCAGCACCTGAGGATCAAGAAATGAAGATTATGCAAGACTGTCCAGCAAGGGCAGGGGGGAGATTTCAGTCTCACCTCCTGAGAACGCCAAAGGGTGCCAGGGTTACAGATCCACACCCAAGGGGCCATTCCATGTCTGAGCCTCGACAGTGAGTGCAGGCATTCAGCAGTGGAAGGCATCACACCCGAGCTGGATCCTGTCCTCGCCCAATGCTTACCCGCTCTCCAGGATATAACCAGGTCCAAGTGCCCCAGGCTCAGGCAATGAAGAGCCAGCTCCAATTCCCATGATGATCGCTATTGGGTGACCTCTACTGGGCAGGGCATGGGTGGACGTTGAGTAAAGAACAGAACCCCCTACACGGTCAAACATCCTGCTAACACATGAAGAATGGCCACACTGGCAAGGTGCCCTGAAAGCCAGACCCCAGTGAGAGACAGGAGGGGAAAAAATTGGCAGAGTAATAAAAATGGATCAGGGCACTTATCAATATCCAGAAATTCTCTATGGAGCTGCACTGGGAAACAGGGTTGGACGAGTGTGGGAGGAACACAACACGCATTCGGAATGGGACAGAGGGACATAATGCGACAAGAAAAGGCCTACTGTTCCCACTCCTGTACAGTCCCTTCTAACATGGACTCTACCCACCAATTTTATCTCCTCCCAAAACCCTCTACAATCTCCCCCATCATGAACTACTAATCCATTTAATTTCCTTCCACTGCCTCTGTACTCTACCCCATCATGGACTCTACTCACACATTTAATCTCCTGTGGGAAGTTCTGACTAGATACTGCCTCATCCCAAAGGTAATGAAACCAAACTCTAGAGTATCCACCTATCCTCATCGCTAGATGTTGTTTTCCTGAATCTCCCCCTTGTCCCTTGTGTCAGCTGTGGTTCAGTTGGTAACAGCCTCATCTGAGTCAGAAGGCTGTGGGTTCAAGTCCCGCTCCAGAGACTTGAGCACAAAAATCTAGGCTGACACTCCAGTGCAGTACTGAGGGAGTGCTATCTTTATGATGAGACGTTAAACCGAAGCCTCGTCTGCTCTCTTGGGTGGACGTAAAAGATCCCATGGCACTATTTAGAAGAGGAACAGGGGAGTTATCCCCTGTGTCCGGGCCAATATTTATCCTTCAATCAACATCACTGAAACAGATTATCTGGTCATTATCACATTGCTGTTTGTGGGAGCTTGCTGTGCACTAATTGACTGCTGCATTTCCAACTTTACAACAGTGACTACACTTCAAAAAGTACTTAATTGGCTGGAAAGCGCTTTGGCATGTCCGGTGGTTGTGAAAGGCGCTATATAAATGCAAGCCTTTCTTTTTTGCTCCAAGCAGCACTGGGACCATTGTGTCCTGTGTATTTGATCATTGCAGTCTGTACCTACCCCTCTCAGTCCCAGTTTTTTAGTCACTCCTTTTTGAAGTTAATTATTTTGGCTTCTGCTTTTGCTGGGAATCTATATTCCATTAGTGTCAAAACCACAGCACTTGGGAATCCAACCATCCCAGATTGCTCCGGAGTTTCCAGGAATTACAGATTAATCTTCCGGACAGCAGCCGGGGAGACAATCATCGGGCCATTAAAATAAAGTGGTGTGGTTTTTTTTCCCCATTTTCTTTTAACGCTTTTTGTTTGTTATAAAAAATATCGAAGATGGGGGGAGAAAAGGCTGTTTGACTGACAGTCAAGAATCATCCAATTGGCCAAGAGTGTTCACTTCCCAATGGGCGTGGGAAAACAGTGCGCCGCGATGATGGACATATCGGGCGACCAATAGCGCGAACGTGGAGGCAGGGCGGTTGGAGACGGAAGGTGATGTGATTAAACCCCCAGCGTCCAGGCAACCCTATGCAGCCCCCGAACCCCGAGCATCCTTCCCCTGAAGTGCAGACAACCCAGCCCTACTTACGCTTATATTTCTGACTCTCTGGTTTATCCCATTTGGATTTCATATGTCTGGAGGTTTGGCAAGAGCCGTTCCTAGCACTGTTGCCTGATTGGTGAATAAATCCTAAATCAGAACCATCAGTAACTACAGAATTATGCAAGTTAACAGCAGCAGTGGTTTAAAATTCACACACGGCCCCCTGAGGCACTATAGCATTGAATATAGCTTCAGAAACAAAATACTTGCCGATACTCCTGGCCTAGACGGTGAGTGTTGACAAGCTGTGCAACTATGCATCATAGCGGACTACATTTTTTCTTCTTTCCCTAGCCCAGAGGCACTGAGCCCAAATGTGCTGCCCATATGGTCCCAGCTGAGATCAGCAAACTCTGCTGAGGCCGGGGTTTAAATGTCCCGGTCTGTGCAACTCAGTACTTGGGACTTTCATCTGGTCAAGTGCAGTTTTTCTACTCGAGGCCTGATTAACTCACATTTATAGCAACATGGCTGAGAATTTTACTTTGCTGTAGTGGGAGGAGGAGCAGGAAGAGGGAGAGGTGTAGAGGAGGAGGAAAACAAAGGAGAGGTAAGAGGTTGAAAAGGGAGGAGGTGGAAGCTGTAGAGGGAAAGGGAGGGAGGGGGGCAAGAAGTAGAAAAGGGATAGTGTGGAAGCTGTAGTGGGAAGAGGAGTGAGAAGAAGCAGGAGGGGAAGAAGCAAGAGAGGGAGGAGGAGGAAAAGGTTGAAAAAGGGAGCGGAGGTGGAAAGACAGGAGGGCGAAGGAAAAAGTAAAGTGATGAACCAGGACCCTGCAATTCAGCCAGTTTCAGTCGTGCTTCATTCCAAGGCTGGCTGTTTCTAATTTACATGAACAACTTAGATTAAGATCATCACACACTGATCCAGTTTGTAGATTGTACAAAGTCAGATGAATCTGAGGTTGCGAGAGAGTGGGGGAGGGGGAAGAGAGTGGGAGGTCCAGTAACCTACAGAAGTGAGTCAGATAAAACATTGCCAGGGTTAAGAATAGCAAATGAAATTTCACAACAGTAAATATGGAGAAGGGAAGCCATTTGGCCCATCTAACTCATTATACCATAGGAATCCAAGATTCATCCTTTCCTGCAATCTAACATCCTCTTGAATAACTCCACTCCCCTACGCAGAAGCCATTTACTGTAATATGAACAAGTATAACATACATGGATTTCCAAAAGGCGTTTGATAAAGTGCCACATAATAGGCTTGCCAGCAAAGTTGAAGCCCATGGAATAAAAGGGACAGTGGCAGCATGGATACGAAATTGGCTAAGTGACAGGAAACAGTGGTGGTGAACAGTTGTTTATCAGACTGGAGGAAGGTACAGTGGTGTTCCCCAGGGGTCAGTTCTAGGACCACTGCTTTTCTTGATATATATTAATGACTTAGACTTGGGTGTACAGGGCACAATTTCAAAATTTACAGATGACACAAAACTTGGAAGTACAGTGAACAGTGAGGAGGATAGTGATAGACTTCAAGAGGGCATAGGCAGGCTGGTGGAATGGGCAGACACGTGACAGATGAAGCTTAACGCAGAAAAATGCGAAGTGATACATTTTGGTAGGAAGAACGAGGAGAGGCAATATAAACTAAAAGATAGAATCCTAAAAGGGGGTGCATGAACAGAGAGACCTGGGGGTATATGTGCACTAATCATTGAAGGTGGCAGGGCAGGTTGAGAAAGCAGTTTAAAAAAAGCTTACAGGATCCTGGGCTTCATAAATAGAGGCATAGAGTACAAAAGCAAGGAAGTTATGATGAACCTTTATAAAACACCGGTCCGACCTCAACTGGAGTATTGTGTCCAATTCTGAGCACCGCACTTTAGGAAGGATGTGACGGCTTTAGGGAGGGTGCAGAAAAGATTTACACAAATGGTTCCAGGGATGAGGGACTTCAGTTACGTGAATAGACTGGAGAGGCTGGGGTTGTTCCCCTTAGAGCAGAGAAGGTTGAGAGGAGATTTGATCGAGATGTTCAAAATCATGAGGTGTCTAGACAGATAGCGAGAAACTGTTCCCATTGGCGGAAGGGTCGAGAACCAGAGGACACAGATTTAAGGTGATTGGTCGAAGAACCAAAGGCAACGTGAGGAAAAACTTTATTACGCAGCAGGTGGTTCGGATCTGGAATTCACTGCCTGAAAGGGTGGTGCAGGCTTTCAAAAGGGAGTTGGATAAGTACCTGAAGGAAAAAAATCTGCAGGGCTATGGGGAAAGGGCGGGGGAGTGGGACTAGCTGAAGTGCTCTTGCAGAGAGCCAGCATGGGCTCAACAGGCCGAATGGTCTCCTTCTGTATTGTAACCATTCTATGATACTTCACGCAGAAGAAAAGAATTGGGCAACATTAGCAGCTCACAGCAAAATATGGGAACGTATTGTTGAAAGGAACACTGTGTATGGGTTTTTCATAAAGGCATTTGATAAGGTGCCACGTAGGAGGCTTGTTGATAAAATTCAGGCACAAGGTATTAAAGGGAATGTCGCAGCATGGGTAGGAATTTGGTTAAAGGACAGAAAACAGAGAGCGTTTTGGAAAGGAGTGATGTAAACACTGGTGTCCTCCAGGGTCTGTTGATGGGGCCACTGCTCTTCCATCTCTATATAAATGGGTCATTCGACCCGACCAGTCAGTGTTGGCATTTACCCTCCAGGTGAGAAAATAGTCCTAATTACATTCATCCACTCGGTTTCCATTTCCCTTCAACCCCTTTTCCTTCACCACCTATCCAATCTCATTTTGAATGTTGACCTAGCTTCTGCCTTAACCACTAATGCTGGAAATGAATTCCACAGCCTTACAACTCTCTCTGTATGAAGGAGTTTCTCCCGCCCTCTGTTCTAAATCTCTTGCATTTAATTTTGTATCTATCACCCCTTGTTTTTGACCCCTTAACTACTAGAAACAGTCTGCTTTTAGCTACTCTGTCCCAACCTTTCGTAACTTTAAACATGTCTCATATCACCCCGTAATATGCGTTGTACTAAAGTCTTCATATTTGTATTTGTATTTCCTTACACCAGACAGACTCCTAGTAAATCTGTAAATCTCTAAAATATATATTATATATGGACTTGAGTTTAGCAGTCACCATATCAAAACAGAAAATAGGGAGCACGACTCACTGAAGAGAAAGAAAAAGCTTGCATTTACATCGCATCATTCATGACATGACATCCCAAAGTGCTTTACAACCAATGTTGAAGTGTAGTCACTGTTACAATGTAGGAAACACAGCAGCCAATTCTCACAGAGCAAGGTCCCAAAAACAGCAATGTGATAAAGGACCAGATAATCTGTTTTAGTGGTGTTGGTTGAGAGGTAAATATTGGCCAGGACAACTCCTCCTCTTCTTCGAAATAGTGTCATGGGATCTTTTATGCCCACCTAAGAGGGCAAACGGGGCCTCGGTTTATCGTCTCATTCGAAAGCCGGCACCTCCGAGAGTGCAGCATTCCCTCAGTACTGCACTGGAGTGTCAGCCTGAATTACGTGCTCAAGTCCCTGGAGTGGGGCTTGAACACACAACCTTCTGAGATGGGAGAGTGTTACCACCAAGTGAAGAGGACTGCAAGTGCCTCCAGGAGGCCATAGATAGGTTACTAGATTGGACAGATAGATGTCAGATGAAATTTAATGTGGAGAAATATGAGGTGATACAGTTTGAGGGGATGAATGAGGAGAGGAAATATCCACTGAATGAGAAAACGGTAAAAGAAGCAAAAGATCAATAAAGAGAAACTATTTCCACTGGTCGGTGAGTCAGTAACTAGAGGCTATAAATTTAAAATCATCACCAAAAGAACGATGGGAGAATTTTGTTCTATAACACACAGGGTTGTTCGGACAGGGAATGCCCGACCAGAAATAGTGTTAGGAACAGAATCCAGAATAGTTTTTAAAAGGGAAATGGAAAAATATATGAAAAAGAAAAATTTCCAAAGGGTATGGTGAAAGGGCAGGGAAATGGGATTAAAGGATAGCTCTTTCAGAGAGCTAGCACAGGGGGAATGGCCGAATGGCTTCCTGCTATGCGGTAAAGTTCTATGATTTGCGAGATTACAAGAGAACCGTGTACTGGCTGCATTCTAACCTAAACACCCACCGCCAATCCTCCATCGGTTACTAGGCCATCAGAGACTAATTCCTCAGTCCACTTATCAGTGTCTGTGACACTGGGTATGCAGCTCATTTGAAGCTGCCTGACCACTGGCTCACATCCTAAGCGCTTTTTGCAGCCTTTAAACTGTGTGTGTAGATATCTTTATATACATTTTTTTTTAAACCCACAGTGAACACAATAGGAAGGAATTTAACAGCTGCGGGGGCCCAGTATCGCTCTGATCTTCACCACTCAACACCAACACTCATGTTGAGGTCTCGGGTCCTGAAAAGTTTCCCCAGGGTCCTTCTGCCCGCCATCCTCCCAAATATTGTATCACACTACACAAGGCAAAAGGAGAATTGGCAGAGTTATACATGGTGTACTACACACAGTAGGAGTTACACCTTTAGCAGTGGCTCAATGTTTGAGCCTACACAGCGAGTGCTGGCAGACTATTCTACATTTGTCCACCCCAGTCCAACTCCGGCATCTCCACACCATGGCTACTGCAGGAAGCATCACGGTTGATCGGGGGGCGGGGAGAGAGAGAGTGATTGGTGATTGTAGCTTGTTTCAAGCTGCCTGAGCACCGTCTATATACAAGGCTGGCTGGATAGGAGCAGAAACCCTGCCTGATTTACACCTTCCCCAACACTCAGGGGCACTCAGACCAATTGCAACACAGCCGAGTTCAGCTAAAGCAGTACAAACCAGTCTGCGATGGGTGTGAGGTAGGAGAGAGATGGGTGGAAGGAGTTTGACCCTGGGACCATCCTGATCTGCAGCATCCTACACCCACTCCCACATCCTCTGGCCCTTTGAATCTGGCTTCCTGTGCAGCCCTCAATCCCTCCACCTTTTAAAACATTCTCTTCAAGCTTTCAGTCCTGATCCTCCCCGCTCGGCACTGTTCTACGTCACAGGCTCAGTAACTCCCCCACCCCAGAGTGCTTCAGCTCCACAATAAAATAACAGGACGGCAATTGGTACCGCCAAACGTGTAGCCCAGCAACAGTCGATGCTTTTGGGAGCAGAGAACATTAGCACAAGTTCTTGGCCTTCAAAGCCACGCATAAAAGAATCTCACAGCCACCAATGAATCACAGTCTGCGAAGAGGGTGAAAGACGGAATGGTGGGGCTCCACTGTAAATAATTTAGATGCTTTTCTTTAATTCCACACAATAGGAGCCGACGGGAGAGGCAATTAAGGAGGAAGTGAGTTCAGACAAGGTCTGCGCAGATGGTGCATCTGTGGCACAGGCTGGAGGTTATTTTGTGTCTGACACAGACTGTCGAACACTCCTGTCCCCCAACCCCCACTATTAACTAGGACTGAATTTTTTTTTAATGTTATAAAAAAGACAAATTAGAAATCAGCTTTGATTACAGCCTGAATACAGCCAGCCAGACCATTCCCCAGCAAGCTGCTGCAGAATTTTTTTTTTTTTTTTTTTTAAAAACAGGGTCTCTCTCTCCCTCTGTATATTTAATTAGTGCTGGGTTGTAAAGTTAAAAGCATTCTGGAGAGGTTTTGGCGTGATAATTAAAAGTTAAAAAGAAAAGTTTTACACCGAGCAGATAAAGCAACTGACTTCTAAACTACAACTGGTTAGTCCGAGGCCAGGCGTGCAGTCTTGCCACAGGACAGTTTGCCCATCTTTATAATACAACAAATTTATCAGAGCAATGTATCACTCGACTGCCTCAAAGTAAAAAATAATGACTCATTTGATACTGAAAAAAACAGGAACCACATTATATAGATTTGTAATACTACTAGTCGTTCTCCCTTGGTGTTACACCGGGTGGGGTGGGGGGGAAAAGGGGGGGGGGGGGGGGGCCAGCGGTTTAGTTTGACTTTTGGGTGACAGACCGGCGGAGCACACTGGCGAAGAGGCAGCCACCATTTGGAGGCCTTGGCTGCATTTAAATTTTGCAGGTGAGCTGTGGGGCACCAAACATCCATTTATATTTATCTCGTTTCCCATATACTGCAAATTGCTACTGGCGGTGTCGGCCTGCAGGAGGGCAGTATCACTTGTGTTCTGACTTATTAGTGTGCTGTTGTCCAAATATCATAAACACGCCATTCTACATTCTGGTCGGGGGGGGGGGGGGGCTTTTCTCTAGTGTCAGGGTATGGGGAAGGAGAGAGGATGCAAGGTCAGCACAGGTCAATAATGTGAAGGCCTGTATGGACAACTAAATGGCAACACAGGTGGGAAGAAATGGCAGAAAATCCTAATAAAACATAAGAATTAGGAGCAGGCAATATGGCCCCTCAATTTAAGATCATAACTGACCTTTAACCTTAACTCCACTTTCCCACTGACTCCATAGCCCTGGATTCCCCTAGTGTCCAAAAATCTACCTACCCCAGCCTTGAATATACTCAACGACTCAGCATCCACAGCCCTTTGCGGTAGAGAATTCCAAAGATTCACAACCCTCCAAGTGAAGAAATTCCTCCTCATCTCAGTCTTAAATGGCCAACCCCTTATCCCGAGACTACGCCCCCTAGTTCTAGACTCTCCAGCCAGGGGAAACAACCTCTCAGCACCTACCCTGTCAATCCC
Source organism: Somniosus microcephalus (assembly GCF_052327205.1). Taxonomy (NCBI): domain Eukaryota; kingdom Metazoa; phylum Chordata; class Chondrichthyes; order Squaliformes; family Somniosidae; genus Somniosus; species Somniosus microcephalus. The sequence goes on from NC_140993.1 coordinate 70,200,449, forward strand.
CCTCAGGGGATCATCAATACCCTGAAGAACAAAGCCATCAGAATATAAATGCTCTTTTACAACACAGGGGTGCAGGTAATGGTAGACAGACGATCCTTCACCCAGCTCTCCCCGCATTTAATTTAAATAACCCAAGTTTGGGCATGGTCATCTCCATCAAAATCATGGCTGAACAAACTTGTCAACGGGTGAAGGTTACAGTAGCCACGAGAAGCCAGCCCCACATCCATGCATCTGTAATACATGGTGGAACCAAACATTCCCAACAGTTTCCAACACAGAACATCAATGTGGGGCAACACAACATGAAACATAGGAACAGGAGGAGGCCATTCAGCCCCTCAAGCCTGTTCCGCCGTTCAATTAGATCATGGCTGATCTATACCACAACTCCATTTACCCGCCTTTGTTCCATATCCCTTAATGCCAATGTTCCCTCTAATTTTTTTTGTGTGCGTGGCCGCTTTAAGGGGCTGTGCGGCCCATTCAAAATTCCACGCACGCGCTGTTTTTCCATTGAGAAACTGGCAAGCGGCCTGCGTGGGAGCGCCAGGCAACTGCGCAGCTAAACGTGAATATTGCTCGATAACCTTAGCTAACAAAAATCTACCGAACTGTCTTGAAAATTTCAATTCACCCAGCATTTTGGGAGAGCAAGTTCCAGATTTCTACTACCCTTTGTGTGAAAAAGTGCTTCCCGATTTCACTCCTGAACAGCATGGCTCTAATTTTAAGATTATGCCCCCTTGTTCTAGATTCATTCACTAGAGGAAACATTTTCTCTGTATCTACCCTATCGAACCCCTTTATCATTTTAAAGATCTCAATTAGATCACCCCTCAATCGTCTTAACAAGTTTATGCAACCTGCCCTCATAATTTAACCCATTAAGAACATAAAAATAAAAGAAATATTTGGCTCTTCGAGCCTGCTCTGCCATTCAATAAGATCATGGCTGATCTTCTACCTCAACTCCAGTTTCCTGCACTATCCCCATATCCCTCGATTCCCTTAATATTCAAAAATCTATCGACCTCTGTCTTGAATATACTCAATGACAACATCCACAGCCTCTGGGGTAGAAAATTCCAAAGATTCGTCACTCTGAGTGAAGAAATTTCTCCTCATCTCATCCTAAATGGCCTATCCCTTATTCCGAGACTGTGACCCCTGGTTCTAGACTCCCAAGCCAGGGGAAACATCCCTGTACGAATTTTATAGGTTTCAATGAGAACACCTCTCATTCTTCTAAATTCTAGGGAAGATAGGCCTAGTCTCCTCAATCACTCCCTCCAAGGCAAGTCTATCCTTCCTTAGGTAAGGAGACCAAGACTGTACACAATACTCCAGGTGTGGTCTCTCCAGGGCCCTATATAATTGCAGTAAGACGTCTTTCCTCTTATACTCCAATCCTTTTGTAATAATGGCTAACATACCATTTGCTTTGCTAATTGCTTGCTGTACCTGCATGTTAACTTTCTGTGATTCATGTACAAGGACACCCAGGTCTCTGAATACCAACATTTCCCAATCTCTCACCATTTAAAAAATATTCTGCTTTTCTATTTATCCTACCAAAGTGGATAACTTCACATTTTGCCACATTATAGTCCATCTGCCACATTCTTGCCCACTCACCTAACCTGTCTATATCCCCTCGAAGCCTCTTTGCGTCCACTTCTCAATTTACTTTTCCACCTCATCAGCAGCAAACTTGGATACATTACACTCAGCCCCCTCATCTAAGTCATTGATATAGATCATAAATAGCTGAGGCCCAAGCACTGATCCTAGTTACAACCTGCCAACCCGAAAATGACCCGTTTATCCCTACTCCCTGTTTTCTATCCGTTAACCAATCCTCAATCCATGCTAATATATTACCCCCAACAATCCCAAGAGCCCTAATTTTGTGTAATAACTTCTTGTCTGGCACCTTATCAAATGCTTTCTGAAAATCCAAATACACCACATCCACTGGTTTCCCCCTTATCTACCCTGCTAGTTACACCCTCAAAAAACTCTTAAATTTGTCAAACACGATTTCCCTTTCCACGTTGACTCTGCCCAATCATATTATGATTTTCTAAGTGCCCTGTTACCACGTCCTTAATAATAGATTCTAGCATCCCCCCCCCCAAACGACTGATGTCAGGCTAACCAGCCTGTAGTTCCCAGTTTTTTCTCTCCCTCCTTGAAAAGCGGGTTACATTTTCTACCTTCCAACCCGCGGGGGACCATTCTAGAATTTAGGGAATTCTCGAAGATCAAAATCAATGCATCCACTATCTCTAGCCACTTCTTTAAAAACCCTAGGATGTAGGCCATCAGATCCAGGGGATTTCCCCGTGGGGCTTTTATTCCTTAAAAGGAATGCATATTCACTGTGAATTATGAATTATTTCTTTAAATGGCTGCCAAACATTTTAAATTTTAAGCCCTGGTGAATCTGCGCTGTACCCCATCCAAGGTCAATATATCCTTTCCGACATTCGATGCCCAAACTGAACGCAGTACTTTGAATGGGGTCTGACCAAGGCTCTGTACAACTAAAGTGGCAGGGGATTGGGAACCTGAGCAGGGAGACAGAGGAAAGGGAAACAAGGAAAAAAGCAAAAGACAGGAAGGAGAAAAACAAAATTAGAAGGCAAAGAACTCAACGGTTTAAATCAAACATGGTCACAGTAAATAATAATTCATGTAGGTCTGAGAGCGTTAAAAAAACAAGCCTGAAGGCTTTGTGTCTTAATGCAAGGAGCATTCGGAACAAGGTGGATGAATTAGCTGCGCAAATAGAGGTAAACGAATATGATTTGATTGGGGTTACAGAAACATGGCTCCAGGATGGCCAAGGCTGGGAACTCAACATCCAGGGGTATTCAATATTTAGGAAGGATAGGCAAAAAAGGGAGGTGGGGTAGCATTGCTGGTTAAAGAGGGGATTAACACAATTGAAAGGAAGGACTTTAATTTACATATAGATTGGGCTAACCAAATTAGTAAAAATACTGTGGAGGAGGAATTCCTAGAATGTTTACGGGATGGTTTTCTGGAACAATATGTCGAGGAACCAACCAGAGATCAGGCCATCTTAGACTGGGTATTATGTAATGAGAGAGGATTAATTAGCAATCTTGTTGTACGAGGCCCCTTGGGTCAGAGCGATCATAATATGATAGAATTCTTCATTAGGATGGAGAATGAAGTAGTTGACTCGGAAACTAGGGTCCTGAATTTAAATAAAGGAAACTACGATGGTATGAGGTGCGAATTGGGTAGGATTGATTGGGGAATGTCACTCAAAGGATTGACGGTGGATAAGCAATGGCAAACATTCAAAGACCACATGGATGAACTACAGAAGATGTTCATCCCAGTTTGGGATAAGAATAAAACAAAAAGGGTGACTCAACTGTGGCTAACGAGGGAAATTAGGGATAGCATAAGATCCAAGGAGAGGGCATATAAATTGGCCAGAAAAAGCAGTAACCCTGAGGATTGGGAGCAGTTTAGGATTCAACAAAGGAGGACAAAGGGATTAATTAAGGGGAAAATAGAATATGAAAGTAAGCTTGCAGGGGACATAAAAACTGACTGTAAGAGCTTTTATAGATATGGGAAGAGAAAAAGATTAGTGAAATCAAGTGTAGGTCCCTTGCAGTCAAAAGCAGGGGAAGTTATAATGGGGAACAAAGAAATGGCAGACCAATTAAATGCATATTTTGGTTCTGTCTTCACAAAGGAGGACACAAATAACCTCCCAGAGATGTTGGAGAGCATAGGGTCTGATGAGAGGGAGGAACTGAAAGAAATCAGTATTTGTAGGGAAATGGTGTTGGGGAAATTGATGGGATTGAAGGCCGATAAATCCCCAGGGCCTGATAATCTACATCCTAGGGTACTTAAGGAAGTGGCCCTAGAAATAGTAAATGCATTGCTGATCATCTTCCAACATTCACTGGAATTTGGAACTGTACCCATGGATTGGAGGGTAGCTAATGTTACCCCACTATTCAAAAAGGGTGGTAGAGAGAAAGCGGGGAATTACAGACCGGTAAGCCTGACATCGGTAGTGGGGAAAATGCTAGAGTCCATTATAAAGGATGTAATAGCTGAGCACTTGGAAAACAGTGACAGGATCGGACAAAGTCAACATGGATTTACAAAAGGTAAATCGTGCTTGACTAATCTACTGGACTTTTTTGAGGATGTAACTGGGAAAATAGATAAGGGAGAACCAGTAGATGTGGTGTCTTTGGACTTTCAAAAGGCTTTCGATAAGGTCCCACATAAGAGATTAGCATGTAAAGTTAAGGCACATGGGATTGGGGGCAAGGTATTGACTTGGATAGAGAACTGGTTGGCGGACAGAAAGCAGAGAGTAGGAATTAACGGGTCTTTTTCCGAGTGGCAGGCAGTGACTAGTGGGGTACCGCAGGGATCGGTGCTAGGACCCCAGCTATTCACAATATACATTAATGATCTAGATAAGGGAACTAGATGTAATATCGCCAAGTTTGCAGATGACACAAAGCTGGGTGGGTGTGTGTGCTGCGAGGAGGATACAGAGAAACTCCAGGGTGATTTGGACAGGTTGGGTGATTGGGCAGAAGCGTGGCAGATGCAATATAACATGGATAAATGCAAGGTTATCCACTTTGGTGTCAAAAACAGAAAGGCAGACTATTATCTGAATGGCAATAGATTGGGAGAAGGGGAAGTGCAACGAAACCTGGGTGTCATTGTGCACCAGTCGCTGAAGGTAAGCATGCAGGTGCAGCAGGCGGTGAAGAAGGCAAATGGTATGTTGGCCTTCATAGCAAAAGGGTTTGAGTACAGGAACAAGGATGTCCTGCTGCAGTTGTACAGGGCCTTGGTGAGACCACACCTTGAGTACTGTGTGCAGTTTTGGTCACCTTATCTGAGGAAGGATGTTCTTGCCATGGAAGGAGTTCAGCGAAGATTCACAAGGCTGATCCCTGGGATGGCAGGAATGACGTATGAAGAGAGATTGGGTCGATTGGGCTTATATTCGCTGGAGTTTAGAAGAATGAGAGGGGATCTCATCGAAACTTATAAAATTCTGACAGGTCTGGACAAACTAGATGCAGGTAGAATGTTCCCGATGGTCGGAGAGTCCAGAACCAGGGGTCATAGTCTAAGGATAAGGGGTAAGCCATTTAGGACAGAGATGAGGAAGAATTTCTTCACCCAGAGAGTGGTGAACCTGTGGAATTCTCTACCACAGAAGGCGGTTGAGGCCAAGTCTTTAAATATATTCAAGAAGGAGTTGGATATATTTCTTAGAGCTAAAGGTATCAAGGGATATGGGGAGAAGGCAGGTACGGGGTACTGAGTTTGGATGATCAGCCATGATCTCATCGAATGGCGGAGCAGGCTCGAGGGGCCGAATGGCCTACTCCTGCTCCTATCTTCTATGTTTCTAAGCATCACTTCCTCCCCTTTGTATTCCAGCCCTCGAGATTAAGGCCAACATTCCATTAGCCTTTTTGATTGCTTTTTGTAACTATGCACTATCTTTTAATGATTTGTATAAGTGGACACCAAAATACCTTTGCTCCTGCACAGTTCCTATTGGGACCCCTAAATCGGGGTCTCTTAACTCAATGTGAAATGGGGAAATCAGCTCACATCTTACATCATCCACTAGAACATCACCTTCCCTGACAGGATAGGTCCAGACTCCTGGCACCTCAGGAAACACCATGGCCTGTATGCCAACTGGTCACCTCCATCTGTACTTCTCCTTCTAACCCTTAGCCCTCCTCCTAACCAGGAGGGCATCCTAACTCTGCTTTCAAACCATTAATTGGCACAGCATCAACTGAGCTTTTCCTCTCACCTGTGGGGAATTGTTTCTGATCCCAAGTCTTCCGATCACTATCCCCGTGACCTTGTCCCACCCCACTGTAAAGTGCTTGTGTGGAGATGGATGTTGGGGGAAGGACACGATCAGCCTCAGCAGTGATTCTCCTTATGGTCAAACAGCCACAGGCACTGTTTGGGCTCCCAAGTATGGCCACCCGGACGAGGTACTGGACGAGGATGCAACGCCTGCAAAACTGCACCTCGGCAAAAGTCAACATTTCCTCAGGAGGGAAGGAGAGAAATTGCAAAACCTCGTCAAATGTCTTTTAAGAATCCATTTAAATTCTATCCACTGGGACCTCTCACCCTGTGGTTTACTCACCCCCCCCCCCTCCCCCTGCGCAAAAGAATTTCTGTCAGTTAGTGAAGCGTGACCCATTGCTCCCAGCCCATGCTGTCTCCTTGTTGGTCTGTAAGATGTTCAGGCCAACATGTCCAACCAATTAAGAACCAGAGTGGAGATGAGGTGCATTTATTTTACACAGCGAGTTATGATGATCTGGAATTCACTGTCTGAAAGGGCGGTGGAAGCAGATTCAACAGTAACTTTCAAAAGGGGACTAGATATATACTTGAAAAGGAAAAATTTGCAGGGCTGTGGGGAAAGAGTGGGGGAGTGGGACAAATTAGACAGCTCTTTCAAACAGCCGGCACAGGCACAGTCAGCCTACAGGGAGGAGGTCCAGCATCTCGTGAAGTGGTGCGTCGACAACAACCTGGCCCTTAACACCAAGAAAACAAAGGAAATAATCGTGGACTTCAGGAAGTCCAAAGGCGGAAGTCACACCCCCATCCACATCAATGGGGCGGAGGTGGAAAGGGTGGCCAGCTTTAAGTTCCTCGGAGTCCACATCACAGAAGACCTCTCCTGGTCCCCCAACACCTCCTCTCTGTGAAGAAGGCCCAGCAGCGCCTATATTTCTTGAGGAGGCTGAAGGGATGTAATCTGTCACCCCCGATCCTCTCTAACTTCTACCGCTGCACTGTAGAGAGCATCCTGACAAACTGTATCACGGTATGGTACGGCAGCTGTAGCTCCCATGACCGGAAAGCCCTGCAGTGGGTAGTCAAAACTGCCCAACGCATTACCGGCACCCGGCTACCGACCATAGAACATATATATCAGAAACGCTGCCTACGGAGGGCACGGTCCATCATCAAAGACCCTACCCACCCCAGCCACAGTCTGTTCGCCCTCCTACCATCTGGAAGACGCTACAGATGCATTCGCACCCGTACGACCAGATTTAGGAACAGCTTCTTTCCCAGGGCTGTCATCCTACTGAACTCCACAAATAAACACTAAAGCCTGCACATCTGCCGATGCACTTTATTATGGTCATATTTATGCTAATATATATGTACAAATGTATGTTGAAATGTTTAAGTGTCCTAATCCAAATTGTACACTCTCGGGAGCCGCAAGCCTACATTTCGTTGTACTGCACTTGTGCACTAACAATGACAATAAAAGTTGATTTGATTTGATGGGCTGAATGGTCTCCTTTCGTCCTGCAAGATTCATTGAATGCATAGGATGTTAAACTACATACGCAAGACAATAGATTATAAATTAGAGGCGTTAATGATCAAACTGTACAGGGTTCTGGGTCAATTCTGATCAGCAAGAAACAAGGGAGACACTGGAGCACTAGAGGCAGTGCAGAGGAGAGTTACAAGGCCAGTCCCCAGTGTCAGGGGCCCGAGTTATGGAGGAAAGACTGGAGAGACTTGCGACTTTCAGCTTGGAAAGGAGGCATCTCAGAGGTGATTTTATCATGGGATACAAGATTGTTAGGGAGATGGGAAAAAAATCCAGTATATTACTTTCAATTAAACTATGGGAGTACAACAAGGGGAAGTAATAGGTCATTTTATCACTGATGTCAGGAGCTGCTTCTTCACACAGAGTAATGATCAACGTGTGGAATAAACTTTCAGATAGAGTAGTGGGGGTAAAAACCCTTAAAAAAGCAATTGGATACTACATTAAGGTGGATAGGATCTCGCCGGGTAAATGAGGTAAGATGGGCCGAATGGCCTTCTTCATCCATAATTATCTTGTGACCTTGTGAAGGGGTTATTGAGGCAGGCCATACCAGTTAAGACACACTGGCTGACCCAGTGACTGAATGGCCTACTCCTATGTTCCTAGGAATGACTCAGTTTTGATTGGGTCCCATTAGGGTTAGGAACAAGGAACCCTAGCCAGTAAACCCACCCCAAGCACATGCTGGGTTTTATTCCTCTCCTGAAGATGTGGACTCATATCAGAATGAGGAAGAGAGGGCAGTTCATTGTTACCCAAGTGTACAACTATTTCACAAAATAGATCTGCCCTGCTCTCCCTAGCCGTCAACTCCTTGCTGGGCAGTACCTCACCCAGCTGCTCATTCTTCATGCGTGATCCAAGGCAGTGAGTGCCAAGCAGCCATTCCATGGTGGTGGAGGGGTGTGTGGGGGGCAGGGGAAACAAGGCAGCATTGCTGAGCCCAATTCCATCTCCACCTGAGGCCCATCTCCCAGGAGTCACTGGGCAGCGATCTGGAGGCAGCAACCCTGGCAGACTTTTCCCTCCCCTTAGGTAGCACAGGGGTAGTGAGCTCAACCGACTTTGGCCAATCAAACCTGCAACCTTCACAGCTCAGTTCCACGCCAGCTGGTACATTATGGGATACATTAGCGTGGTGGTTATGTTACTGTACTAGTAATTAAGGGGCCTGAACTAATAATCCAAAGAATGCGTTCAAATCCCAACATGGCAGTTTGAGAATTTGAATTCAGTTTTTTTTAAAAACAGAAATAAAAAGCTGTTATCAGTAAAAGCGACCATGAAGTTGTTGGATTGTTGTAAAAACTCAACTGGCTTGACATCACTAATGTCTTTTAGGGAAGTAAACCTGCCGTACCTTACCTGGTCTGGTCTATACATGACTCCACAATAACTTGGGTGGCATCTAACTGCCCTCTGAAGTGGCCTAGCAAGTCACTCAGTTGTATCAAACCGCTACAATGCAGCAGTTCAAAGAGGCTACTCAACCACCACCTCAAGGGCAGCTAGGGATGGGCAATAAATGCTGGCCTTACAAACAACTTCCATGTCCCGAGAATGAATAATAAAAATTATCTAACTGGGGAGGGGGGGAACTCCAACAGTTTTTATAGAAACTAATATGACCCTTTTACTGGGGCTCTGCTACAGAACAGAAAAATATTAAGTGTCAACATGGCACATTCTGTTAATCAAAACGGACAGGCATGGCTCTGAAAGCTGCTGGTGTTGAAATTATTGGTCTAGGGTGGGTTTCAGTTGCACAGCTGTGAAGAGGTGGAACCGCTCCTGGCCTCGAGGCATGAAAAACAACACCCTTTCCCGTTCCCCTTCCCGGCATGTTGCAAATTAAAGCTGCTTTTTATCTAGGCTCATCCAGTGGGCAAGGGCTCCATCTGATGTGGTACTGAGCCAAACTTAGCAGGAAGCTCCAAGGGTTGGTTGCCCAGTCTGACTTCAGTTAGCTGATCTTAGGCAATTGGTTCGCAACCACTAGCCTCAGCACCCAGAGGCTGGAAGGGGACAGAATATCACGCAGGGATCGCACACCTGATCCCTATCCAGTGACCTCATTGGAAAGCCCACCAGGCCCAGGAATACAGAAAGAGGGGATCGGGATCGGGATTAGGACAAGGACTCATTACAGAAGGTTTGCATTCTGTTCATGGATGGGGAGGGAGATTTTTTTATGCAACAAGTTATGATCTGCAATGCACTGCCTGAAAGAGTGGCGGAAGCAGCTGCAATAATAACTTAAAGGAAATTTATAGTTACTTGAAAAGGAAAAATTTGCAGGGCTATGGGGAAAGAGCGAGAGAGTGGGACTAAGTGTCAAGTGCAATAACTTGGAGTGAACTTAAAGTGATGGGATGAAATTAGTCTTCGGCTGTAGCGCAAGTTGGGCTCATAGCAAATTGGCAGCCAGTCTAACCCCGATTATTGTAACTACTAACTTACCAATTCGCTATGAACTTGTTTCGTGCAACTGCCGAAAACCAATTTCACCCCCGTCACTTGAACCAACTCAGAGGGTTGATGAGGGCAATGCAGTTGATGTGGTGTACATGGACTTCCAAAAGGCGTTTGATAAAGTGCCACATAATTAGGCTTGCAAGCAAAGTTGAAGCCCATGGAATAAAAGGGACAGTGGCAGCATGGATACAAAATTGGCCAACTGACAGAAAACAAGAGTAGTGGTGAACGGTTGTTTATCAGACTGGAGGAAGGTACACAGTGGTGTTCCCCAGGGGTCGGTACTAGGACCACTGCTTTTCTTGATATATATTAATGAATTGGACTTGGGTGTACAGGGCATAATTTCAAAATTTGCAGACGACACAAAACTTGGAAGTACTATATAGTGGACAGTGAGAAGGATAGTGATAGACTTCAAGAGGACATAGACAGGCTGATGGAATGGGCAGGCACTGGCAGATGAAATTTAACGCAGAAAAGTGCAAAGAGATACATTTTGGTAGGAAGAACAAGGAACAGCAATATAAATTAAAGGGTACAATTCTAAAGGAAATGCATGAACAGAGCGACCTGGGGGTATATGTGCACAAATCATTGAAGGTGGCAGGGCAGGTGGAGAAAGCAGTTAAAAAAGCATACGGGATCCTGGGCTTCATAAATAGAGGCATAGAGTACAAAAGCAAGGAAGTTATGATGAACCTTTATAAAACACCAGTCCGACCTCAACTGGAGCATTGTGTCCAATTCTGGGCACCGCACTTTAGGAAGAATGTGAAGGCCTTAGAGAGGGTGCAGAAAAGATTTACAAGAATGGTTCCAGGGATGGGGGATTTCAGTTACGTGGATAGACTGGAGAAGCTGGGGTTGTTCTCCTTAGAGCAGAGAAGATTGAGAGGAGATTTGATAGGAGATGTTCAAAATCATGAGGGTTCTAGACAGAGTAGATAGAGAGAAACTGTTCCCATTGGCGGATGGGTCGAAAACCAGAGAACACAGAATTAAGGTGATTGGCAGAAGAACCAAAGGCGACATGAGGAAAAACTTTTTTACGCAGCGAGTGGTTAGAATCTGGAATTCACTGCCTGAAAGGGTGGTGAACCTGAAGGAATAAAATTTGTAGGGCTACGGAGAAAGGGCGGGGGAGTGGGACTAACCGAAATGTTCTTGCAGAGAGCCGGCACAGGCTCGACGGGCTGAATGGCCTCCTTCTGTGCTGTAACCATTCTATGATTGCACTCAAAATGCCTCTTTTTCCAAAATCAGTCTGGGAGCCTTACGATCAGACCGTAGGTTTCCACTGGCTAGTGAAAAAGCAAGACAAGAAAGAACTTGCATTTATATAAAGCCTTTCACAACCTCAGGATGTCCCAAAGTGCTTTACAGCCAATGAACTTCTTTGAAGTGTAGTCACTGTTGTAAGGAAACACGGCAGGCAATTTGCGCCAAGCAAACACCCACAAATAGCAATGAGATAAATGGCCAGATAATCTGTTTTAGCGATGTTGGTTGAAGAATAAATATTGACCAGGACACCAGGGAGAATTCCCCTGCTCCTCTTCAAACAGTGCCATGGGAGCTTTTATGTCCACCTGAAAGGGCAGACTGGGACTCGGTTGAACGTCTCATCTGAAAGCAGACACCTCCGACAGTGCAGCATTCCCTCAGTACCGCACTGAAGTGTCTGCCTAGATTAGTGCTCAAGTCTCTGGAGTGAGGCTCGAACCCACAACCTTCTACTCAGGGGTGAGAGTGCTACCCACTGAGCCAAAAGACAAGACAAGACAAGACCAAGAGTTTGAGCGTCTCATGACTCCCATAGCAACAGGCCGATGGGATCTGTGTCAGGGACTCGGGAATCTCACTCTCCATTGTAGAATTCAATCACTTATGGAAACATTTAAAAAATAAATACACGTTGCAATGATTACAATTTTAAATTAATTGGTGAAAAATAAATCATCCACCCATTTCACACAGGCTCAAGGAAACCATGAGAAGAGTCATGGCCTGAAGGATTTTTCAATCCCCTTCCCCCCACCGGCCCCCCGAAGTTATTGACACATTCCAGAGATACAATTCCACAGGCACCAAACACCATACATGACTAGGCAGTGAGTACTGACAGACTATTTTACTGCAGAAGCTATCACAGAAGTGCCCGATCCTTTCCTCACCTGATGCCCACAGGCTTGCATTTGCCAGTGGAGGGAGGTGGGGGCGAGGCGAGGCGCGGGCGAGGCGAGGCGAGGCGCATGGATGTGTCAATAGATAGTGAGTAGGGAGTAACAACCAACACCGATTCTCCCCCACACTCCGGAGGCACCAAGTCCAACCGTAGTGCCTGGACTAGTAATCAGATATTTATGGCATACAAGGAGGCCATTCGGCCCATCATGTCTGTGCCGGCTGAAAAAGAGCTAGCCTAATGCCACTTTCCGGCTCTTGGTCTGTAGTCCTATAGGTTACAGCACTTCAAGGTGTCAGCTGTGGCTCAGCGGTAGCACGCTCACCTCTGAATCAGAAGGTTGGGGGTTCAAGCCCCACTCCAGTGACTTGAGCACAAAAATCTAGGCCGTCACTCCAGTGCAGTATTGAGGGAGTGCTGCACTTTCGGAGGTGCCGTTTTTTGGATGAGACATTAACAGAGGTCCTGTCTGCTCTCTCAGGTGGACATAAAAGATCCCATGGCGTTATTTTGATGAAGAGCAGGGGAGTTTTCTCCAGTGTCCTGGCCAATATGTATCCCTCAATCAACATCCCTAAAACAGATTATCTGGTCAATTACCACACTGCCATCCATGGAAGCCCGCTGCGTGCAAATTGGCTGCCTGCCACAACCCCTACACCACAACAGTGACCACACTCAAAAGCGCCTCATTGGCTGCAAAGGGCCCCAGGACATCCAGAGGACAGGAAAGGCACTATATAAATGCAAGTTTTTCTTTCCTTCTTTTTCAAGTGCATATCCAAGTACTTTTTAAATGCGATGAGGGTTTCTGCCTCTACCACACTTTCAGGCAGCCAGACAATCCCCAACGCCCCCCCACCCCAAATCAAAGGGTTGTAAATCTTTGGAATTCTCTACCCCAGAGGACTGTGGATGCTCAGTCGTTGAGTATATTCAAGACTGAGATTGATAGATTTTTGGATATTAAGGGAACCAAGGGATATGGGGATAGTGCGGGAAGGTGGAGTTGTTGTAGAAGATCAGCCATGATCTCGCTGAATGGCGGAGCAGGCTCAAAGAGCTGAGTTACCTACTTCTGCTCCTATTTCTTATGTTCTTGTGTTCAGCCTCTTGCAGCACAGTTTCCCTAACCAGACTTCCCTTTGTTTTCTGCATGTTCCTAATGTCCTGGCCAATATTTAATCCCTCAACCAACACCTAAAAACAGATGATCTGGTCATTATCTCAGTGCGGTTTGTGGGATCTTGCAGTGCGCAAATTGGCTGTTGCGTTTGCTGCATTACAAAAGCGATTGCACTCCAGAAGTACTTTATTGACTGTAAAGGGCTTTGGGATGTCCTGAGGTCGTGAAAGGCGCCATATAAATGCTTCATTCTTTCTCCCCACATACGTTAATATTTTATTCTAGAATTAATTTTTTATTAATTTAAGGATTTTGGAACAGAATAAAATACAGACTTTGAACTCTTCTCTAAAATATTAAAACAACAGTTTACCGTGACCCCCGCCAGTGCCCCACTTACCCGGGAGAGGAAGAGCAGGCAAAACTGCAGCCGCATCCTATCCTGGAGAAGTTTCCAGCCCTGGCTCGACTCAATTCAGATTCCAGTGTTCGCTTCAGCGCCGTTTCCAATCTCCAGTCCTGGTTCGGTCTGGTTCAGCTTCCAGTTGAAGATCAATCTCCAGTCCAGAATTGATTCGGGTCAAGTTTGCAAACTCCGCTGCCAGAACGATCCCAGCCTGGAGGAGAGAGACCGGGGTCATAACTCAAATATAATTAAAAACAGAAACACAGAAAAGTTTAACTGTAGAGTTAGGCAAGCCTCCCGCTCCCGGTCTCTCCCTGTACCGGAGCCGGGAGCTGATTAATGAGCCGGGCGAGACCGGAGCGCAACTGGGATCGCAAGTCCCGGGAGAACCCACTGCACCGGGCAAACCTCTTGCACTCACTTTAACACTTTGTTTCCTTTCCGTTTGCCCTTGATTTTCCACTCCGTTCTCTCTTTTCTCCCAAGTTTCCCCCCCCCCTCTCTGGCTCTGTATCTCAGTCTCTTTCTTTCAGTCTGTCTCTCTCAGTGACTCAATCACTTTGCTACTTTTCAATTACTTTTTTTATTGAAAAAAGCCACAGAGAGGGAAGGAGGAAAAGCGCTACCCCACGTGGTGGGGGGGGGGGGGGGGGGTAGCATACTTTCATTCGGATTGGCTGAGAGTTGATGTGTCAAAACTCCCCAGGAGATAATAACCCCGTTCCAGAATTTGGGCTCTTAAAGCCACACCGCACAAGCCTACAATTTTAAGTTGTTGAACTATTAAAGCTTTAAAGTATCAAACTGCTATGTTGCATTACTTATGCCTATGAAGACTAGGAAGAGGATGAAAAGAAAGAGCATGCATTTATATAGCGCCTTTAACATAGTACAATGTCCTAAGGCGTTTCACAGGAGCATTATAAAACAAAATTTGACACCGAGCCACATAAGGAGCTATTAGGGCAGATAGGTTTTAAGGAGCATCTTAAAGGAGGAAAGAGAGGCAGAGAGGTTTAGGGAGGGAATTCCAGAGCTTAGGGCCTCAGCAGCTGAAGGCACGGCCACCAATGGTGGACGATTAAAATCAGGGGTGAGCAAGAGGCCAGAATTAGAGGAGCTCAGATACCCACCTGAGAGGACAGATGGGGCCTCAGTTCAACGCCTCATCTGAAACACGGCATCTCCGACAGTGCAACACACCCTCAGTACAGCACTGAAGTTTCAGGCTAGATTATGTGCCCAAGTCTCTGGAGTGAGGCTTCGACCCACACCTTTTGACTCCGAGGCGAGAATTCTACCGACTATTTCAAGAAATAGAAAAGTTTTCTTGCTCACAATTAGAAATGTTTTAAATCCTCCTCCATTCAGTTTATCTATTTTTCTCTCCCCTCCTCTCCAGGAGCTACTGGCTTTCTGTGGATAAGTACCCCAGGGTGCAGTTCAATGGGTGCTGAGTATATTAAAATTTATTCTCAGGACGTGGATGTCACTGACAAGGATGGCATTTATTGCCCATCCCCTAGTTGCCCTTGAGAAGGTGGTGGTGGGCCTTTTCCTTGAACCATTGGAGTCTGTGTAGTAATGGTGCTCCCACGATTGTGTTAGGTTGCCCTGTGTCACCTCAGGCGTGAGCTTGGAATCTACATGGCAATGGGGTGGGATCCACATCAGCCACCCCGATCTTGTCCTCACCCAACATCAGCACAGGTTCCAGCAGGGCATCGCGGGACTTGATAGGGTAGAAATAGAGAAACCATTTCCTCTGGTGGGGGAACCAGCACAAGAGGACATAATCTTAAAATTAGAGCTAGGCCAATCAGAAGTGAAATCAGGAAGCACCTTTTCACACTAAGGGTAGTGGAAATCTTGAACTCTCCACCCCAGAAGGCAGTGGATGCTGGGACAATATACATTTTCAAGACTGAGATCAATAGATTTTTGTTAGGCAGGGGTATCAAGGCATATGGAGCAAAGACGGCTAAATGGAGTTGGGGTACAGATTAGCTATGATCTAATTGAATGGTAGAACAGGCTTGAGGGGCTGAATGGCCTATTCCTGTTGCTATGTCACTGGATAGAGATCAGGAGTGAGATCCCAACTGGTTGACTCCTTCCTAACCCAGTTACATAGAAACATAGAAGATAGGAGCAGGAGTAGGCCATTCGGCCCGAACCTGCTCCGCCATTCAATGCGATCATGGCTGATCATCCAAATTCAGTACCCGGTCCCTGCTTTCTCCCCATACCCCTTGATCCCTTTAGCCTTAAGAAATATATCCAACTCCTTCTTGAATATATTTAATGAATTGGCCTCTACTGCCTTCTGTGGTAGAGAATTCCATAGGTTCACCACTCTCTGGGTGAAGAAATTCTTCCTCATTTCTGTCCTAAATGGCCTACCCCTTATCCTTAGACTGTGACCCCTGGTTCTGGACTCCCCGACCATCGGGAGTATCCTTCCTGCATCTAGTCTGTCCAGTCCTGTCAGAATTTTATAAGTTTCAATGAGATCCCCTCTCATTCTTCTAAACTCCAGTGAGTACAAGCCCAATCGTCCCAACTAACTCAGCACAGACTAGGACTCAAACCCAGGCCCTCCCCGGTCTGTGTGCTTTATACCTGATTAGATGGTGCCTTTACCCATTGGGATAGCCAGAGAAAGGCAGGTTATTACTTGGGCTGACTAGAGCAGGACATTCACTAAATGTTAACCTGTCACACTTGCTGTGTACTTTTATTTCAGATTTATCCTGAACTGTCAATTATTTGTTTTTATTTTGGTCACTGTTTGCAGACTTGAGCTGAGACTTGGGTGAACTTGTCTTAAAAAAAACACCAGTTGCAGTCACTTCCTTTGGGAGTGTTTGAACTCTAGAAGGCAAAGCGACAGTGCAAAGTGTGAGCTGTCTTCTCTTTTTAATCATAACCCCCACTTCCCTGAAGATATTGACCCCTTGCAGGGGTACAGCTCCATGGGTACAGAACCCAAGCGGCCAATCTTCATGTGTGAATCGAGACAGTGAGCGGCAGCAAGCTATTCGGCAATGGTGGGCACACCAGCTAAGCCTTGGACTGCTTCAGCACATGTAGTATTTTGAAAGAGAGAGAAAGAACTTACTTTACATAGAAGCAGCTTATGAGGTATCTGAAAGATCCCAGGCATGAATGAAATCGCGGGCAAGTGTAGCGTCCATTTTGCTCATAGCAAGATCCCACAAACATCAATGAGATGAACGAGTAGTTAATCTGTTTTATTGGTGGTGTTGGTTGAGGGAGGAATGTTGGCCAACGCACCTAAACTGGCAGTTTAACACATCACCCTTGGAGCAGCACCTGCGACAGAGCAACACTCCCTCAGTACTGCACTGATGATTCAGACCGGGGAGGGCCTGGGTTTGAGTCCTAGTCTGTGCTGAGTTAGTTGCAACTGGGTTAGGAAGGAGTCAACCAGCTGGGATCTCACTCCTGATCTCTATCCAGTGATATAGCAACAGGAATAGGCCATTCAGCCCCGCAAGCCTGTTCCGCCATTCAATTAGATCATAGCTAATCTGTACCCCAACTCCATTTAACCGTCTTTGCTCCATATGCCTTGATACTGGATTATGCTGAACAGGAAGTGTTTTTCTTTTTTCAATTGATTAAGCATTTTATTAATTTTGTTCCTCTCAGATACCTGTACGAGGGCTTGGAATTCTATGACAGTTTGCTCCTCTCCACTCCTGCTGGGGTATGGGTTGCACAGGTACAGACAGCCCTCAATCACCTCTCCTTACTGCACATTCTTCATGCGTGAGCCTAGAGTCAGTGGGTGTCAGCAGGCTATTCAACCACGGAAGGCACAACAGCCTAGCCTAATCCTCTTCTCACCCAGCATCTGCACACACAAACATAAGTGCATTACTGGTTATGTGACTGGATTAATAATCCAGAGCACTGTGAGCTCATCTCCCACCACGGCAGTTTGAGAATTTTAATTCAGTTTTTAAAAACTGGAACTAAAAAAGCTGGCAACAGTAAAAGTGGCCTTACCCAGTCTGGCCTATATGTGACTCCAGTCCCACACCAACGTGGTTGACTCTTAACTGCCCTCTGAAGTGGACGAGCAAGTGACTCAGTTGTACCAAACCTGGGCAACTAAGGATGGGCAATAAAGGCAGCCTTGCCAGCGACACCACACCCCAAGAATGAATGTAACAAAAAAGTAAAATATGGAATTTATAATGTACAAAAGTTGACATGAAAGATGGTAAGTTAAAAGGTAATTTTACAGCGGTACAGTGCTGTCAGAGGTAGGGCCTAATATAAAGTAGGCAAACTCCATGTAAGATTTTTAATATATTATCAATATTATTAATATATATATAAAACTCGCTTTCTT
This sequence comes from Somniosus microcephalus, assembly GCF_052327205.1. NCBI lineage: Eukaryota > Metazoa > Chordata > Chondrichthyes > Squaliformes > Somniosidae > Somniosus > Somniosus microcephalus. Next base: position 70,218,466 of record NC_140993.1, read on the forward strand.
AACATTTTAAACACAAACACAAGCATATATTTATATGCATTTAATTGTAAATTTTGTTGATATATTAATACAACATGTCATTTGTTTTTCAACAGCTGTTGTACTATAACTTGAGTGGAGGGATGTGTTGCTTTAAAGAGGCGGGTTTTATTTGAGGCCCTGGGGGCTAGGTTTCCTGTGTTTAAGCCTGGTTTGATTCTCGGTGCCTTTGATGTGCAAGGCCTGATTCCACCCCCACCCTCCCAGTCCCGCAGTCTGAGTCTCTGAGCTCCAACTCAGGAAATACAGAGCGAGCCTTTTAAAAACATGTTCAATAGGAAGGGACTAGACTATACAGCTCATCCATCAAACTCAGCAATGGCACTGCCCCTCCCCTCCTTCCTTTACATATTCACACGTGCACCTTCTCCTTCATCTGGTGCAGTCCTTTAAACTGTGCCCAGTTAAAAGGTAATTTTACAATGGTACAGTGCTGTCAGAGGTAGGGCCTAATATAAAGTAGGCAAACTCCATGTAGGGTTTGCCAACCCTCCCAGATTGACCTGGAGTCTCCAGGAATTAAAGATTAATCATCCCTGAAAGCAACCCGGGAGAAAAAAAATCATAAGAACATAAGAAATAGGAGCAGGAGTAGGCCATTTGGCCGTTCGAGCCTGCTCCGCCATTCAATAAGATCATGGCTGATCTTCTACCTTCTCCACTTTCCCCGCACTATCCCCATATCCCTTGATTCCCTTAATATTCAAAAATCTATCGATTTCTGTCTTGAATATACTCAACAACTGAGCCTCCACAGCCCTCTGGGGTAGAGAATTCCAAAGATTCACCAGCCTCTGAGAGAACAAATTTCTCCTCATCTCAGTTCTAAATGACCGACCCCTTATTCTGAGACTGTGACCCCCTGGTTCGAGACTCCCCAGCCAGGGGAAACATCCTCCCAGCATCTACCCTGTCAAGCCTTGTAAGAATTTGGTATGTTTCAATGAGATCACCTCTCATTCTTCTAAACTCTAGAGAATATAGGCCTAGTTTACTCAATCTCTCCTCATAGGACAATCCCCCCATCCCAGGAATCAGTCTGGTGAACCTTTGTCGCACTCCCTCTATGGAAAGTATATCCTTAGGTAAGGAGACCAAAACTGTACACAGTACTCCAGGTGTGGTCTCACCAGGGCCCTATATAATCGCAGTAAAACATTCCTGGAGGTTCCATAAGGGTATTAAAAAAATTATGTGTCTTTCTCTTCATTTTTTTTGAACACTTTCATTTATTAGTTATTATAAAAATATTGGAGATGGGGAGTAAAAAGAAAACAAGAAAGACTTGCATTTATATGGTGCCTTTCACAACCTCAGGATGTCCCAAAGCGTTTTACAGCCATTGAAGTACTTTTTTTTGAAGTGTAGTCACTGTTGTAATATATTAAAAGGCTGTTTGACTGACAGCCAAGAGTCTCCTAATTGGGTATGAATCTGTTCGCTTTCCAATTGGCGAGGGAAGGTGGTGTTAGATGATTAGTGGCGGGAGTACGAGGAGAGGTGGTTGAAGGCATTAGGTCATGTGTTTGAACCTCCAGGAATACATCCAACTAGAGCTGGCGACTCTAACTCCATGCCCTCACTTGGGAGTCAGATCCCAGCTTATCACTGGCCCTACGAGCACAGAAAACAAGCGTCACTTTCTACTGGCTCCCCAGTGAGGGGCATGGCGGCACACAGGGGCAGCTGATGAGGGGAGAGGGCGTTCAAAGGTATCTGCCAGAGTGCTGCCCTTCCCATGTCTGGCAGCAATATTTAACTTACTGCTTGGGCTTCCCCCACGGCCTAGTGGGTAGAGAACTTGCTTGCTATGATGCAGAGTGGGCAGATAAATGGCAAATGAAATTCAATATGTCAAAGTGTGAGGTGGTTCATTTTAGTAGGAGGAATAAGGAGGCCAATTATTCTGTGGAAGGTGAGAAACTGAATGGGGTAGAGGAACAAAGAGATCTGGGAATGCAGATAAATAAGTCACTAAATGTAGCAACACAACTTGATAAGGCCATGACAAGTGCACACAGTACTGGGGTTCATTTCTAGAGGAATAGAATACAAAAACAGGGAAGTAAAGTAAAATTGAGATGGAACCTTGGTTAGACCACACTTGGAGTACAGTGTGCACTTTTAGTCTCCACATTGCAAAAAGAATATAGAAGCACTGGAGAAAGCGCAGAAAAAAATTACAGAATTGAGAGAATGTAACTATCAGGAAAAACTGAGAAGGCTGGGGCTCTTTTCTTTAGAAAGGAGAAGACGAAGAGGAGACCTGATGGAGGTCTTTAAAACTATGAAGGGGTTTGACAGAGTAGATGTGGGGAAACTGTTTCGACTTGTGGCTGAGTCCAGAACAAGGGGGCATAATATAAGATAGTCACTAACAGATCAAATAAAGATTTTAAGAGCAGGAATTTCGTTACACAGAGTGGTGAGAATGTGGAACTCGCTGCCACTTGGAGTGGTTGAAACAGAGAGCATTGATGCATTTATGGGTGGCTTGATGCATGTACGATGGAGAAGGGAATAGAGGAATATGGGAGCAGGGTGGGAAGAGGTAATTAGAGTGGGAAGGGGCTCGTGTGGAGCATAAACACCAGCATAGACCAGTTGAGCCAAATGGCCTGTTTCTGTGCTGTATATTCTATGTAATTCTATGTCTGTAAACCATACAATCCGAAAGGTTCCTGGGTGCAATTCCTGTGCTGTAGAGTTACCTGACCCTGTATCTAAGATACTACAATCACCCTCTGTGCCCTGGGCTGGTGAGGAGCAAAAACAAACCAGGATTCCTGCTCCTTTGTTAAATAGTTGATGATGGGTGAAGATGAGTTGGGTGGTGTGTCCCCCACCCATAGTCAAATAGCCTCCCAGCACTCACTATCTAGCCTCACATGGGTGAGGTATCAGAGGGTGTCTGTAGCCCACCCAACTGTATCTCAGCGAGGAGTCAGGTTCAAGTGAGCAGGTGATGGGGACATTAGCAGAAGGGAGAGCTCCATTCATCAGCTACGAGAAAGAACTTGTATTTATATAACCTTGCTCACATCTCTCAAGAGATGTCTCAAAGAGCTTCACAATCAATTAATTACTTTGATGTGTAGAGACTGTTCTTATGTGGCAGCCATTTTGCACACAGCAAGATCCCACGAGCAGCAATAAGATGAATAACCACTTAATCTGTACTTTGCTGTATGATGTTGAGGGAGGCATGTTGGCTCGGACACCTGGAAAACTCCCTGCTCTTCTTCAACCAGTTCAGTAACACCCTTTACCTGATGAGCACAAAATTTGCAAATGTTTATTTTAACAATCATGGAGGATGACTATTGACCGATCATCATGTATATTTGTTCTTCGGATGTAGGCAACTCTGCTCAAGCCCTAATTGCCTTAAGAAGTCGGCGAGCCTTCATGAGTATTTCCTTTTACAACTGGTTGGCTTGTTAGACCATTAAGAGTCAACCATGTAGTGTGGAACTGGAGTCACATGTCAGCCCAGGTAGTAAACTCTTAACTGTCCTCTGAAGTGGCCCAGCAAACCACTCAGCTGTATCAAGAAGGTACCTTCTCAGGGTACCTATGGTGTCCCCCCACACCAACCCCCCATAGTCAAATAGCCACCCAGCGCTCACTATCTAGCCTCACACGGATGAGGTATTAGTGTTAGCCATAACTCAGTGATTGCACTCTCGCCTCTGAATCAGAAGGTTCTGGGTTAAAGTCAAATATAACAACAACAACAACTTGTATTTATATAGGGCCTTTAACGTAGTAAAACGTCCCAAGGCACTTCACAGGAGTGTTATAAGACAAAAAATTTGACACCGAGCCACATAAGGAGAAATTAGGGCAGGTGACCAAAAGCTTGGTCAAAGAGGTAGGTTTTAAGGAGTGTCTTAAAGGAGGAAAGAGAGGTAACGAGGCGGAGAGGTTTAGGCAGGGAATTCCAGAGCTTAGGGCCTAGGCAACAGAAGGCACAGCCACCAATGGTTGAGCGATTATAATCAGGGATGCTCAAGAGGGCAGAATTAGAGGAGCGCAGATATCTTGGGGGGGTTGTGGGGCTGGAGGAGATTACAGAAATAGGGAGGGGCGAGGCCATGGAGGGGTTTGAAAACAAGGATAAGAATTTAGAAATCGAGGCATTGCTTAACCGGGAGCCAATGTAGGTCAGCAAGCACAGATTCCAGAGACTTCAGCACAAAATCTGGACTGACACTGCAGTGCAGTTCTGTGGGAGAGCTATACTGTTGGAGGTGCCATCTTTCAGAGATGTTAAATCTGCTCTCTCAGGTGGACATGAAAGATCCCATGGCAGTATTTCGAAGAAGAGCAGGGGAGTTCTCCCAGTGTCTTGGCCAATATTTATCCCTCAACCAGCATCACAAAAACAGATTATCTGGCCACTATCTCATTGTTGTTTTTGGGACCTTGCTGTACACAAATTGGCTGCCACATTTCTTACATTACAACAGTAACGCCCACAGCCCAAGAACAAATAAAACAGAGAGTGTTGACAGGCTATCCAACTGTCTCGGTACTGCACTGGACTGTCAGCCTGGATTTAAGAAACAATTGGATGTGCCATGGTCCCTAGGGTGTCTCTGGATGAATGAGTGAAGAAGGCCCAGCAGCGCCTATATTTCTTGAGGAGGCTGAAGGGATGTAATCTGTCACCCCCGATCCTCTCTAACTTCTACCGCTGCACTATAGAGAGCATCCTGACAAACTGTATCACGATATGGTACGGCAGCTGTAGCTCCCATGACCGGAAAGCCCTGCAGCGGGTAGTCAAAACTGCCCAACGCATTACTGGCACCCGGCTACCGACCATAGAACATATATATCAGAAACGCTGCCTACGGAGGGCACAGTCCATCATCAAAGACCCTACCCACCCCAGCCACAGTCTGTTCGCCCTCCTACCATCTGGAAGACGCTACAGATGCATTCGCACCCGTACGACCAGATTTAGGAACAGCTTCTTTCCCAGGGCTGTCATCCTACTGAACTCCACAAAGAAACACTAAAGCCTGCACACCTGCCGATGCACTTTATTATGGTCATATTTATGCTAATATATATGTACAAATGTATGTTGAAATGTTTAAGTGTCCTAATCCAAATTGTACACTCTCGGGAGCCGCAAGCCTACATTTCGTTGTACTGCACTTGTGCACTAACAATGACAAAAGTTGATTTGATTTGATTGATTTGATTGATGAGATGGGCTGAATGGCCTTCCTCATTTGTATTTATCTTGTGATTCCTTACTGTTGCACTGGCTGAGAGCTGACTCAGCACAAACCAGGATAGAGCCTGGGATCTTCCTGGTCTGTGTAGGTCAGTACCAGACTAGGTGGTACATTAACTAACTGAGCCATTTGCGAGGAAGGTTTAAATCTTTAAACGGACTGGTTTGGGGGTCTACTTGTCATTCATCTACACTCTCCTTTAACTGCAGATGATCGCACAGCTGCTTTGAAGGTGCTGCTGCTTCCTTGACGCCCAAATCCATCTCCTCACACTTCTCTCTCCTGATCATTGGGCAAACAGCGTTTTACTGCGGCCTCTCGTAAACTATTCAAGTCTCACCCCCACCCCCGGGGGGTCCTGGCTGATTTCTGAAGTGACAGATGGATGCTTCCTGCTTAACAATAGCTAGGCCCAGACATCAAAGCAGGCCACTGATGTCCAGAGGTGTGTGTGCACTACAGGCCCAGATCCTCCCCCTCGGGAGGAGGGGGGGGGGGGGGGGATTTGCAGCAGTAAAGAGGCCAATACTGGAGAGCAATAAAAAAAGAGATTAGACTCGCAACACTTAAACTGCCCTTTATCTCTCAAAAGGAGCTTTTCTGTCTCACATTAGCCTAAACTTTTTCTTTAAATGAAAAGGTTTTTTTTTAAATTAGGAAACCTAGGCCTACAGTGCTAAACAACACCGAGGTGCATAAGAGTCGGAGACAAGATGAGATAAATTAAGCATTATAGAATAATTGATGCCATGCTTGGGTTTTAAAAGCCTGTTGATTGTCAAGGGGGGGGCGGAGGGAGGGAAGATTGAGAAGATAGAGGATGGGAAAGAATGAGTTACAGTGGGTGACTGTGTAAGCAGCTGAGGTAAAGATACTAAAAAGATCCTATAAAGAAAGAACTTGCATTTATTTAGCACCATTCACAACTTCAGGATGTCCCAAAGCACTTAAATCCAATGAGGTACTTATAAGTGTAATCACTGTTGTAATGTAGGAAACGCGGCAGCACATAGCAAGATCCCACAAACAACAATATAATAAGATAATCTGTTTTAGTGATGTTCATTGAGGGATAAATATTGGCCAGGACACTGGAGTGAAATCCTCTGTTCTTCTTCGATAGTGCCATGGGATCTTATACACCCACCTGAGAGGGCAGATGGGACCTCAGTTTAATGTCTTGTCCAAAAGACCGCACCTCCACTGGAATGGTAGCATAGCGGTTATGTTATTGAACTAGTAATCCAGAGGCCTGGACTAATCATCCATGAGACATAAATTCAAATCCCACCATGGCAGTGGGGAATTAAAATTCAGTTAATTAAATAAATCTGGAATAAAAAGCTAGTATTGTGGCAGAGCCACTAAGGGACGCCAATCAATTGTATATAATTCCCTTTAATAATATGTTGGCTACAGCCTGAGTCTGTATCTTTGTTTTCACTGTTTACATGTACAGAGCGCAATCACTTTAATAGCGCGGGTAAACGCGATGACATCATGCCGTTCATCACATGATCCCCCACCGGCGGGAAAGACGTCAGCCACGGGACCGCCCTAGCAGTCCTCGTGGAGCCTCCGAACTGACTAGACCTATATTCGATGTTCTCCTGTAATTATCCGTTAAACTCTGTTACTTTTCATTAAACCCCGTTTATTTGATTGCCTGAGTGGACCTCAGTCTTTTGGATAGGAACTAGACATTCCTACAGTATCAGTAACCATGAAACTATCAGATTGTTGTAAAAACCCATCTGTCCTTTAGGGAGGAAGGAAATCTGACGCCCTTACCTATATTTTTTTTAATTCGCTTATGGGATGTGGGCATCGCTGGCAAGGCCGGCATTTATTGCCCATCCCTAGTTACCCTTGAGAAGGTGGTGGTGAGCCACCTTCTTGAACCGCTGCAGTCCGTGTGGTGAAGGTAATTCCAGTGCCGGTAGGTAGGGAGTGCCAGGATTTTGACCCAGCGACGATGAAGGATCGGCGATATACTTCTAAGTCAGGATGGTGTGTGACTTGGAGGGGAACTTGGCGGTGGTGGTGTTCCCATGCGTCTGCTGCCCTTGTCCTTCTAGGTGGAAGAGGTCGCAGGTTTGAGAGGTGCTGCCGAAGCAGCCTTGGCGAGTTGCTGCAGTGCATCTTGTAGATGGTACACACTGCAGCCACGGTACGCCGGTGGTGGAGGGAGTGAATGTTTAAGGTGGTGGATGGGGTGCCAATCAAGCGGGCTGCTTTGTCCTGGATGGTGTCAAGCTTCTTGAATGTTGTTGGAGCTGCACTCATCCAGGCAAGTGGAGAGTATTCCATCACACTCCTTACTTGTGCCTTGTAGATGGTGGAAAGGCTTTGGGGAGTCAGGAGGTGAGACACTTGTCGCAGAATCTCTTCTTAGGCAGTCCCTCGGAACCGAAGATGACTTGCTTCCACATTAAAAATGAGTTCTCAGGTGACTGAAGAGTCCAATGCGGGACCTACAGTCTCTGTCACAGGTGGGGCAGACGGTAGTTGAAGTGGCGGGTGGGTGGGGTGCTTGGGTTGATGTGCGCTCCTTCCGCAGTTTGCGCTTGGCTTCCGCTTGCTCCCGGCGAAGAGACTCGAGGTATTCGGCGCCTTCCCGGATGCTTCTCCTCCACTTTGTACGGTCTTGGGCCAGGGATTCCCAGGTGTCGGTGGGGATGTTGCTCTTTTTCAAGGAGGCTTTGAGGGTGTCCTTGAAGCGTTTCCTCTGCCCACCTGGGGCTCTCCTGCCGTGTTGAAGCTCTGAGTAGAGCGCTTGTTTTGGGAGTCTCGTATCGGGAATGCGGACGATGTGACCCGTCCATCGGAGCTGATTGAGCGTGGTCAAAGCTTCGATGCTGGGGATGTTGGCCTGAGTGAGAACACTGACGTTGGTGCGCCTATCCTGCCAATGGATTTGCAGGATCTTGCAGAAGCAGCATTGGTGATACCTCTCCAGTGCTTTGAGCTGCCTGCTGTACATGGTCCATGTCTCTGAGGCATACAGCAGGGCAGGTATTACTACTGCTCTGTAGACCATGAGCTCAGTGCCGGGTTTGAGGTCCAGGTCTTCAAACACTCTCTTCCTCAGGCAACCGAAGGCTGCACTGGTACACTGAAGGCGGTGTTGGACTTCGTCATCGATGTCTGCCCTTGTTGACAGTAGACTCCCGAGGTGTGGAAAGTGGTCCACGTTGTCCAAGGCCTTGTCATGGATTTTGATAATCGGGAGGCAGTACTGTGTGGCGGGGGCAGGTTGGTAGAGGTCCTTTGTCTTACGGATGTTTAGTGTAAGGCCCATGCTCTCGTACGCTGCGGTGAAGGTGTTAATGATGGTTTGGAGTTCGACCTCCGAGTGTGCGCAGACGCAAGCGTCATCTGCATACTGTAATTCGACGATAGAGGAAGGGATGACTTTGGATCTGAACTGGAGGTGACGGAGGTTGAACGGTTTCCTGTTTGTTCTGTAAATTAGCTCCACTCCAGCGGGGAGCTTACTGAGGGTAAGATGGAGCATTGCCGCAAGGAAGATCGTGAAGAGCGTTGGTGCAATGACACAGCCTTGCTTGACCCCGGTCCGTACATGAATTGGGTCTGTGGTGGAACCGTTGGTCAGGATCACAGCTTGCATGTCGTCGTGAAGCAGGCGGAGGATAGTGACAAACTTTTGAGGGCAGCCGAATTTGAGGAGGACACTCCATAATCCCTATGGTTGACAGTGTCAAAGGCCTTTGTGAGGTCAAAGAAGGCCATGTACAGCGGTTGGTGCTGTTCCCTGCATTTCTCTTGTAATTGGCGCGCGGTGAAGATCATGTCCATTGTGCCCCTCAGTGGGCTGAATCCGCATTGCGAATCTGGGAGGAGCTCTTCAGCCACTGGGAGAAGGCGATTGAGGAGGATTCTTGCGATGACAGGATACCTAGTCTCTGACCTGCTCTTGTTGCCACAGTATTTATGTGGCTGGTCCAGTTAAGTTTCTGGTCAATGGTAACCCTCAGGATGTTGATGGTGGGGGATTTGGCGAAGGTAATGCTGTTGAATGTCAAGGGGAGGTGATTAGACTCTCGCTTGTTGGAGATAGTCATTGCCTGGCATTTCTGTGGCGCGAATGTTACCTGCCACTTATCATCCCAAGCCTGAACGTCGTCCAGGTCTTGTTGCATGTGGGCATGGACTGCTTCATAATCTCATCTGGCTTTGCATACCTTTTATTGTCTCTTTTTCTTCTTTTGTTCGATCGCAGCTTTGCCTTCGATCTTTTTATTTTCTTTCCAGTTTTGAAGAAGGGTTTCAACCCGAAACATCAACTCAAATTTCTCTCCACGGATGTTGCCTGACCTGCTGAGTTTTTCCAGCATTCTCTGTTGTTATTTTTTTTTCATTATATGAGGAGTTGTGAATGGTGTTGAACTTTGTGTAGTCATCAGCGAACATCCCCATTTCTGACCTTATGTTGGAGGGAAGGTTATTGATGAAGCAGCTGAAGATGGTTGGGCCTAGGACACTGCCCTGAGGAACTCCTGCAGCGATGTCCTGGGGCTGTGATGATTGACCTTCAACTACGACAACCATCTTCCTTTGTGCTAGGTATGACTCCAGCCAGTGGAGAGCTTTCCCCCTGATTCCCATTGACTTCAGTTTTACTAGGGCTCCTTGATGCCACACTCGGTCAAATGCTGCCTTGATGTCAAGGGCAGTCACTCTCACCTCACCTTTGGAATTCAGCTCCTTTGTCCATGTTTGGACCAAGGCTGCAATGAGGTCGGGAGCCAAGTGGTCTTGGCGGAACCCAAACTGGGCATCAGTGAGCAGGTTATTGGTGAGTAAGTGCCGCTTGATAGCACTGTCGATGACACCTTCCATCACTTTGCTGATGATTGAGAGTAGACTGATGGGGCGGTAATTGGCTGAATTGGATTTGTCCTGCTTTTTGTGGACAGGACATACCTGGGCAGTTTTCCACATTGTCTGATAGATGCCAGTGTTGTAGCTGTACTGGAACAGCTTGGCTAGAGGTGCGGCTAGTTCTGGAGCACAAGTCTTCAGCACAATAGCCGGGATGTTGTCGGGGCTCATAGTCTTTGCTGTATCCAGTGCACTCAGCCGTTTCTTGATATCACGTGGAGTGAATCGAATTGGCTGAAGACTGGCTTCTGTGATGGTGGGGACCTCGGGAGTAGGCCAAGATGGATCATCCACTCGGCACTTCTGGCTGAAGATGGTTGTAAACGCTTCAGCCTTGTCTTTTGCACTCACATGCTGGGCTCCACCATCATTGAGGATGGGGATATTCATGGAGCCTCCTCCTTCTATTAGTTGTTTAATGGTCCACCACCATTCTTGACTGGATGTGGCAGGACTGCAGAGCTTTGAACTATCCGTTGATTGCGAGATCGCTTAGCCCTGTCTATAGCATGCCGCTTCCGCTTTTTAGCATGCACGTAGTCCTGTGTTGCTGCTTTCCCAGGTTGCCACCTCATTTTTAGGTACTCCTGGTGCTGCTCCTGGCATGCTCTTCTACACTCCGCATTGAACCAGGGTTGGTCCCCTGGCTTGGTGGTAATGGTAGAGTGAGGGATATGCCGGGCGATGAGTTTACAGATTGTGGTGGAATACAATTCTGCTGCTGCTGATGGCCCACAGCGCTTCATGGATGCCCAGTTTTGAGCTGAATCTGTCCCATTTAGCACGGTGGTAGTGCCACACAACACGATGGAGTGTGTCCTCAGTGTGAAGATGGGACTTCATCTCCACAATGAGCATGGGCAATGAAGCCTCCTACTGATTACAACCTACCGCCCTCCCTCAGCTGATGAATCGGTACTCCTCCATATTTGAACACCACTTGAAAGAAACACTGAGGTAGCAAGGGCACAGAATGTACTCTGGGTGGGGGACTTCAATGTCCATTACCAAGAGTGGCTCGGTAGCACCACTACTGACCGAGCTGGCCGAGTCCTGAAGGGCATAGCTTGGCTAGAGGCGCGGCTAGTTCTGGAGCACAAGTCTTCAGCATGACAGCTGGGATGCTGTTGGGGCCCATAGCCTTTGTTGTATCCAGTGCGCTCAGCCGTTTCTTGATATTACATGGAGTGTATCGAATTGGCTGAAGACTGTGATGGTGGGGACCTCAGGAGGAGGCCAATAATGATCATCCACTTGGCACTTCTGGCTGAAGATGTTTGCAAACACTTCAGCCTTGTCTTTTGCACTGGCGTGCTGGGCTATGCCATCATTGAGGATGGGAATATTCATGGAGCCTCCTCCTCCCGTTAGTTGTTTAATGGTCCACCACCATTCACGACTGGATGTAGCAAGACTGCAGAGCTTTGATCTGATCCGTTGATTGTGGGATCGCTTAGCTCTGTCTATAGCATGCCGCTTCCGCTGTTTAGCATGCATGGGTCCTGTGTTGTAGCTTCCCCAGGTTGCCACCTCATTTTTAGATAAGCCTGGTGCTGCTCCTGGCACACTCTTCTGCACTCCTCATTGAACCAGGTTCCCTGGCTTGACAGTAATGGTAGAGTGAAGGGAAAAACCTACTTGACCTCGTCCTCACCAATCTACCTGTCGCAGATGCATCTGTCCATGACAGCATTGGTAGCATTGACCACCGCACAGTCCTTATGGAGATGATGACCCATCTTCACACTGAGGACACCCTCCATTGTGTTGTGTGGCACTACCTCCGTGCTAAATGGGATAGATTCAGAACAGATCTAGCAGCTCAAAACTGAGCATCCATGAAGTGCTGTGGGCCATCAGCAGCAGCAGAATTGTATTCCACCACAATCTGTAACCTCATGGTCCGGCATATCCTTCACTCTACCATTACTGTCAAGCCAGGGAACCTGGTTCAATGAGGAGTGCAGAAGAGTGTGCCAGGAGCAGCACCAGGCTTATCTAAAAATAAGGTGGCAACCTGGGGAAGCTACAACACAGGACCCATGCATGCTAAACAGCGGAAGCGGCATGCTATAGACAGAGCTAAGCGATCCCACAATCAACGGATCAGATCAAAGCTCTGCAGTCTTGCTACATCCAGTCGTGAATGGTGGTGGACCATTAAACAACTAACGGAAGGAGGAGGCTCCATGAATATCCCCATCCTCAATGATGGCATAGCCCAGCACGCCAGTGCAAAAGACAAGGCTGAAGTGTTTGCAAACATCTTCAGCCAGAAGTGCCAAGTGGATGATCATTATTGGCCTCCTCCTGAGGTCCCCACCATCACAGTCTTCAGCCAATTCGATTCACTCCACGTGATATCAAGAAACGGCTGAGCACACTGGATACAGCAAAGGCTATGAGCCCCGACAGCATCCCAGCTGTCATGCTGAAGACTTGTGCTCCAGAACTAGCCGCGCCTCTAGCCAAGCTGTTCCAGTACAGCTACAACACTGGCATCTATCCGACAATGTGGAAAACTGCCCAGGTTTATCCAGTCCACAAAAAGCAGGACAAATCCAATCAGGCCAATTACCACCCCATCAGTCTACTCTGAATCAACAAAGTGATGGAAGGTGTCATCGACAGTGCTATCAAGCGACACTTACTCACCAATAATTTGCTCACCGATGCTCAGTTTGGGTTCCGCCAAGACCACTCGGCTCCAGACATCTTTACAGCCTTGGTCCAAACATGGACAAAAGAGCTGAATTCCAGAGGTGAGGTGAGGGTGACTGCCCTTGACATTAAAAACAGCATTTGACCGAGTGTGGCGTCAAGGAGCCCTAGTAAAATTGAAGTCAATGGGAATCAGGGGGAAAACTCTCCACTGGAGTCATACCTAGCACAAAAGAAGATGGTTGTGGTTGTTGAAGGTCAATTATCTCAGCCCCAGGACATCGCTGCAGGAGTTCCTCATGGCAGTGTCCTAGGCTCAACCAACTACAGCTGCTTCATCAATGACCTTCCCTCCAACATAACGTCAGAAGTGGGGATGTTCGCTGATGATTGCACAGTGATCAGTTCCATTTGTAGCTCTTCAGATAATGAAGCAGTCCATGCCCACGTGCAGCAAGATCTGGACAACATTCAGGCTTGGGCTGATAAGTGGCAAGTAACATTCACACCACAGAAGTGCCAGGCAATGACTATCTCCAACATGCGAGAGTCTAACCACTGCCCCTTGACATTCAACGGCATTACTATTGCCAAATCCCCCACCATCAACATCCTGGGGGTCACCATTGACCAGAAACTTAACTGGACCAGCCACATAGCAACAAGAGCAGGTCAGAGGCTGGGTATTCTGCGACGAGTGTCTCACCTCCTGACTCCGTACAGCCTTTCCACCATCTACAAGGCACAAGTAAGGAGTGTGATGGAATACTCTCCACTTGCCTGGATGAGTGCAGCTCAAGAATCTCGACACCATCCAGGACAAAGCAGTCTGCTTGATTGGCACCCCATCCACCACCTTAAACATTCACTCCCTCCACCACCGGTGTACCGTGGCTGCAGTGTGTACCATCTACAAGATGCACTGCAGCAAGTCGCCAAGGCTTCTTCAGCAGCACCTTCCAAACTCGCACCCTCTACCCCCTAGAAGGACAAGGGCAGCAGGCGCATGGGAACACCATCACCTGCAAGTTCCCCTCCAAGTTACACACCATCCTGAGTTGGAAATATATTGGCGTTCCTTCATCGTCGCTGGGTCAAAATCCTGGAACTCCCTCCCCAACAGCACTGTGGGAGTACCTTCACCACACGGACTGCAGCGGTTCAAGAAGGCAGCTCACCACCACCTTCTCAAGGGCAATTAGGGATGGGCAATAAATGCTGGCCTTGCCAGCGACGGCCACATCCCAGGAATGAATAAAAAACACAGTGCCGCACTCCCTCAGTACTGCACTGGAGTGTCGGCAAAAATGATGTGCTCAGGTCTGTGGAGCAGGGGTGAACCCACAACCCTCTGACTCAGAGGCAAGAATGCTACCACTGAGCCACGGCTGACACAAAACAAAAGAGTGTGAGAAGATTTCAACACAGGGAGCAGCAGGACGAGCACATGGAATAATAAATTCAGAGCTTGAGAGCAAAAATTCAGAGAAGCTGTCATCACAGTACCAGTAAAAAAAAGAAAAGCTGTGACAGAGACATAGGCGAGAAAGGGATGTCAAGCTTTCCCCCTTGTGCCATTCAGGAGTGTGAGAGATGCTAAAAGAAACTCCCCAGATATGGAAACCCGATTCAAGTCTTGGACAGATTTGAACTTGAAGAGGGAAGAGTGATTGAGGAGAAAGGACGAGTTTGGGATGAAAGAGGAATCTCAAGCTTCGGAGGCAGCTTTTATTTTAACTCATTCTCGGGATGTGGGTGTCACTGGCATGGCTGGCATTTATTGCCCATCCCTTGCTGCCCTGAGAAGGTGGTGATACAACTGTGTGGCTTGATAGGCCACTTGAAAGGGCAGTGAAGAATCAACCACATCTGTGTGGGACTGGAGTCACATATAGTCCAAACTGGGTAAGGACGGCAGGTTTCCTTCCCTAAAGGATATTAGTGAACCAGTGGGGTTTTTAACGACAATCCGACAGCTTCATAGTCACTTTTACTGATATTTTAACTGAACTCATGGTGGGATTTGAACTGATATTCTCTGGATTACTAATCCAGTAACATAAACATTTTGCCCGCGATTTTGCTGACCTTGGTGGGTCCGTGGTGGGCGATGTTGGTGGCACGTCCTGACCCTGCTGCTGGCTCCACCCCGGCCTCTGAAATGAATTTCCCTTGATTGGGCTTGTTAAGCCCATCCAGCGCATTTCCCAGCCAATTAGAGGAAGCGGGTCTGGTGATGTCATTTGATGACACGTCATCAGCCGGTTTCCTTAAAGGGACCATGGCCAAATTTAGTTTGACATTTGTGCTGTCAGTGTTCTACAGCATTGAGGTGCTGCAAACACTGACAATTACTTCACAAAGGCACAGGGCTGCACCCAGGCTCTCCCATGACTCCCTCCATATGCTTATGGAAGGAGTCACAGTATGCAGGGAGGTCCTCTTCCCTTCTGATGGGCGGAAGAGACCTCCCCAGGAGACCAACACAGCCTGGTTACACAATGCATAGGAGGACGCAAACAAGGATGTGGTCAGGAGGACCTGGGTGCAGTGCCGCAAACGTAGATCACGAAACGTTAGTACAAAGCCACACGAAACCTCATCCTGCTGTGCCTCTCATCACATCCCCATCACTCTGCCTTCCCTACCCTACTCCTGCACATCCTTACTCACACCAACTTACCTTGGACTGTCACCCATCCCTCTATCTATATTATCACATCCCCATCTCACTAGCCAACCCTCACACTCACCCTCATCCTAGTGCAATCATACCAACTAACAACACACAAGGGTAGGCACTTGGGTGTTTTATGTAATGTTCATGTAAAGTTTCTGTTAATGTGGTGTCAAACATTGAAACCTTTATTTTCAACACTTTGCATTCTTGGACAGATTTGTGTGCACCGTTGGAAGTGGCTTAGTGAGTTGCAGTGAATGGTGAGACATAAGGGTACCCCTCCCCCACCCACCCCGCAATGGTGATGAGTGTGAAAGGAATGGCTTGGGCATTATAGGGATGCTTTATGGTGTTGGTGTGGGGTGGTGCCAACCTGGCGCATCATGTGGCAGCCATGGTGTACAGCGTCAAGTGAAGTAAATCTGGCCACGCTGAGACCATCCCTGGCCTCCCAGGCAACAATGTGGTCGGGTGCTAATGCCTTCTGTCCTGTGCAGCACCAGCTGGTTGCAGAGAAGGTTGGTGTTGTTGTCGGTGCTGCTGGTGTGTCTGGTGCTGCTGGTGTTGGGGCATTTTGTGGTGGGATTCTGAGGATCAAGGTGAGAGAGTATAAAGGGCACCCATGCTAATGAAATAGATGGCAGGTGAAGTAGAGATGACAGAAGCGATCTGTCAATGGTGAGAGAGGTAATGAGGTCAGACTGGATGGAGACTTGTGTAAAGACTTGCAGCATGGCGAATCTGTTGTGGAAATGCAGTGAGGAAGAGCTTGTGGCTGAGGGATGATATCTCTGTAAGGTGGGAGCTTTTATTTGACATTTGAAGCTGTCAACTCATCAGCTGATTCAATGGCCATTAACCTCCCTCCTCAGCTTCACAGACGTGGTCTAGCAATAGCATGAAACCCATGGGCAAGCTGTCAAATTCAAAAGGTCAGTTTAAAGCCATTGGTAAGTGGCTGTAAACAAGCCACTAATCATTTAAATTGGCTCCCCCGCTGCTGCGTGTCGGGTTTGCTCAGTGCTCACAGACCCGACATTTGGTAAAGGCGCATGGCGATGGGTCCACAGCAGGGTCTCGACTTTCCCACCCAACCCGCCATCGATCGCGCCCGCTGAGCCCCCGGAAAATCTCGGCCTACATTACTGTACCTGATCTGGGACTGAAAGGAAACAAGTGAAAGTGGTTCCCCACCTTAGCACTGACATCTGTCACCTCAGCAACTCATAACAAGCAACAACAAAAATACCCAGCAAGGTAAAACCAAATGTTCGCGATTTCTTCTTATTTGAATTTCTTTCCGACATGCGCCCGTGTGATCGATCAGTGACAAGTCAGGCTCTCATTCTGACAGGCAGTGACCGCCCCGATTCCCCCCGGCGGCTGCACCTGTTCAGCAATATCTCAGAACCCCGGGTGACAGTGCAGCACACCAGAGCAATCCATCGCTATGTGTCTGACATCAGCTGAACGTCACTAATGGTTTGAACGCAATCCTTTTGTGTTCGCTCAGTTTCCCATCCCCCTTTCCTGAAGGGGTTCTGCTCCCCGGGCATCGGCTGCCTTCCAGTACCTCACCCAAGAGGCCATTGTTAATGAGTGTTGGCTGGCATCTGACTGTGGAGGGCATTGCAGCCAAGGCGGATCTAATCTTCACACATCTTTCACATTTTCCAGCAGGCGTCACTAGATTGTGACCAGGAGCAGGAACCTTAGCTGATTTTTTCTTCTTCCAAACCCAGAGGGTGCTGAGGCCCACTGGCCTGCCCTAACATCTACCCTGTCCGTTATCAGATGATTCAGCACAGACCAGGGATCGAACCTGGGATCTTCCGGGTCCTTATAGCTCACTTTCCAATCCCACGCTGTCGTTGCTCATTTAGGGCAGCATATTTTTGAAGCGGTTTTGCAATACGCTTTCTCAGCGATAACGATGATGTTCATGTGACTTAAAGTACACAGAAACAAAGGAACATAGGAATTGCTGGGTGCAAAAAGACCACGGTACATCTAATTCGCCTTCTACCATTCTGGTAGTCGCATGATACAATGATAATGGAGTTTTGGACTAATGACCAAGATTCCCTCTAAGCTATGCGCAGGCCGCTCACAAGCTCTCAAATACCGCGCGTGCACAGTCTATAAGGGTATCGCGCATTGAAAAATGTGGCTGCGCACAACAAAATTTTAGAGGGAACATTGCTAATGTTCAATTAGTCTACAACAGACCCAGACATGATGTGAGGAAATCCTCAGTGGAGGAGAGCTTTGGGAACCATTGATCCAAAGTCATCAATGTTGCGTTTGCAAAGATAATCCAGAGACCGTCAGTGAGTTCAGTTCATGCTGCTTTTAATATGGCTGCCACACACACTTCCAGGCACAAGCAATCGAATACCTATACACAATACAATGATCACAGCACTATCAAACTCCATGTGCTCAGGCCAAGGCAATCGAGTACCTATCACCAAATGTCAGACATAACAATCTGTTCCTCCCAAGCTACACTTACCAAATGGGGTCATTCAGGATGCACATCGAGTCGGCAAGGACTCCCGGACACTGTTACTCCATCTGTTGGAGGCCCTGTCCCTGCATCTTATGTTGTTTCCACATGTACATGTTCCATATGTCATAGAATCATAGAGTCATAACGGCACAGAAGGAGGCCATTCAGCCCATCGAGTCCGTGCCGGCTCTCTGTAGAGCAATCCAGTCAGTCCCATTCCCCCGCTCTATCCCCGTAGCCCTGCAAGTGTATTTCCCTCAAGTGCCTACCCAGTCTCCCCTTGAAAACATTGGGCTGGATTTTCCAAGCCCCGAGGAGGTGGGCATGGAGGCGGGACAGCCAGTAAATTCGGAGAAAGTGGGGGCGGATGGCAAACCCGCCCCCATCCCGCCTCCGTGCCCTTTTGCCAGGAGGCGGGAAGATGTGCTGCTTTGGGTCCCGTCTCCTGGCAGGGGGAAAGGCATTTAATCCTTTTAACTGCCTGTTATAAGGATTAGTGCCATTTTACCTTCACAGGTGAAGGCTTCCCAACCTCGGAGAACCCCGCCGGGTTGGAGGAAATGTGAAGGAGATCTGCGGCAGTCGGAGGCACCTGGAAGTAAGATGTAGAGGTGAGTGATGGGTGCAAGTGTGGAGTGGTAAGTATGCAAGGTGAGTGATAAGTTTTGAAAAATGTTCACTTACCTTGTTTTCTTCCTACAGCCTTCAGCCGCACTGGATCAGGAGAGCCAACATCATCCTTGTCGATTTCACAGACTGGCTGTTGGAACCTCCGAACCAACAGCCATGTGAAATCAACAAAGTTGAAAGGTTTGATGAGTCCTGAACACAAGGGCTCATCAAACTACAGAGAATGTCAGTGTTTGACAGCTTCACAGAGCTGTCAAACGCTGACATTTCTTCTTTCAAGAAGTCTTGACAGATAGCACATCTGACGTTGACGTGCTCTGTCAGTGACTTCCTCCCTAATTGGCCTGCTGAGCCCGCAGAGCGGGCTTAACAAGTTCAATCAGGGGAAAATCCCTCTGGTTGGTCAGGCGAGGATGGAGACGGGACATTGACACGACAAGCAGCAGACCCGCCTCTGCGGGCTTAACAAGTTCAATCAGGGGAAAATCCCTCTGGTTGGTCAGGCGAGGATGGAGACGGGACATTGACACGACAAGCAGCAGTCCCGCCTCCAACTCGCCTCCATTCACAAAATCCAGCCCATTGAGTGCCTCCACTTCCGTCGGCAGATGACACCCAGCTCACCACCACTTCTCTCAACCCCTCCACGGTCTCTAAATTGTGAGACTGCTTGTCCGACATCTAGTTCTGGATGAGCAGAAATTTTCTCCAATTAAATATTGGGAAGACCGAAGCCATTGTTTTCGGTCCCTGCCACAAACTCCGTCCCTCAGCCACTGACTCCATCCTTCTCCTTGACATCTGCTTGCGGCTGAACCACACTGTTCGCTACTTTGGTGTCATATTTGACTCTGAAATGAACTTCCGACCACATATCTGCGGCATAACTAAGACTGCCGATTTCCACCTCCGTAACATCGCCCGTCTCCGCCCCTGCCTCAGCTCATCCGCTGCTGAAACCGTCATCCATGCCTTTGTTACCTCTTGACTTGACTATTCCAACGCACTCCTGGCTGGCCTCCCACATTCTACCCTACGTAAACTTGAGGTCATCCAAAACTCGGCTGCCCGTGTCCTAAGTCACACCAAATCCTGTTCGCCCATCACCCCTGTGCTCGCTGACCTACACTGGCTCCCGGTTAAGCAACACCACGATTTCAAAATTCTCATCCTTGTTTTCAAACCCCTCCATGGCTTCGCCCCCATCCCCCCATCTCTGTAATCTCCTCCAGCCCCACAACCCCTCGAGATATCTGCGCTCCTCTAATTCTGCCCTCTTGAGCATCCCTGATTATAATTGCTCAACCTTTGGTGGCCGTGCCTTCTGTTGCCTAGGCCCTAAGCTCTGGAATTCCCTGCCTAAACCTGTCCGCCTCGATACCTCTCTTTCCTCCTTTAAGACGCAGCTTAAAACCTACCTCTTTGACCAAGCTTTTGGTCACCTGCCCTAATTTTCTCCTTATGTGGCTCGGTGTCAAATCTTTTGTCTCATAACACTCCTGTGAAGCGCCTTGGGACATTTTACTACATTAAAGGTGCTATATAAATACAAGTTGTTGCTGTTGTTGTTGGTGATTTCCTGCTTAGATTAAAGATTTTAACTATCTCTTTCACTTGAAGCTTAAGATAATTAGGAATGAATCAGGGATCCGTCATGCCCAGTGGGCTCACAATCTCATGACCTGATGTCCATCAGCTTGCAGAATTAAGGGAGCAAAATGTAACAAGAGGCTAGAGAAATGGGGACTCCTTAAAACACAGAAAGTTCGGAAGATTGAGTTTTTTGATGAAGTAACGGAGAGGGTGGATGAGGGTAGTGCAGTTGATGTTGTGTATATGGACTTTCAAAAGGTGTTTGATAAAGTACCACATAATATACTCGTTTGCAAAATTAAAGCCCATGGGACTAAATGGACAGTGGCAGTGTGGATACAAAATTGGCTAAGGGACAGAAAGCAGAGAGTAAAGGTGAACAGTTGTTTTTCAGACTGGAGTGAAGTATGTAGTGGTGTTCCCCAGGGTTCCCCATTAGGACCACTGCTCTTTTTAATATATATTAATGATCTGGACTTGGGTATACCAGGCATAATTTCAAAGTTTGCTGCTAACTCGAAACTCGGAAATGTAGTAATCAATGAAGAGGATAGTAACACACTTCAGGAGGACATAGAGCCTGGTGAAACGGGCAGACACATAGATGAAAGTTAACGTGTGAAATGATACATCTTGGTAGGAAAAATGAGGAGAGGCAATATAAACTAAATGGTACATTTTTAAGGGGGTGTAGGAAGAGAGAGACCTGGGGATGTAGGTGCACAAATCTTTGCAGGACAAGTTGAGAAAGCTGTTAAAAAAGCATATGGGATCCTTGGCTTTATTAATAGAGGAATAGAGTACAAAAGCAAGGAAGTTATGCTAAACCTTTATAAAACACTGGTTAGGCCTCAACTGGAGTATTGTGTTCAATTCTGGGCACCACACTTTAGGAAGGATGTCAAGGCCTTAGAGAGGGTACAGAAAAGATTTACTAGAATGGTACCAGGAATGAGGGATTTCAGTTATGTAGAGAGACTGGAGAAGCTGAGGTTGTTCTCCTTAGAGCAGAGAAGGTTAAGAGGAGATTTGATGGAGATGTTCAAAATCATGAATGGTTTTGATAGAGTAAATAAGAAGAAACTGTTTCCAGTGGCAGAAGGGCTGGTCACCAGAAGAGACAGATTTAAGTTGCCTGGCTAAAGAACCAGAGGTGACATGAGAAACAATTATTTTACACAGCGAGTTGTTGTGATCTAGAATGCACTGCCTGAAGGGGTGGTGGAAGCAAATTAAATAGTAACTTTCAAAAGGGAATTAGATAAATACTTTAAGGGAAAAAAATGACAGGGCTATGGGGAAAGTGCAGGGGACTAATTGTATAGCTCTATCAAAGAATCAGCGCTGGCACGATGGGCCGAATGGCCTCCTTCTGTGCGGTATCATTCTGTAATTCTAGGAGTTCTGATGGAAGTGTTCAAAATTAGGAGAGGTTTTCACAAGGTAAATTGGGAAATATCATTTCCTTTGGTCAATAATCGAGAATAAATTTAAGATCATCAGCAAAAGGACTAAGGGAGGCGTTAAGAGAGTGTTGTTGAGACACGCCCGACCAGAAACAGTGGTAGAATCGCTTTTAAAAGGGAAGTGGTTAATTTGAAAAAAGAAAAATGTAAAAGGGTATGGGGAAAAGGCAGGGGGTGGGAGTAAGCAGAGAGCTCATTCAGAGAGCTGATACAGATGGTCCGAATGGCCTCCTCCTGCGCCACAAAATTCTATAATTCTAGAATGAAAGTTACCCAGAGGACACAGGAAGGCCGAGATTGAATTACTTCAGTAAAACAGCTGAGGGGTCCAGAGCACGTAACATTGGCAGTGACAGTCAGGGTTTGACTGATGTCCAGTCTGTAAGAATGTTTGCATTAGGCTCTCAGCCCCAGTGTTCTCCAGCCTCTCACTAAAGCAGAGTGTTCCACAGGCTCCATATCCTTCTCAAGGGACCATTCTTTGTGTGTGAGTATCAGAAGCCTATTCTACCATGGAGGGCATCACAGCCAAGCCCGATTCTGTCTTTATTCAATCCAGTGACTCATGCTGGGAGAGAACAGGATGGCATTCAGCTGTGATTCCACCCATGGTACAATAGGGCTGCTGACCCTCACTGTCCAGGATCACCCTGGGCATTTGGGCAAGGAGTGCAACCGTCTGCACCTGACTGCACCTTCAGTAGATGAGGGGGAGAGAGAGAGAGTAGAATGTCCTCATATGGTCTGCTCGTTCTACCAG
Organism: Somniosus microcephalus; assembly: GCF_052327205.1. Lineage (NCBI taxonomy): Eukaryota > Metazoa > Chordata > Chondrichthyes > Squaliformes > Somniosidae > Somniosus > Somniosus microcephalus. Next base: position 70,240,964 of record NC_140993.1, read on the forward strand.
CCCCGCGTCGGTCTCCATTCAGCTACAATCCTCCCTTCCGAGTGCACGTAGTAGACGGGATGCATTGCTGCAGTGGCACAGGCCTGCGGAGAGGGGGAAAGAGATAGAGGGAGACAGAGTGATAATGAGAGAGGGAGACAGAGAGGGAGAGGGAAGAAACAGATAGAGGGAGAGAGTGAGAGGGAGAGGGTGAGAAATAGACAGGAAAAGGGGAGAGAGAGAGATCGAGGAAGAGAGCATTAGAAGGAGAAATTTAGAGCGAGAGAGTGAGGGAAGAGGAAGAGACAGAAGGAGAGTGGATAGAGGAGATAGAGACAGACAGAAAACACAGGGGGAGAGACAGTGAGGAGAGAAGGGAGAGACAGGGAGGAGCGAAGGATAGAGAGAGAGGGACAGATAGAGAGAGGGAGAGAGTTAAAGAGAGAGGGATAGAGAAGGGGAGAGAGGGAGATAGAGAGGGAGGGGAGAGAGGGAGGGAGAGAGAGAGGCGAGATGTGAGACCATTCCATGATTCGCTCAGAACATATAAGACATTCATAAAGAAGCACTCCATCCGAGTAGCAAATTCCCAATCGCCCCTTAATCTGGGCAGGCAGCCTGGGAGTGGGGCAAAAGTGGGGGTGGGGCAGAGAGGGGGGAGTGGGGCAGTGAGGGGGGGGCAGTGAGGGGGGGTGGGGCAGTGAGGGGGGGCAGTGAGGGTGGGGTGGGGCAGTGAGGTGGGTGGGGCAGGGGGGTGGGGGTGGGGCAGTGAGGGGGGTGGGGCAGTGAGGGGGGTGAGGCAGTGAGGGGGGGTGGGGCAGTGAGGGGGTGGGGCAGGGGGGTGGGGGTGGGGCAGTGAGGTGGGGTGAGGCAGTGAGGGGGGTGGGGCAGTGAGGGGGTGGGGCAGGGGGGTGGGGGTGGGGCAGTGAGGTGGGGTGAGGCAGTGAGGGGGGGTGGGGCAGTGACGGGGATGGGGCAGTGAGGGGGTGGGGTAGGGGGTGTGGCAGTGAGGTGGGGTGAGGCAGTGAGGGGGTGGGGCAGTGAGGGGGGTGGGGTAGTGAGGGGGTGGGGCAGGGGGATGGGGTGGGGCAGTGAGGTGGGGTGAGGCAGTGAGGGGGGTGGGGCAGTGACGGGGATGGGGCAGTGAGGGGGTGGGGTAGGGGGTGGGGCAGTGAGGGGGGGTGGGGCAGTGAGGGGGGTGGGGCAGGGGGGTGGGGGTGTGGCAGTGAGGGGGGTGGGTCAGATAGGGGGTGGGGCAGGGGGGTGGGGGTGGGGCAGTGAGGGGGTGGGGCAGTGAGGGGGTGGGGCAGTGGGGTGGGGGTAGGGCAGTGAGGTGGGGGTGGGGCAGGGGGGTGGGGCAGTGAGGTGGGGGTGGGGCAGGGGGTGGGGCAGTGATGTGGGGGTGGGGCAGTGAGGTGGGGTAGTGAGATGGGGTGGGGCAGTGGAGTGGGGGTGGGGCAGTGAGGTGGGGGTGGGGGTGGGGCAGTGAGGTGGGGGTGGGGCAGGGAGGTGGGGGTGGAGGCAGTTAGCTGGGGGTGGGGCAGTGAGGTGGGGGTGGGGCAGTGAGGTGGGGGTGGGGCAGGGGGGTGGGGCAGTGAGGTGGGGTGGGGCAGTGATGTGGGGGTGGGGCAGTGAGGTGGGGGTGGGGCAGTGAGGTGGGGGTGGGGCAGGGGGGTGGGGCAGTGAGGTGGGGCGGGGCAGTGATGTGGGGGTGGGGCAGTGAGATGGCGGTGGAGCAGGGGGGTGGGGGTGGGGCAGGGGGGTGGGGTAGTGAGATGGGGGTGGGGCAGGGGGGTGGGGGTGGGGCAGTGAGGTGGTTATTGCCCCACTCGGGTAACGCTGAGTTACGAAAAAAGTTGCCAGATTTACCCCTTCAATGGGGGCCCAATCTCCAGGAATGAAGCTCTGGGGAAGGGTCCAATACGCAACACTACTCTCTGTCAGACTGTGACTGGCACACTTAATTACAGATTTCCAGCATACCCTTCAATTCAGCGTTCCTTTCCTCCTACAGTCCACCAGCTTTTATATCTAATCTCCATACCCTGGTTTGTCTCAGTCACTTGTATTATTCTTTCCTGATTCCTCCCCCCCGCCCCTTGAACTCACTGACTCTTCCGAGGGCATTGGTGCCCCCGCACCCCGGTATTATGTAACCATTTGTCGTATGTGAGCCTGGACAGTAAGCATCAACATGCTACTCTGCCAGCAGGGGGGCACCCGACTGTGAGCAGGAGCAGGAACTCTGGCCTCCCTCCTTTCTAAACCTGGGGGTGCTAAGTGCCCCTCCTCATTACTTCCAAGCTGAGACCAGGTGTTTGTAATGTACATACCTTAAAGAGGGGAACTACTTTTTACAGCTCATGTATACTGTAGTACCGGCAGTGACCACACCTGTATATAGCACTGAGTAGTAATCTGTACAGGCAGTTCCAGTGTGAGCCACGTTTAGTAAACACCTGTTGTACCGTTTCTCCTGCAGTCTGTGTCTTATTATACACGGACACAACATTGACGACGAGGCAAGTTCGAACCTACCTGCAACTCTGCATCACTTCCCGGGGATTCGTTCCTGGAGATCAGTGGATTGGAGGTCAAGGCCAGAGACTCGGGCGTCGACCACGGGCAACCGCCCAGTCATCCAGCAGAGACTCGAGAATTGCGGGGGAGGCTGTCGAGAGCCAGGCTTGCCTTTCCAGTCGAGGTGGTCCAGCGAAACGGGCTGGCAACAGGTAGTGCGCAGACCCTTCCCAGACAGCGGCGGGCTAGAGCCCGACCGAGCGGCACAGCAAAGGGCCGAGCAGCGTCGACGGGGGAGGGAGAGAGAGGGCAGAGCGCACAGGGCGCAGCCGGTGTTCAGGGGCCGAGCAGCGTCGAAGAGAGGGAGAGAGAGACGCGCAGAAACCCGCGAGGCGCCGCCATTGCCATGAGGACCGCCGAGAGCGGCGTTGGCAGCAGCACAGGAGAAGCGTGCGAAACCTACAGGGTGCCGCCATTGCCATGAGCACCGCCAGGAGCGGCGTTGGCAGCAGCGGGGGAGGAAGGAAAGCGCGGGAGACGCCATTTTAAGCCATTGGGAGACGCCATTTTAAACCACACCCAAAATGCCGAAGAGTGGCAGTATCACCGCATTTGACAATGAAGTCGAAGATTGGACTACATATGTCGAACGAATAGAGGTGTACTGCAAGGCAAATGAGGTGTCAGATGACAAGAAAGCGTCGGTATTGTTAAATTTAATGGGTGCAAAGACGTATGGTTTATAACGAAATCTAGTAACCCCAACGAAGCCAATGGAAAAGAGTTTTGAAGACATAATAACTGTGGTGTATGTAACCTGTTCCACCTTAAGAGAACTTAAGCCTGTTCCACCTTAAGCGATGTACTACTTTCTCTGGCTGCTGTATACGTAATACCGGTGGTGACCACCGGTATATAAGCACTGTGTAGTAAGATTGTATTTCATATAGTCCTGACCTCCAACCAGTAAAGACCTGTTGAACTTTAATCTTGTAGTCTGTGTGTTATTAATTACAACTAGAACACACAGACTTTACAGTGGCGACGAGTCCGATTCTTACCCTGCGGCAGTTATATCCACGGCGGCTTCGTCCACAGAACGGACGTCGAAGAGAGGCTTCCACCCTCATCACCCTGCTGGAAGACACGTCACGCGGCAGACATCGAGAAACCAGAGTGCAGAAGACATCCTGAACTCGAAGCCTCCATCAGCGGCTGTCAGCTATCTTCTTTCTACCTCGGTAGTGGGTAAGCCGGGCAGCGACGCGACCAGAAAGTCGGCCGCATTGGCTGTACAGACGGGGAGGGAAGACGGAGGAATAAGGGCGGTGAGATCGATCGCGACCAGAGATAAGGGCCGGGCCGCATTCGGGCCGAAAGGCGCAGCGCGGGGACATCGATTGCGGCTGGTGATAAGGGCCGGGCCGCATTCGGGCTAAAAAGACGCAGCGTCTGGGGGCAACTGAAGGCGCGAGAGCCGCGGTGAAGCGGAGACAGCGTCGGGGGAAGGGTGAAGACCGCCAAGCGTGGGAAAACCGCCATTTTGTAGGCGGAGGACAAAGACAAGAGCGCGGAAGCCGCCATCTTGGATAAAAATAAAAATAAATTAAATTGCAACGATGCCTAAACATGGGAACATTAATACCTTTGATAGCGACATCGAAGATTGGGCTATGTATGTAGAACGCATACAAAATTATTGTAAAGCAAATAAAATCCCAGATGAAGAGAAAGCACTAACATTATTAAACTTAATGGGTGCGAAGACATACGGGCAATTGAAACACCTTTTATCACCAGATGAACCGGCGGATAAGACGTTCGAGGAGATTGTTACTGTCCTGAAAAATCACCTAAACCCCACGCCGCTGATGCTAGCGGAACGATTTAAATTTTACAGCAGAAGGCAGCTGAAGGATGAAAGCAATGCTGAATATTTAATGGTATTGCGTAAGCTAGCAAAGTACTGTCAATTCGGAACGAGACTGACAGAGGCACTACGAGATAAATTTGTGTGTGGTTTATTAAAAGAAGATACACAAAAGCGATTGCTCGAGGAGAATGAGCTGACGCTTGAGAAAGCGGTCACTATGGCAGCAGCACACGAAGCCGCAGCGAGAGGCACGGCAGTAATGCAGCTATGGTCACCGGAACTCAGTACAAATAAATTGGGTTTGAGTACTGTAAAATGTTATCGTTGCGGAAAGACAACGCACGATCAGAACCAGTGTTGGTTTAAAAACCAAGAATGCAGAACGTGTGGCAGGCTTGGCCACATAGCTAAAGTATGCCGGTCAGGAAAGAAGACCAGCAACAAAAAGTCACCGCAAGGAAAATACATAAAGGTACACAAGGTGACAAAGAACAGTTCGACCGAACAGAAGTCAGATTCAGACGCTAGCAGTAATGAACTGGGTAGCTTAAGAGTACACAACGTTGGTAAGGATGCAGATCTCCAGACAATTTGGGTCACCCTTCAGATAGCAGGAGTCCAAGTAAAGATGGAATTGGACACTGGATCGGCATTGACGGTCATGAATAAGAAAGATTACAAAAGGTTATTCCAACATATTCCCCTACGGGATACGGAGATTATATTGAAAACATACACGGGGCAAAGAGTGTACCCCATCGGAAAGATAGAGGTAAAAGTGGTCCACAAGGGCGAAGAAAGCCAAGTAATGGACTTATATGTGCTACCTGAAGGAGGTCCACCACTACTGGGACGGGAGTGGATTAGGAAAATGAATATGGACTGGCACTCCTTGAAGGCACTAACGGTAGATTCCGGGGAAACAGATGTCAAACCTAAACGATTGTCCAGAATATTGGATGATGCTAAAGAGGTGTTCCAGCAGGGACTGGGAACACTGAGAGGAATTACGGCAAACATCAAGATTGATGAACATGCACAACCAAAATTTTTTAAAGCCAGACCGGTACCCTATGCAATATGACCTACTGTAGAAGCGGAACTGGAAGCGCTAGAACGTTCAGGTGTACTGTCTAAGGTAGATTGGAGTGAGTGGGCTACGCCCATTGTTCCCGTTATGAAACGTCCTTCGAGCAACAAGCCAGGAGAACCAGGGAAGGTTCGCATCTGTGGAGATTTCAAAATCACCGTTAATCCGGTGCTTCACACGGTGCAGTATCCGCTTCCGCGGATTGAGGATATTTTTGCTTCGTTGTCTGGCGGGAAACACTTCACCAAGATAGACCTGGCGCAGGCGTACTTGCAGATGGAGGTTGAAGAAGAGTCACGCCAATACCTCACGATCAACACGCATCGAGGTTTGTACCGGTACAATAGGCTGGTTTTTGGAGTGGCATCGGCTCCAGCAATTTGGCAGAGGGCCATGGAGCAGGCATTACAGGGAATTCCAGGCACACAATGTTACCTGGATGATATTCTGATTACAGGTGATGGTGATGAAGAACACCTCGCAAACTTGGAACTGGTGCTCAACAGACTGAAAGAGTATGGACTTAGAGTTAATCGGCAGAAATGTGAGTTCTTCCAGAAGCGGATCTCGTACTGTGGTCATGTCATTGACCGGGAGGGGCTTCATAAGTCTCCTGACAAGATAGAGGCAGTTGTAAAGGCTCCCGCTCCGGATAATGTCTCTCAGTTGAGGTCGTTTCTAGAATTGATTAACTATTACCATAAATTTCTACCAAATCTATCTACGGTACTGCAGCCGCTAAACGCTCTTTTACAGAAAGGGGCACCATGGGAATGGAGCGAAAACTGTAAGAAGGCATTTCGCAAAAGCAAAGAATTGATCACCTCAGAGGAAGTGTTGGCTCACTTCAACCCGACACTGCCTATTCGGTTGGCTTGTGATGCTTCTCCATATGGTATTGGGGCAGTACTCTCACACAAGTTGCCAAATGGCACGGAAAGGCCAGTCGCGTTTGCATCCAGATCATTGACCTCCGCTGAGCGCAACTATGCGCAGATCGATAGGGAGGCTCTCAGCCTTGTATGGGGAGTGAAGAAGTTTAATCATTACCTGCAGGGCCAAAAATTCACACTTCTGACAGACCATCAGCCGTTGGTATCCATTTTTAACCCTAAGAAGGGTGTTTCAGTGATGACAGCACAGCGCCTCCAGAGATGGTCCCTTTTCCTAGGGGCACATCAATATCAAATAGAATTCAAAGGTACGAAGCAGCATGGCAATGCTGATGGGCTGTCGCGCCTGCCACTACCTGAAGAAGAAGAAACGACGAAAGTTGACCCTGTTGAGTTATTTCATTCGACCATCATCGAGTGTTTACCAGTCACCAATGCAAGTATTGAAAGAGAAACCAGGAACGACCCGACACTGTCCAGAGTCTACGAGGTGACAGTGAAAGGATGGCCAACACGTGGTGATCCTCTGTTACCGGCATTCTCGGCAAGGCGAGACCAGCTGTCCGTCTGCCATGGTACTTTGATGTACGGGACAAGAGTGATTATTCCTCCCAAGTTAAGGGAAAGAGTTCTAAAAGAACTGCATGAAGGTCATCTGGGGGGAGTTAAGATGAAAAGTCTTGCTAGGGCTTATGTATGGTGGCCGGGTATTGACCAACAGATAGAGGAGTTGACGAAAAGCTGCGCTGGGTGCCAAAAAGTGCAAAATGCACCTCCGATCGCACCACTACACCCATGGGAATGGCCTTCAGCCCCATGGCAACGCGTACATATTGACTTTGCTGGTCCATTCATGGACTCCATGTTCCTAATTGCGGTGGACGCACATTCCAAATGGCCAGAAGTGATCAAGATGAATACCACTACTTCAGAAAAGACAATTGCGGTGTTAAGAACAATATTCGCAAGGAATGGATTGCCAGAACAGATCTGTTCGGACAACGGACCACAGTTCGTGTCGGAAGAATTCCAAAAATTCTTAAAGAAGAATGGGGTGAAACATTATACCTCTGCCCCATATCATCCGGCGACAAACGGGTTGGCTGAGAGATTTGTCCAAACATTCAAAAAGGCAATAAAGGCCATGAACGATGATCAGATTCCGCTACAGCACAAGGTGGACAATTTCCTAATGGCGTATCGAAACGCCGCTCATGCAGTGACTAACCAAAGTCCTGCCATGATGTTTTATAACAGGAGGTTGCGGTCCAGGTTGGACTTGTTAAAACCAAATGTGCAGAGGGAAGTGGAAAACAAACAGTTCCGGCATATTAATAACAAGTCCACTCGAAGTTTCGAAGTAGGACAACCAGTGTTGGCAAGGGGCTATGGAAACGAAAAATGGCAGTCCGGAACAATTCGGGCCAGACAAGGACCTCTGATGTACACAGTAGATATTGGTAACAATGTAATAAGGCGTCATGCGGATCAACTGGTAGAATCAAGAGCAAGGGTCGAAACCATGGTTGCGACAGAGACAACTGTGGAAGACGTTAATGAACCTGAAGCATCTACCTCGGCAGGGACTGTACCTGATGATGACGTCCAATACATAGGAAACCAACAAGAAGAGTCACCTCAGCAACAAGAATCAGAGACCACTGAAAGGCGTTATCCAGACCGAATCAGAAGGCCTCCTGAGAGACTGAACCTTTGAACTGTTTATACCTGAAGTTATATATGTATATATGTTATGATGTTATGTTAAATGGGGATATGACTATTAAGCTAAAAAGGGAGGATTGTGGTGTATGTAACCTGTTCCACCTTAAGAGAACTTAAGCCTGTTCCACCTTAAGAGATGTACTACTTTCTCTGGCTGCTGTATACGTAATACTGGTGGTGACCACCGGTATATAAGCACTGTGTAGTAAGATTGTATTTCATATAGTCCTGACCTCCAACCAGCAAAGACCTGTTGAACTTTAATCTTGTAGTCTGTGTGTTATTAATTACAACTAGAACACACAGACTTTACAATAACGATACTACAGGAACATTTAAACCCCACACCGCTGCTGATAGCAGAAAGATTCAAGTTTCACAAACGGAACCAGCATAAGGATGAAAGCAATGCTGATTATTTAACAGAACTGCGCAAACTGTCGAAACACTGCCAGTTTGGAGGGGGTCTGGCAGATACCTTAAGGGACAAGTTTGTGTGTGGGCTTCAAAGTGAAGGAACCCAGAAACAGCTTTTATCTGAAAAGGACCTTACGCTGGAAAAGGCTTTCAGCATTGCGGTATCATATGAAGCAGCAGCACGGGGTGCTGCAGAGATACAACAGAGACCGCAAGAATATGGCACAAACGAAATGTCATATGGAACAGAGAAGTGCTATTGCTGCGGCAGAACAACACATGACCAGAATGATTGCTGGTTCAAAGACAAAGTGTGCAGACAGTGTGGAAAAGTAGGACACATAGCACGAGTCTGCAGGTCGGGAAAGAAAACCAGCAATAAGAAACCTACCAAAGGAAAGTACAAGAAGGTACATAAGATGACGGAGAATAGTTCAGATGAACAAAAGAGTGATAACGACTCTGAAAGCAGGGAACTGAGTTGTCTGAAACTACATAATGTGATCACAACGGAGGATCACCGAACCATTTGGGTCACTCTCAAGATAGCAGGAGTCCAGGTAAAGATGGAATTGGACACAGGATCAGCCCTAACAGTCGTAAACCGACGGGACTACGAGCAGCTATTCTCACACATACGCTTGAGAGACACAAAAATTATTTTGAAGACGTACACGGGGCAAAAAGTCTACCCCAAAGGAAAAATAAGGGTGACCGTTATATATAACGGTAAGGAAACACCAAAACTAGACCTGTATGTATTGCAAGATGGAGGACCACCATTACTGGGACGTGAATGGATCCGGAAAATACAACTGGATTGGCATTCCATACAGGCACTGACTGTGGCTGACAAAAAGGATGACGACGTCACACCTGGGCGACTGTCAAAGATCCTAACTGACGCGAAAGAAGTGTTCCAGCAAGGACTCGGAACACTAAAAGGCATGACAGCGACGATTAAAATTGAAGAAAACGCAAGCCCAAAATTTTTTAAGGCCAGACCGGTACCTTATGCGATCCGCCCAGCCGTCGAAGCAGAGCTGGAGAGCCTGGAATGTTCAGGTGTACTGTCCAAGGTAGACTGGAGCGACTGGGCTACACCCATCGTCCCTGTGATGAAAAAGTCATTTAGCAGCACGTCTGGGGAACCAAGGATGATTCGCATCTGTGGGGACTTTAAGGTAACAGTGAACCCGGTCCTTCACACCGTACAATATCCACTTCCGCGGATTGAAGATATTTTCGCCTCGCTATCTGGAGGGAAACGCTTCACTAAGATTGATCTGGCCCAGGCGTATCTGCAAATGGAGGTAGAAGAAGCATCAAAAAAATACCTCACAATCAACACCCATAAAGGTCTCTACTAATACAACTGGCTGGTATTCGGGGTAGCATCAGCTCCGGCTATTTGGCAGAGGGCAATGGAACAAGTCCTGCAAGGGATCCCAAGGACCCAGTGTTATTTGGACGACATCCTGGTCACAGGCGAAAATGACAGTGATCACCTTGCCAACCTGGAGCAGGTACTCACTAGATTGCAGGAATATGGGCTCCGAGCTAACCGCCCCAAATGCGAGTTTATTAGAAAATAGATCTCGTATTGTGGCCACGTTATCGATAAAGAGGGGTTACATAAGTCCCCAGAGAAGATTGAGGCAGTAGTCAAGACTCCAGCACCGGAAAATGTGTCACAACTGAGGTCGTTCCTCGGGCTGGTAAACTACTACCATAAGTTCTTGCCAAATTTGTCTACAATACTACACCCACTGAACACCCTACTGCAAACTGGGGTGCCATGGAAGTGGAGTGACGAATGTAGACGAGCTTTCCAGAAGAGCAAAACACTAATCACATCGAAAGAGGTATTGGCCCATTACAACCCGGCATTACCAATTCGGTTGGCATGTGATGCATCTCCCTACGGCATTGGAGCGGTGCTGTCGCACAAATTCTCGGACGGCTCAGAGAGGCCAATAGCCTTTGCGTCACGATCACTAACCTCAGCCGAACGTAACTACGCCCAGATTGACAGGGAGGCCCTCAGCCTAGCGTGGGGAGTGAAAAAGTTCAATCACTATCTGCACGGGCAGAAATTCACCTTGCTGACTGATCACCAGCCTCTTGTCTCCATTTTTAATCCGAAGAAGGGCGTTCCGGTGATGAATGCGCAACGACTACAAAGATGGTCACTTTTTCTAGGGGTGCATCACTATGAAATTGAATATAAGGGCACGAAACAGCATGGAAATGCTGATGGGCTATCACGCCTGCCACTGCCTACTGCGGAGGAAGCACCAGCAGTGGATCCTGTCGAAATATTCCATTCGACTATAGTTGAATACCTACCGGTAACTAATGCTTATATCGAAAAGGAAACCCGAAATGACCCGACACTGTCTCGGGTATATGATTTGACGGTGAAGGGATGGCCAGCACATGGCGACTCACTGTTGCCAGCATTCTCGACAAGGAGAGAACAGCTGTCAGTGTGCCGGGGGACCTTGATGTGTGGATCCTGAGTGGTAATTCCACCCAAGTTAAGGGATAGAGTGCTCAGTGAGTTTCATGAGGGTCATCTGGGAGGGGTAAAAATGAAACGCCTAGCCAGGGCTTATGTGTGGTGGCCGGGAATCAATAAACAAATCGAGGACCTGACCAAGAGCTGCTCAGGATGCCAGAAAGTCCAAAATGCACCACCACATGCCCCTCTACACCAATGGGAGTGGCCCTCATCTCCATGGCAACGGGTGCATATTGATTTTGCTGGTCCATTCATGGACTCAATGTTTTTAATAGCCGTGGATGCGCACTCGAAATGGCCTGAGGTCATCAAAATGTCCTCCACCACCACGGAGAAAACTATTGCAGTCCTACGGACCATTTTTACCAGGAATGGCTTGCCAGAACAGATTTGCTCCGACAACGGACCACAGTTTGTGTCCGAAGAGTTCCGGAGGTTCTTGAAAAAGAATGGGGTAAGGCATTACACATCCGCCCCGTATCATCCAGCCACAAATGGATTGGCTGAGAGGTTCGTACAAACCTTTAAGAAGGCAATAAAGGCTATGTACAATGACAACATTCCGCTGCAGCACAAGGTGGACAATTTCCTGTTCGCCTACCGGAATGCGACACATGCAGTCACCAACCAGGCCCCAGCCATGATGTTCTTTAACCGAAGGTTAAGATCTCGCCTGGATTTGCTCAGACCAAACGTACGAAGAGATGTTGAGAGTAAGCAATTCCAGCACATCCATGAGAAGCCAGCAAGGAGCTTCAATGTAGGGCAACCAGTCTTGGCCCGCGACTACCGAACAGAAAAATGGCAGCCAGGAACGATATGCACACGGCAGGGGCCACTAATGTACACAGTGGACGTTGGGGAGAGCATCGTGAGACGCCATGCTGACCAGATCCTAGAGTCACAGGAACAAGTCAACCCCATGCCTTGCCCATACGTACCTGGTGATGAACCCGACGTACAGGTCGCATCTACCCCAGAAACAGTAGCATCGGAAGCTGATGAACCTACCGACGACAGGGGGCCAGAATCGCCTCCGCACCAAGAGCAAGACACTCGGGAAAGGCGCTATCCAGAAAGGATCAGGAGGCCTCCCCAAAGACTGAATATATAAATAGACTATTTTCAGCTAATGTTGCATGTTAAAAGTGTTAATTGTAATTAGTTTGATATTTAATTGTTAAATGAGTGTTATGGTACTGTTAATCTAAAAGGGGAGGAATTGTAATGTATATACCTTTAAGGGGGGAACTACTTTTTACAGCTCATGTATACTGTAGTACCGGCAGTGACCACACCTGTATATAGCACTGAGTAGTAATCTGTACAGGCAGTTCCAGTGTGAGCCACGTTTAGTAAACACCTGTTGTACTGTTCTCCTGCAGTCTGTGTCTTATTATACACAGACACAACAGTGTTGAACCCTGGATCTTCCCGGTGTGTTTGGCCAAATCCTATAGGTACATAGGAACAGGACTAGGCCATTCAGCCCCTTGAGCCTGTTCCACCATTCTATTAGATCATGGCTGATCTGTACCTCAACCTCACTTAGCCGACTTTCAACCAAATCCCTTGATACCCTTGCCTAATAAAATTCTATCGATCTCAGTCTTGAAATTTAACTTTCCTAGCGTCCACAGCCTTATGGGGGAGAGAGTTCCAGATTTCCACTATCGTTGTGTGAAAAAGTGTTTCCTGATTTCACTCCTGAAAGGCCTGGCTCTAATTTTAAGATTGTGCCCTCTTGTTCTGGATTCACCCATCAGAGGAAATAGCTTCTCCACCCTATCGAATCCCTTAATCATTTTAAACACCTTGATTAGGTCGCACCTTAATCTTCTCAACGCAAGGGAAAACAAGCCAAGATTAGGCAACCTGTCCTCATAATTTAACCCTTTAAGCCCTGGTATCATTCTGGTGAAGCTGTGCTGTACCCCTTCCTGAGGTGTGGTGCTCAAAACGGAACGCAGTTCTCCAGGTGGGGTCTGACCAAGGTTCATTCGGTACGGCATCAGCTGTGAATCAAATTAAAAACACTGACTGCCGGGCTGGTTGGTCAGCCAGTTCTACAGTGTGCTGTACATTTCAATCCTAAGTAAGATTTTTTGCATCTTCTGAAGGCAGACTATAAAATAAATAAAATAAACCTGTAATTTGCTCCCTCTGATGTGTAAGGCAGAGTCTTTAATTAGGAGGGAATTACAAGGCAGTAAGTACGTCTGTACATCAGTCAGTGCCAGCGAGGGCAGTGAGGAGCCCACAGTGACAGGGAGCACAGCTTCACGCCACTTGAACCCCTTGCTCTCTTGTTTTACCCCATTCCTTTCCAATTTTCTTCCTCCTCTACTGAAGGTGGTGTGTCTTCCTGGGAGACAGTCCCACCAGTACCAACTGCTACCTCGTCCATTCTTCATGTGTGAACCTATGCAGTAAGTATCAGTAAGCTATTTGACTATGAAGGGCATCATAGTCAAGTCCCATTCTGTGATACATGCTGGTAGGTGTGTGATTGAGAGTGTGTGTTTGTGTGTGCATGTGAAGCTGAGTGTGTGAATGCGTGTGTTTTTATATATGTCTGTGCATGTCAAGGTGAGTACTGCATGAGAATGTGTGTGAGTGCATGTGTCTGTGCGCGCATATGCATGAGTGTATATGTGCACATGTGTGTATGAGAGTGTGTGTGTTTGTGCGCACGTGTATGTGCATGTGAGTGAGCGTGTGAGTGAGTGTGAGAGTGTGTGTGTGGAAATTTGTTGCAGAACACACTGAATGATCACTTGAGTGATATATTAGTGGGTGACTGGTGCCCATGAGAGCCAAAGCCCTGGGACGAGCCAGCACCGTCAGAACAAAAGATGGTAAAACTGGGGGAGGGGGGAAGCATTATGTGGGGAGGGTGGGGGTGGGGGGGGGAGACAGACGAGAAGTACAGGCTGCTTCAGAAGTTTAACTGAGGAGATTTAGGGTTGTACCTCTACAGGTGCTGACACTGAGACACACAAGGGCTGTACAGTACCACATGGGAGTTAATCGTTCCCTTTTATCCGGTGTGTAATATCCTGACTCAAATTCAACACACACATACACACTCTCAGACACACACATACACTCTCAGACACACACATACACTCTCAGACACACACAAACACTCCCAGACGCACACATACACTCTCAGACACACACATACACTCTCAGACACACACAAACACTCTCAGACACACACATACACTCTCAGACACACACATACACTCTCAGGCACACACAAACACTCTCAGACACACACATACACTCTCAGACACACACATACACTCTCAGGCACACACAAACACTCTCAGACACACACATACACTCTCAGACACACACATATATTCTCAGACACACACATACATTCTCAGACACACACATACACTCTCAGACACACACAAACACTCTCAGACACACACATACACTCTCAGACACACACATACACTCTCAGACACACACATTCACTCTCAGACACGCACAAACACTCTCAGACACACACATACACTCTCAGACACACACATACACTCTCAGACACACACATAGACTCTCAGACACACACATACACACTCTCAGACACACACATACGCTCTCAGACACACACAAACACTCTCAGACACACACATACACTCTCAGACACACACATACATTCTCAGACACACACATACACTCTCAGACACACACAAACACTCTCAGACACATACATACACTCTCAGACACACACATTCACTCTCAGACACGCACAAACACTCTCAGACACACACATACACTCTCAGACACACACATACACTCTCAGACACACACATAGACTCTCAGACACACACATACACACTCTCAGACACAAACATACGCTCTCAGACACACACAAACACTCTCAGACACACACATACACTCTCAGACACACACATACATTCTCAGACACACACATACATTCACAGACACACATACATTCTCAGACACACACATACACTCTCACACACACACACACTCTCAGACACACACATACACTCTCAGACACTCACATACACTCTCAGACACACATACATTCTCAGACACCCACATACACTCTCAGACACACACATACATTCTCAGACACACACATACACTCTCAGACACACATACACTCTCAGACACACACATACACTCTCAGACACACACGCACTCTCAGACACACACATACACTCTCAGACACACACATACACTCTCACACACACACGCTCTCAGATACACACATACATTCTCAGACACACACATACATTCTCCGACACACACATACACTCTCAGACACACACACACACACACACACACTCAGACACATACATACATTCTCAGACACACACATACACTCTCAGACACACATATACATTCTCAGACACACACATACATTCTCAGACACACATATACACTCTCAGACACACACATACACCCTCAGACACACACACACTCTCAGACACACACATACATTCTCAGACACACATATACATTCTCAGAAAGACACATACACTCTCAGACACACATATATATTCTCAGACACACACATACACTCTCAGACACACACATACACCCTCAGACACACACACACTCTCAGACACACACATACATTCTCAGACACACATATGCATTCTCAGACAGACACATACACTCTCAGACACACATATACATTCTCAGACACACACATACATTCTCAGACACACACATGCACTCTCAGACACACACATACACTCTCAGACACACACATACACTCTCAGACACACATATACATTCTCAGACACACACATACACTCTTAGACACACACATACACTCTCAGACACACACATACATTCTCAGACACACACATACACTCTCAGACACACACATACATTCTCAGACACACACATACATTCTCCGACATACACATACACTCTCAGACACAAACACACTCTCAGACACACACATACATTCTCAGACACGCACATATACACTCTCAGACACGCATATACATTCTCAGACAGACACATATATTCTCAGACACACATACACTCTCAGCCACACACATACACTCTCAGACATACATACACTCTCAGACACACATACATTCTCAGACACACACATACATTCTCAGACACACACACACACTCTCAGACACACATATACATTCTCCGACACACAGATACAGTCTCAGATACACACATACATTCTCAGACACACACATATACTCTCAGACACACACATATGCTCTCAGACACACATATACATTCTCCGACACACACATACACTCTCAGATACACACAAACACTCTCAGACACACACATACACTCTCAGACACACACATACACTCTCAGACACACACTTACACTCTCAGACACACACAAACACTCTCAGACACACACATACATTCTCCAACACACACATACACTCTCAGACACACACATACACTCTCAGGCACACATATACATTCTCAGACACACACATACATTCACAGACACACACATACATTCTCAGACACACACATACATTCACAGACACACATACATTCTCAGACACACACATACACTCTCAGACACACACATACACTCTCAGACACACACGCACTCTCAGACACACACATACACTCTCAGACACACACATACATTCTCAGACACACACATACACTCTCACACACACACACTCTCAGATACACACATACATTCTCAGACACACACATACATTCTCCGACACACACATACACTCTCAGACACACACACACACACAGACACACACTCAGACACATACATACATTCTCAGACACACACATACACTCTCAGACACACATATACATTCTCAGACACACACATACATTCTCAGACACACATATACACTCTCAGACACACACACACACCCTCAGACACACACACACTCTCAGACACACACATACATTCTCAGACACACATATACATTCTCAGACAGACACATACACTCTCAGACACACATATACATTCTCAGACACACACATACACTCTCAGACACACACATACACCCTCAGACACACACACACTCTCAGACACACACATACATTCTCAGACAAACATATACATTCTCAGACAGACACATACACTCTCAGACACACATATACATTCTCAGACGCACACATACATTCTCAGACACACACATGCACTCTCAGACACACACATACACTCTCAGACACACACATACACTCTCAGACACACATATACATTCTCAGACACACACATACACTCTTAGACACACACACACACTCACAGACACACACATACATTCTCAGACACACACATACACTCTCAGACACACACATACATTCTCAGACACACACATACATTCTCCGACATACACATACACTCTCAGACACAAACACACTCTCAGACACACACATACATTCTCAGACACGCACATATACACTCTCAGACACGCATATACATTCTCAGACAGACACATATATTCTCAGACACACATACACTCTCAGACACACATATACATTCTCAGACACACACATACATTCTCAGACACACATATACACTCTCAGACACACACACACACCCTCAGACACACACACACTCTCAGACACACACATACATTCTCAGACACACATATACATTCTCAGACAGACACATACCCTCTCAGACACACATATACATTCTCAGACACACACATACACTCTCAGACACACACATACACCCTCAGACACACACACACTCTCAGACACACACATACATTCTCAGACAAACATATACATTCTCAGACAGACACATACACTCTCAGACACACATATACATTCTCAGACGCACACATACATTCTCAGACACACACATGCACTCTCAGACACACACATACACTCTCAGACACACACATACACTCTCAGACACACATATACATTCTCAGACACACACATACACTCTTAGACACACACATACACTCTCAGACACACACATACATTCTCAGACACACAAATACACTCTCAGACACACATACATTCTCAGACACACATATACATTCTCCGACATACACATACACTCTCAGACACAAACACACTCTCAGACACACACATACATTCTCAGACACGCACATATACACTCTCAGACACGCATATACATTCTCAGACAGACACATATATTCTCAGACACACATACACTCTCAGCCAAACACATACACTCTCAGACATACATACACTCTCAGACACACATACATTCTCAGACACACACATACACTCTCAGACACACACATACACTCTCAGACATACATACACTCTCAGACACACATACATTCTCAGACACACACATACATTCTCAGACACACACACACACTCTCAGACACACATATACATTCTCCGACACACAGATACAGTCTCAGATACACACATACATTCTGAGACACACACATATACTCTCAGACACACACATATACTCTCAGACACACATATACATTCTCCGACACACACATACACTCTCAGATACACACAAACACTCTCAGACACACACATACACTCTCAGACACACACATACACTCTCAGACACACACTTACACTCTCAGACACACACAAACACTCTCAGACACACACATACATTCTCCAACACACACATACACTCTCAGACACACACATACACTCTCAGGCACACATATACATTCTCAGACACACACATACATTCACAGACACACACATACATTCTCAGACACACACATACATTCACAGACACACATACATTCTCAGACACACACATACACTCTCACACACACACACACTCTCAGACACACACATACACTCTCAGACACTCACATACACTCTCAGACACACACATACATTCTCAGACACACACATACACTCTCAGACACACATACACTCTCAGACACACACATACACTCTCAGACACACACGCACTCTCAGACACACACATACACTCTCAGACACACACATACATTCTCAGACACACACATACACTCTCACACACACAAACTCTCAGATACACACATACATTCGCAGACACACACATACATTCTCCGACACACACATACACTCTCAGACACACACACACACACACACACACACTCAGACACATACATACATTCTCAGACACACACATACACTCTCAGACACACATATACATTCTCAGACACACACATACATTCTCAGACACACATATGCACTCTCAGACACACATATACATTCTCAGACACACACATACACTCTCAGGCACACACATACACCCTCAGACACACACACACTCTCAGACACACACATACATTCTCAGACACACATATACATTCTCAGACAGACACATACACTCTCAGACACACATATACATTCTCAGACACACACATACATTCTCAGACACACACATGCACTCTCAGACACACACATACACTCTCAGACACACACATACACTCTCAGACACACACATACATTCTCAGACACACACATACACTCTTAGACACACACATACACTCTCAGACACACACATACATTCTCAGACACACACATACACTCTCAGACACACACATACATTCTCAGACACACACATACATTCTCCAACATACACATACACTCTCAGACACAAACACACTCTCAGACACACACATACATTCTCAGACACGCACATATACACTCTCAGACACGCATATACATTCTCAGACAGACACATATATTCTCAGACACACATACACTCTCAGCCACACACATACACTCTCAGACATACATACACTCTCAGACACACATACATTCTCAGACACACACATACACTCTCAGACACACACATACACTCTCAGACATACATACACTCTCAGACACACATACATACTCAGACACACACATACACTCTCAGGCACACATATATATTCTCAGACACACACATACACTCTCAGACACACATATACATTCTCCGACACACACATACACTCTCAAATACACACATACATTCTCAGACACACACATACATTCTCAGACACACACACATACTCTCAGACACACACATACACTCTCAGACATACACATACATTCTCAGACACACACATACACTCTCAGACAGACATATACATTCTCCGACACACACATACACTCTCAGATACACACATACATTCTCAGACACACACATATACTCTCAGACACACACATATTCTCTCAGACACACATATACATTCTCCGACACACACATACACTCTCAGATACACAGAAACACTCTCAGACACACACATACACTCTCAGACACACACATACACTCTCAGACACACACTTACACTCAAAGACACACACAAACACTCTCAGACACACACATACATTCTCCGACACACACATACACTCTCAGACACACACATGCACTCTCAGACACACCCATACATTCTCAGACACACACATACACTCTCAGACACACAGATACACTCTGAGACACACACATACAATCTCAGACACACATATACATTCTCAGACACACTCATACACTCTCAGACACACACATACACTCTCAGACACACACATACATTCTCAGACACACACATACACTCTCAGACACACACACACTCTCAGACACACACATACACTCTCAGACACACATACACTCTCAGACACACACACACTCTCAGACACACACATACATTCTCAGACACACACATACACTCTGAGACACACATACATTCTCCGACACACACATACACTCTCAGACACACACATACATTCTCAGACACACATATACACTCTCAGACACACACATACACTCTGAGGCACACATATACATTCTCAGACACACACATACATTCACAGACACACACATACATTCTCAGACACACACATACATTCACAGACACACATATATTCTCAGACACACACATACACTCTCACACACACACACACACTCAGACACACACATACACTCTCAGACACTCACATACACTCTCAGACACACATACATTCTCA
The DNA here is from genome assembly GCF_052327205.1 of Somniosus microcephalus. Classification (NCBI taxonomy): domain Eukaryota; kingdom Metazoa; phylum Chordata; class Chondrichthyes; order Squaliformes; family Somniosidae; genus Somniosus; species Somniosus microcephalus. The sequence continues at coordinate 70,261,899 of NC_140993.1, forward strand.
GACACCCACATACGCTCTCAGACACACACATACATTCTCAGACACACACATACACTCTCAGACACACATACACTCTCAGACACACACATACACTCTCAGACACACACGCACTCTCAGACACACACATACACTCTTAGACACACACATACATTCTCAGACACACACATACACTCTCACACACACACACTCTCAGATACACACACACATTCTCAGACACACACATACATTCTCCGACACACACATACACTCTCAGACACACACACACACACACTCTCAGACACACATATACATTCTCAGACACACACATACACTCTCAGGCACACACCTACACCCTCAGACACACACACACTCTCAGACACACACATACATTCTCAGACACACATATACATTCTCAGACAGACACATACACTCTCAGACACACATATACATTCTCAGACACACACATACATTCTCAGACACACACATGCACTCTCAGACACACACATACACTCTCAGACACACACATACACTCTCAGACACACACATACATTCTCAGACACACACATACACTCTTAGACACACACATACACTCTCAGACACACACATACATTCTCAGACACACACATACACTCTCAGACACACACATACATTCTCAGACACACACATACATTCTCCGACATACACATACACTCTCAGACACAAACACACTCTCAGACACACACATACATTCTCAGACACGCACATATACACTCTCAGACACGCATATACATTCTCAGACAGACACATATATTCTCAGACACACATACACTCTCAGCCACACACATACACTCTCAGACATACATACACTCTCAGACACACATACATTCTCAGACACATGCATACACTCTCAGACACACACATACACTCTCAGACATACATACACTCTCAGACACACATACATTCTCAGACACACACATACATTCTCAGACACACACACACACTCTCAGACACACATATACATTCTCCGACACACAGATACAGTCTCAGATACACACATACATTCTCAGACACACACATATACTCTCAGACACACACATATAATCTCAGACACACATATACATTCTCCGACACACACATACAGTCTCAGATACACACAAACACTCTCAGACACACACATACACTCTCAGACACACACATACACTCTCAGACACACACTTACACTCTCAGACACACACAAACACTCTCAGACACACACATACATTCTCCAACACACACATACACTCTCAGACACACACATACATCTCAGACACACACTTACACTCTCAGACACACACAAACACTGTCAGACACACACATACATCTCAGACACACACTTACACTCTCAGACACACACAAACACTCTCAGACACACGCATACATTCTCAGACACACACATACACTCTCAGACACACACATACACTCTCAGACACACATATACATTCTCAGACACACACATACACTCTCAGACACACACATACACTCTCAGACACACACATATACTCTCAGACACACACACACTCTCAGACACACACATATACACTCAGACACACACACACTCTCAGACACACACATACACTCTCAGACACACACATACACCCTCAGACACACACATACACTCTGAGACACACACATACACTCTCAGACACACACACACACTCTCAGACAAACACATACATTCTCAGACACACACATACACTCTCAGACACACATACATTCTCAGACACACACATACATTCTCAGACAGACACATACACTCTCAGACACACACATAAACTCTCAGACACACACATACACTCTCAGACACACACATACACTGTCAGACACACACATACACTCTCAGACACACACATACATTCTCAGACACACACATACACTCTCACACATACACACTCTCAGACACACACATACATTCTCCGACACACACATACACTCTCAGACACACACATACATTCTCCGACACACACATACACTCTCAGACACACACATACATTCTCAGAAACACACATACATTCTCAGAGACACACATACATTCTCAGACACACACATACATTCTCAGAGACACACATACACTCTCAGACACACACACACACACTCTCAGACACACACATACATTCTCAGACACACACATACACTTTCAGACACACATACATTCTCAGACACACACATACACTCTCAGACACACACATACACTCTCAGACACACACATACACTCTGAGGCACACATATACATTCTCAGACACACACATACATTCACAGACACACACATACATTCTCAGACACACACATACATTCACAGACACACATATATTCTCAGACACACACATACACTCTCACACACACACACACACTCAGACACACACATACACTCTCAGACACTCACATACACTCTCAGACACACATACATTCTCAGACACCCACATACGCTCTCAGACACACACATACATTCTCAGACACACACATACACTCTCAGACACACATACACTCTCAGACACACACATACACTCTCAGACACACACGCACTCTCAGACACACACATACACTCTTAGACACACACATACATTCTCAGACACACACATACACTCTCACACACACACACTCTCAGATACACACACACATTCTCAGACACACACATACATTCTCCGACACACACATACACTCTCAGACACACACACACACACACTCTCAGACACACATATACATTCTCAGACACACACATACACTCTCAGGCACACACCTACACCCTCAGACACACACACACTCTCAGACACACACATACATTCTCAGACACACATATACATTCTCAGACAGACACATACACTCTCAGACACACATATACATTCTCAGACACACACATACATTCTCAGACACACACATGCACTCTCAGACACACACATACATTCTCAGACACACACATACACTCTCAGACACACACATACATTCTCAGACACACACATACATTCTCCGACATACACATACACTCTCAGACACAAACACACTCTCAGACACACACATACATTCTCAGACACGCACATATACACTCTCAGACACGCATATACATTCTCAGACAGACACATATATTCTCAGACACACATACACTCTCAGCCACACACATACACTCTCAGACATACATACACTCTCAGACACACATACATTCTCAGACACATGCATACACTCTCAGACACACACATACACTCTCAGACACACACATACACTCTCAGACACACATACATTCTCAGACACACACATACATTCTCAGACAGACACATACACTCTCAGACACACACATAAACTCTCAGACACACACATACACTCTCAGACACACACATACACTGTCAGACACACACATACACTCTCAGACACACACATACATTCTCAGACACACACATACACTCTCACACATACACACTCTCAGACACACACATACATTCTCCGACACACACATACACTCTCAGACACACACATACATTCTCCGACACACACATACACTCTCAGACACACACATACATTCTCAGAAACACACATACATTCTCAGAGACACACATACATTCTCAGACACACACATACATTCTCAGAGACACACATACACTCTCAGACACACACACACACACTCTCAGACACACACATACATTCTCAGACACACACATACACTTTCAGACACACATACATTCTCAGACACACACATACACTCTCAGACACACACATACACTCTCAGACACACACATACACTCTGAGGCACACATATACATTCTCAGACACACACATACATTCACAGACACACACATACATTCTCAGACACACACATACATTCACAGACACACATATATTCTCAGACACACACATACACTCTCACACACACACACACACTCAGACACACACATACACTCTCAGACACTCACATACACTCTCAGACACACATACATTCTCAGACACCCACATACGCTCTCAGACACACACATACATTCTCAGACACTCACATACACTCTCAGACACACATACACTCTCAGACACACACATACACTCTCAGACACACACGCACTCTCAGACACACACATACACTCTTAGACACACACATACATTCTCAGACACACACATACACTCTCACACACACACACTCTCAGATACACACACACATTCTCAGACACACACATACATTCTCCGACACACACATACACTCTCAGACACACACACACACACACTCTCAGACACACATATACATTCTCAGACACACACATACACTCTCAGGCACACACCTACACCCTCAGACACACACACACTCTCAGACACACACATACATTCTCAGACACACATATACATTCTCAGACAGACACATACACTCTCAGACACACATATACATTCTCAGACACACACATACATTCTCAGACACACACATGCACTCTCAGACACACACATACACTCTCAGACACACACATACACTCTCAGACACACACATACATTCTCAGACACACACATACACTCTTAGACACACACATACACTCTCAGACACACACATACATTCTCAGACACACACATACACTCTCAGACACACACATACATTCTCAGACACACACATACATTCTCCGACATACACATACACTCTCAGACACAAACACACTCTCAGACACACACATACATTCTCAGACACGCACATATACACTCTCAGACACGCATATACATTCTCAGACAGACACATATATTCTCAGACACACATACACTCTCAGCCACACACATACACTCTCAGACATACATACACTCTCAGACACACATACATTCTCAGACACATGCATACACTCTCAGACACACACATACACTCTCAGACATACATACACTCTCAGACACACATACATTCTCAGACACACACATACATTCTCAGACACACACACACACTCTCAGACACACATATACATTCTCCGACACACAGATACAGTCTCAGATACACACATACATTCTCAGACACACACATATACTCTCAGACACACACATATAATCTCAGACACACATATACATTCTCCGACACACACATACAGTCTCAGATACACACAAACACTCTCAGACACACACATACACTCTCAGACACACACATACACTCTCAGACACACACTTACACTCTCAGACACACACAAACACTCTCAGACACACACATACATTCTCCAACACACACATACACTCTCAGACACACACATACATCTCAGACACACACTTACACTCTCAGACACACACAAACACTGTCAGACACACACATACATCTCAGACACACACTTACACTCTCAGACACACACATACACTCTCAGACACACACTTACACTCTCAGACACACACAAACACTCTCAGACACACACATACATTCTCCAACACACACATACACTCTCAGACACACACTTACACTCTCAGACACACACAAACACACACATACACTCTCAGACACACACATACATCTCAGACACACACTTACACTCTCAGACACACACAAACACTGTCAGACACACACATACATCTCAGACACACACTTACACTCTCAGACACACACATACACTCTCAGACACACACACACTCTCAGACACACACATACACTCTCAGACACACATACACTCTCAGACACACACACACTCTCAGACACACACATACATTCTCAGACACACACATACACTCTGAGACACACATACATTCTCCGACACACACATACACTCTCAGACACACACATACATTCTCAGACACACATATACACTCTCAGACACACACATACACTCTGAGGCACACATATACATTCTCAGACACACACATACATTCACAGACACACACATACATTCTCAGACACACACATACATTCACAGACACACATATATTCTCAGACACACACATACACTCTCACACACACACACACACTCAGACACACACATACACTCTCAGACACTCACATACACTCTCAGACACACATACATTCTCAGACACCCACATACGCTCTCAGACACACACATACATTCTCAGACACACACATACACTCTCAGACACACATACACTCTCAGACACACACATACACTCTCAGACACACACGCACTCTCAGACACACACATACACTCTTAGACACACACATACATTCTCAGACACACACATACACTCTCACACACACACACTCTCAGATACACACACACATTCTCAGACACACACATACATTCTCCGACACACACATACACTCTCAGACACACACTTACACTCTCAGACACACACAAACACTCTCAGACACACACATACACTCTCAGACACACACATACATCTCAGACACACACTTACACTCTCAGACACACACAAACACTGTCAGACACACACATACATCTCAGACACACACTTACACTCTCAGACACACACATACACTCTCAGACACACACACACTCTCAGACACACACATACACTCTCAGACACACATACACTCTCAGACACACACACACTCTCAGACACACACATACATTCTCAGACACACACATACACTCTGAGACACACATACATTCTCCGACACACACATACACTCTCAGACACACACATACATTCTCAGACACACATATACACTCTCAGACACACACATACACTCTGAGGCACACATATACATTCTCAGACACACACATACATTCACAGACACACACATACATTCTCAGACACACACATACATTCACAGACACACATATATTCTCAGACACACACATACACTCTCACACACACACACACACTCAGACACACACATACACTCTCAGACACTCACATACACTCTCAGACACACATACATTCTCAGACACCCACATACGCTCTCAGACACACACATACATTCTCAGACACACACATACACTCTCAGACACACATACACTCTCAGACACACACATACACTCTCAGACACACACGCACTCTCAGACACACACATACACTCTTAGACACACACATACATTCTCAGACACACACATACACTCTCACACACACACACTCTCAGATACACACACACATTCTCAGACACACACATACATTCTCCGACACACACATACACTCTCAGACACACACACACACACACTCTCAGACACACATATACATTCTCAGACACACACATACACTCTCAGGCACACACCTACACCCTCAGACACACACACACTCTCAGACACACACATACATTCTCAGACACACATATACATTCTCAGACAGACACATACACTCTCAGACACACATATACATTCTCAGACACACACATACATTCTCAGACACACACATGCACTCTCAGACACACACATACACTCTCAGACACACACATACACTCTCAGACACACACATACATTCTCAGACACACACATACACTCTTAGACACACACATACACTCTCAGACACACACATACATTCTCAGACACACACATACACTCTCAGACACACACATACATTCTCAGACACACACATACATTCTCCGACATACACATACACTCTCAGACACAAACACACTCTCAGACACACACATACATTCTCAGACACGCACATATACACTCTCAGACACGCATATACATTCTCAGACAGACACATATATTCTCAGACACACATACACTCTCAGCCACACACATACACTCTCAGACATACATACACTCTCAGACACACATACATTCTCAGACACATGCATACACTCTCAGACACACACATACACTCTCAGACATACATACACTCTCAGACACACATACATTCTCAGACACACACATACATTCTCAGACACACACACACACTCTCAGACACACATATACATTCTCCGACACACAGATACAGTCTCAGATACACACATACATTCTCAGACACACACATATACTCTCAGACACACACATATAATCTCAGACACACATATACATTCTCCGACACACACATACAGTCTCAGATACACACAAACACTCTCAGACACACACATACACTCTCAGACACACACATACACTCTCAGACACACACTTACACTCTCAGACACACACAAACACTCTCAGACACACACATACATTCTCCAACACACACATACACTCTCAGACACACACATACATCTCAGACACACACTTACACTCTCAGACACACACAAACACTGTCAGACACACACATACATCTCAGACACACACTTACACTCTCAGACACACACAAACACTCTCAGACACACGCATACATTCTCAGACACACACATACACTCTCAGACACACACATACACTCTCAGACACACATATACATTCTCAGACACACACATACACTCTCAGACACACACATACACTCTCAGACACACACATATACTCTCAGACACACACACACTCTCAGACACACACATATACACTCAGACACACACACACTCTCAGACACACACATACACTCTCAGACACACACATACACCCTCAGACACACACATACACTCTGAGACACACACATACACTCTCAGACACACACACACACTCTCAGACAAACACATACATTCTCAGACACACACATACACTCTCAGACACACATACATTCTCAGACACACACATACATTCTCAGACAGACACATACACTCTCAGACACACACATAAACTCTCAGACACACACATACACTCTCAGACACACACATACACTGTCAGACACACACATACACTCTCAGACACACACATACATTCTCAGACACACACATACACTCTCACACATACACACTCTCAGACACACACATACATTCTCCGACACACACATACACTCTCAGACACACACATACATTCTCCGACACACACATACACTCTCAGACACACACATACATTCTCAGAAACACACATACATTCTCAGAGACACACATACATTCTCAGACACACACATACATTCTCAGAGACACACATACACTCTCAGACACACACACACACACTCTCAGACACACACATACATTCTCAGACACACACATACACTTTCAGACACACATACATTCTCAGACACACACATACACTCTCAGACACACACATACATTCTCAGAGACACACATACATTCTAAGAGACACATATACATTCTCAGACACACACATACACTCTCAGACGCACATACACTCTCAGACACACACATACATTCTCAGACACACACAGGAGTGGGAACCATGACGGATTTTCCCCTCCTGAGCTCAGTTATGCTGCAGCCAATCACACTGCCACCTCAGCTGTGATCGGCTAAGTCAGAGATCGAGCGTGAGTCTGTCCATTCCCCCATCCGGCCCAGTACCACACTGGATGAGGCATTGTCCAATGAGACATTACCAGAGCTCCATTTAAGGAGCGGAGCTAACTGTCAGCACTGGGACCAATATCACTGGGGCAGTACTGGGCTGCTGTCATCTTTCCTGCTGGTTTCCAAATACTTGCTTCCAAATGTACCCTGTGTGCAACAGTACCCCTTGGATCAGAAAATCCGGGGTGCTCGCTCCTTCCTGTTTCGAGAGCAGCCATTTTCTTGTTGTAACACAAGTTTTTTTTTATTCGTTCACGGGATGTGGGCGTCGCTGGCAAGGCCAGCATTTATTGCCCATTCCTAATTGCCCTTGCGAAGGTGGTGGTGAAACACCTTCCTGAACCGCTGCAGTCCGTGTGGTGAAGGTACTCCCACAGTGCTGTTAGGGAGGGAGCTCCAGGATTTTGACCCAGTGACGATGAAGGAACGGCGATATATTTCCAAGTCAGGATGGTGTGTGACTTGGAGGGGAACTTGCAGGTGGTGGTGTTCCCATGCGCCTGCTGCCCTTGTCCTTCTAGGCGGTGGAGGTCGCGGGTTTGGGAGGTGCTGTCGAAGAAGGCTTGGTGAGTTGCTGCAGTGCATCTTGAAGATGGTACACACTGTAGCCACAGTGCGTCAGTGGTGGAGGGAGTGAATGTTTAAGGTGGTGGATGGGGTGCCAATCAAGCAGGCTGCTTTGTCCTGGATGGTGTCGAGCTTCTTGATGTTATTGGAGATGCACTCATCCAGGCAAGTGGAGAGTATTCCATCATACTCCTGACTTGAGTCTGCACACTATCAAACCAAGACACTTACGTGATAAGGAATGAGTGAGATTAAGCTTCCAAGCGGGAACTTGTCAAAATCCAGCTTCCCCGAGGCCTGCTCGATCCTCCCGTGCTCTTGTGTCATTCCCACCAACCTGCGGTGAGAGCAACAGATTAAAAATAAAACAGTAGACAGGGTCCCTGGAACTGATGGGAACTAACAGTGGATTAGACAACAGGCTTTCAGCATTGAGGGACAGACAGAATGAAACCCGGAAATCCCTGGGGATTCGCTCCACAGCAGAATCCATGCTAGCCACAAGCACCCAATCCCGGGCACAGTTCCTTTAGGTAGGGCGACACCATCAAAGTGCAGGAGTGTCACCCACCCCAGCCCAACCTGACTTGTCTCTGGTCTCCCGCCAAGGCCAAAGGGGGAAAAAAACATTTTTCCTCTGCCTTTGGCTCCCACTCCCATTCCCAGGTGGACGTAAAAGATCCCATGGCAGTAGTTCGAAGAAGAGCAGGAGAGTTCTCCTGGTGTCCTGGCCAGTATTTATCCTTCAACTGACATCACTAAAACAGATTATCTGGCCATTATCACATTGATGTTTGCAAATTGGCTGCCACATTTCCTACATTACAACAGTGACTACACTTCAAAAGTACTTTATTGGCTGTAAAGCACTTTGGAGCATCCCGAGGTCATGAAAGGCGCAGTATAAATTTCTTCCTTTCTTTGTGTAGAGGGAGGTTACTTTGGATATAACCCGTGCTCTACCTGCCCTGGGAGTGTTTGATGGGACAGCTTCACTCTGTGCTGTACTTACCCTGGAGTGTTATCACAGATGGCGAGACTAATTGTAGCACCAAATCTGCTCCTTCCCCTGCCTGAGACTAACAAACCCAGCAAGACCAGGGACTGAACTTGGGAACTCCTGGTCAGTACCACACTAGGCAGTGTATTTACCCACTGATCCAATGGGGGTGCAATTATCCTATCTGGAGAAATAATGTCAAGGTATATGGGGAGAGCTAGAATTAGCCTCAGCACCCCTGGGTTATGCATGGGAAGTGCACTGGCAGAAATCATGCAAGGGCTAGAGGGCACTTGGTTGTGATGCCCTCTGCGGTAGAATAGCACAACCACCGAGGGCAGCTTTCATCAACCTCCTTGTGCGTATCCACTTAGGTGCTTACTTGAGGGCATTTGGTACCCAAGGAACTGTACCCCAGCCTGAATTAACATTTAATGGAGTCAGACAGACAGCCTGCCTCATCTTCTCTTACTTCAGCTCAGGATAACCATCAATGAGTGCGTAGCCGGTTGGCAGCATTCCCAGACTGTGCAGGCTCAATCCAGTCCAGCCACAGTCGACCAACAGTTGGTTCCGATGAGGGTAGTGACCTATGACCCTTGTCAGCACTCGCACGGCGATGTCATCCATTTGGCAGGAGCCAATCATCATCTGCTGGACATCTGGGAGAAAATTGTTCAAAAATTAATTTTCAGAGGTCTGGACAGAGGAATGTCTGACTCATGCCAATACACAGCAGGGAGGATCTTTGAGGGTAATTTGGGTTTTTGGAGACTCATTATAGATCATTAACTTTTATGTCAAATCAGGATAAGATGTTGGGCCACAACAAGACAGTTCCACCACCCCACACACCCCATCCCCCACTCACTTTCTCCCCGTCTAAAGTGTGAACTTGGCTCAGTTGGTATTCAGAAGATCGTGGGTTCAAACCTCATTCCAGGACTTGAGCACCTAATCTATGCTGACACTCCAGTGCTTAGGGAGTGCTGCACTGTCAGAGGTGACATCTGTAGTATATGTACCTTTAAGAGAGAACTACTTTTACAGCTCCTGTATACTGTAGTACTGGCAGTGACCACACCTGTATATAAGCCTTGAGCATGCCTCTGTACCCCCAGTCTTGAGACTACCCTACTCCAGTAAACACCTGTTGATTGTTAAGTTACAGCATCCGTGTAGTTATTTGAAAACATCATACTCTCAGAATCACGGATCTAACAGTGGCGACGAGTGTCGATTTGAATCTACCTGCAACTCTGCATTTCCCTTCAAGGATTCGCTCTGGGAGGGCGGTAGAAGAAAGTTGAGGCCAGAAGCACGGGCGTCGACCACGAGCAACCGCCCAGTCGTCCGGCAGAGAGTGAACATTGCAGGGGAGGCTGTTGAGAGCCGGGCTTGGTTCCCCAGCCACGACGATCCAGCAATAGACTGACAACAGGTACAGCACAGACCCTTCCTGGACAGCGGCGGCTGGAGCCGACCGACGGCAGAGAAAAAACCGAGCAGCGTCGACGGGGTAAGAGAGAGAGTGAAGCGCACAGGGCGCAGCCGGGAGTTGAAAACCGAGCGGCGTCGAGGAAAAACAAAACGGTGATAAAGAGGGTAAAGCAGCAGCCGGGTTCAGAAGGGCGAGCGCGAGAAGAAAGGCAAGCGCAGGAGATGCCATTTTGTGCCAGCGGAGAAGAAGGGAGAGCGCGGGAGACGCCATTGTTGACAGTTAAATCACACCCAGGGATGCCAAAGAGTGGCAGTATCTCTACGTTCAACAATGAAGTCGAAGATTGGGCGACATATGTGGAATGTATTGAGGTGTACTGCAGGGCGAATGAAGTGCCAGATGCTAGGAAAGCACTGGTTTTGTTAAATTCCATGGGTGCAAAAACTTATGGCTTACTGCGAAACCTAATAACCCCAGAGAAGCCCGTGAATAAGAATTTCAAAAGCATAGTAGAAATCCTACAGGACCACTTAAACCCCACACCGCTGCTGATAGCAGAAAGATTTAAGTTCCACAAAAGGAACCAGCATAAAGACGAAAGTAATGCTGAGTACTTAACGGAACTGCGCAAGCTATCGAAACACTGCCAGTTTGGAGTGGGACTAGCAGATACGTTAAAGGACAAGTTTGTGTGTGGGCTTCGAAGTGAAGGAACCCAGAAACGGCTTCTATCAGAAAAGGATCTTACGCTGGACAAGGCTTTCAGCATGGCAGTATCACACGAAGCAGCCGCAAGGGGCGTAGCAGATATACAACAGAGACCACAAGAATATGGCACCAATGAAATGTCATATGGAACAGGGAAGTGTTATCGCTGCGGCAGAACAACACACGACCAGAAGGATTGTTGGTTCAAGGACCAAGTGTGCAGACAGTGTGGAAAAGCAGGACACATAGCAAGAGTCTGCAGGTCAGGGAAGAAAACCAACAGCAAGAAATCTCCACAGGAGAAGTACAAAAAGGTACATAAGGTGATGGACAGTAGTTCAGATGAACAGAAAAGTGACACAGACTCCGGAAGCAAGGAGCTGGGTTGTCTGAAACTACATAAGGTAACTAAAATGGAGGATCACCAGACTATCTGGGTCACACTCAAGATAGACGGAGTCCAAGTGAAAATGGAATTGGACACAGGATCAGCCCTAACAGTCATAAACCAAAGGGACTACAAGCGGCTATTTTCACACATACCCTTGAAAGCTACAGAGATTGTCTTGAAGACGTACATGGGGCAAAAAGTCTACCCCAAAGGAAAAATAAGGGTGGAAGTGATATACAAAGGCCAGGAAATACCTAAAATGGACCTATATGTATTGCCAGATGGAGGACCACCACTACTAGGATGTGAATGGATCCGGAAGATACAATTAGATTGGCATTCCATACAGGCACTGAAGGTTGAGGCCAAAAAGGATGATGACGTCACACCTGGACGACTGTCAAAAATGCTAACTGACGCAAAAGAAGTGTTCCAGGAGGGACTTGGAACACTAAAAGGAATAACAGCAACGATTAAAATAGAGGAAAATGCAAGCCCAAAGTTTCTTAAGGCCAGACCAGTGCCTTATGCGATCAGACCAGCCGTCGAAGCAGAGCTGGAAGGGTACTGAACATACGTTCAGGAGTACTGTCCAAAGTAGACTGGAGCGAGTGGGCTACACCCATCGTTCCTGTAATGAAGAGGTCGTTGAGTAATACGCCTGGGGAACCAAAGAAGGTCCGCATCTGTGGGGATTTTAAGGTGACAGTGAACCCAGTCCTTCACACGGTACAATATCCGCTTCCACGAATTGAGGATATTTTCGCCTCGCTATCTGGAGGTAAACGCTTCACCAAAATTGATCTAGCCCAGGCGTACTTGCAAATGGAGGTAGAAGAAGCCTCGAAACAATACCTCACGATCAACACTCATAAAGGTCTCTACCAATACAACCGGCTGGTGTTCGGGGTAGCATCGGCTCCGGCTATTTGGCAAAGGGCGATGGATCAAGTCCTGCAAGTGATTCCACGGACCCAGTGTTATTTGGACGACATCCTGGTTAGGGGCGAAAATGACAGTGATCACCTCGCCAACCTGGAGAAGGTGCTCACTAGATTAAAGGAATATGGGCTACGAGCTAATCGCCACAAGTGTGAGTTTTTCCAGAAGCAGATCTCGTATTGTGGCCACGTTATCGATGAAGAGGGGTTACATAAGTCCCCTGAAAAGATTGAGGCAGTAGTCAAGGCTCCAGCACCGGAAAATGTGTCACAACTTAGGTCGTTCCTCGGGCTGGTAAACTACTACCATAAGTTCTTGCCAAATTTGTCTACGGTATTACACCCACTGAACACCCTACTGCAAACAGGGGTACCATGGAAGTGGAATGACGAACGTAAATGAGCTTTCCAGAAGTGCAAAGAATTGATCACATCAAAAGAGGTGTTGGCCCATTTCAACCCAGCACTACCAATTCGTTTGGCATGTGATGCATCACCCTACGGTATTGGAGCGGTGCTGTCGCACAAATTCCCAGACGTGTTGGAGAGGCCAGTAGCCTTTGCGTCTCGGTCACTAACCTCAGCCGAGCGCAACTACGCCCAGATTGACAGGGAGGCCCTCAGCCTAGTATGGGGAGTAAAAAAATTCAACCACTATCTGCATGGGCAGAAGTTCACCTTGCTGACCGACCACCAACCACTTGTCTCCATCTTTAATCCAAAGAAGGGCGTTCCGGTGATGACTGCACAACGGTTACAAAGATGATCCCTTTTGCTAGGGGCGAACCAATATGAAATGGAATACAAAGGCACGAAACAGCATGGAAACGCTGATGGGCTATCACGCTTGCCACTGCCTACTGTGGAGGAAGCACCAGCAGTGGACCCTATCGAGATATTTTATTCGTCAATAATTGAACGATTGCCAGTAACTAACACGGATGTAGAGAAGGAGACCCGCAATGATCCGACACTGTCTCGGGTATATGATTTGACGGTGAGGGGATGGCCAACACATGGCGACTCACTGTTGCCAGCATTCTCATCCAGAAGAGAACAGCTGTCAGTATGCCAGGGGACAGTGATGTGTGGATCCAGAGTGGTGATTCCACCCAAGTTAAGGGAGAGAGTGCTAAATGAGCTTCATGAAGGTCATCTGGGAAGGGTGAAAATGAAAAGCCTTGCTAGGGCTTATGTGTGGTGGCCGGGGATCAATCAACAAATCGAGGACCTAACCAAGAGCTGCTCAGGATGCCAGAAGGTCCAAAATGCACCACCACATGCCCCTCTACACCCATGGGAGTGGCCCTCCTCTCCATGGCAACGGGTGCATATTGATTTTGCTGGTCCATTCATGGACTCAATGTTCTTAATAGCAGTGGATGCTCACTGGAAATGGCCTGAGGTGATAAAAATGTCCTCAACCACTACAGAGAAAACGATTGCAGTCCTACGGACCATATTTGCCAGGAACGGCTTGCCAGAGCAGATTTGCTCTGATAATGGACCACAGTTTGTGTCCGAAGAGTTTCGGAAATTTATGAGAAGGAATGGGGTAAGGCATTACACATCCGCCCCGTATCATCCAGCCACAAATGGATTGGCTGAGAGGTTCGTACAAACCTTTAAAAAGGCGATAAAGGCCATGTGCGACGATGAAATTCCACTACAGCATAAGGTGGACAATTTCCTATTAGCCTACAGAAATGCGACACATGCAGTTACCAACCAGACCCCGGCCATGATGTTCTTTAACCGAAGGTTGAGATCTCGTCTGGACTTGCTCAGACCAAATGTGCGAAGAAATGTTGAGGACAAACAATTCCAGCACATCAATGAGAAGCCGACAAGGAGCTTCAATGTAGGGCAACCAGTCTTGGCCCGTGACTATCGAACAGAGAAGTGGCAACCCGGAACGATATGTACAAGGCAGGGGCCATTAATGTACACAGTGGATGTCAGGGAGAACATTGTGAGACGCCACGTCGATCAGATCTTAGCGTCACAGGAACGAGTCAACCCCATGTCTCGAGTACCTGGGGATGAACCCGACATGCCGGTAGCATCTACCTCAGAACCAGTAGCAGTGGAAACTGATGAACTAACCGACGAAAAGGGGCCAGAATCGCCTCCGCACCAAGAACAAGAACCTCAGGAAAGGCGCTATCCAGAAAGGATCAGGAAGCCGCCCCAAAGACTGAATCTATAAGTGGACTATTTTTGTTTAATGTGCATGTTAAAGTGTTAATTGTTATTTGAATATTATGGGTACTGCTAATCTAAAAGGGGAGGAATTGTAGTGTATGTACCTTTAAGAGAGAACTACTTTTACAGCTCCTGTATACTGTAGTACCGGCAGTGACCACACCTGTATATAAGCCTTGAGCATGCCTCTGTACCCCCAGTCTTGAGACTACCCTACTCCAGTAAACACCTGTTGATTGTTAAGTTACAGCATCTGTGTAGTTATTTGAAAACATCATACTCTCAGAATCACGGATCTAACAACATCCATGTAATGAAATATGGTCCTGCTTGCCTGTCTAACTGGGAATAAGAATCCCCATACCCTATTTCAATAAGAGCAGGGACTTCTCCAAGTATCCTGGCCAACATTAAATAGCTTCTGTTTATATAGTGCCTGTAACTTAGAAAAATATCCGAAAGCGCTTCACAGAAGCGTCATTAGACAAAAATGACACTGAGCCAAAGAAGGAGATATTAGGAGGGGTGACTAAAAACTTGGTCAAATAGGTAGCTTTTAACGAGCGTCTTATTCTCGAGCTTAGGGCGTAGACAGCTGAAGGCACAGCCGCCAATGGTAGGGGGGTGCACAGGAGGCCATAGAAACATAGAAACATATTCACCTACACACTCACACACACACATTCACCTACACACTCATACACACACATTCACCTACACACTCACACATTCACCTACACACACATTCACCTACACACTCACACACACACATTCACCAACACACTCACACACACGCATTCACCTACACACTCACACACACACATATTCACCTACAGACTTACATACACACACGCACATTCACCTACACACTCACACATTCACCTACACACTCACACACACATTCACCTACACACTCACACATTCACCTACACACTCACACACACACACATTCACCTACACACTCACACACACACATTCACCTACACTCACACACACAACACATTCACCTACACACTCACACATTCACCTACACACTCACACACACACACATTCACCTACACACTCACACACACATTCACCTACACACTCACACATTCACCTACACACTCACACACACACACATTCACCTACACACTCACACACACACATTCACCTACACTCACACACACAACACATTCACCTGCACACACACACACACACATTCACCTACACTCACACACACACACATTCACCTGCACACGCACACACATTCACCTACACACACACACACACACACATTCACCTATACACTCACACACACACATTCACCTACACACACACACATTCACCTACACACACACACACACACACACATTCACCTACAAACACACACACACACATTCACCTACACACACACACACACACACACATTCACCTACACACTCACACACACACACACACATTCACCTACACACTCACACACACACACATTCACCTACACACACACATTCACCTACACACTCACACACATTCACCTACACACACTCACACACACATACACACACATTCACCTACACACTCACATGCACACACATTCACACACTCACACACACACATTCACCAACACACTCACACTCACACACACACACATTCACCTATACACACTCACACACATTCACCTACACACACTCACACACACATACGCACACATTCACCTACACACTCACATGCACACACATTCACACACTCACACACACACATTCACCAACACACTCACACTCACACACACACACATTCACCTATACACACACACACACATTCACCTACACACTCACACACATTCACCTACACACACTCACACACACACACACACACATTCACCTACACACTCACATGCACACACATTCACACACTCACACACACACACATTCACCAACACACTCACACTCACACACACACACATTCACCTATACACTCACACACACACACATTCACCTATACACTCACACACACATTCACCTACACACTCACACACACACACATTCTCCTATACACTCACACACACACACATTCACCTACACACACACACATTCACCTACACACTCACACACATAAATTCACCTACACACTCACATGGAAACA
Organism: Somniosus microcephalus; assembly: GCF_052327205.1. Taxonomy (NCBI): domain Eukaryota; kingdom Metazoa; phylum Chordata; class Chondrichthyes; order Squaliformes; family Somniosidae; genus Somniosus; species Somniosus microcephalus. The sequence goes on from NC_140993.1 coordinate 70,280,487, forward strand.
TAGAAGATAGGAGCAGGAGTAGGCCATTCAGCCCCTCGAGCCTGTTCCGCCATTTAATTAGATCATGGCTGATGATCCAAATTCAGTACCCTGTCCCTGCTTTCTCCCCATTTCCCTTGACCCCTTTAGCCTTAAGAAATATATCTAACTCCTTCTTGAATATATTTAATAAGTTGGCCTCAACTGCCTTCTGTGGTAGAGAATTCCACCGGTTCACCACTCTCTGGCTGAAGAAATTCCTCATCTCAGTCCTAAATGGCTTACCCCTTATCCTTAGACTGTGACCCCTGGTTCTGGACTCCCCTGCCATCGGGAACATCCTTCCTGCATCTAGTCTGTCTAGTCCTGTTAGAATTTTATAAGTTTCAATGAGATCCCCTCTCATTCTTCTAAACACTAGCGAATATAAGCCTAATTGACCTCATACGTCATTCCTGCCATCCCAGGTATCAGTCTGGTAAATCTTCGCTGCACTCTCTCCATGGCAAGAACATCCTTCCTCAAATAAGGCGACTAAAACTGCACACAATACTCAAGGTGTGGTCTCACCAAGGCCCTGTACAACTGCAGCAAGACATCCTTGCTCCTGTACTCGAATCCTCTTGCTATGAAGGCCAACATACCATTTGCCTTCCTAACCGCATGCTTACCTTCAGCGACTGGTGCACAAGGACACCCAGGTCTCGTTGCACTTCCCCTTTTCCCAATCTATTGCTGTTCAGATAATAATCTATCTTCCTGTTTTTGCCACCGAAGTGGATAACCTCGCATTTATCCACATTATACTGCATCTGCCATGCATCTGCCCAATCACCCAACCTGTCCAAATCATACTGGAGTTTCTCTGCATCCTCCTCACAGCACACACGCCCACCCAGCTTTGTGTCGTCTGCAAACTTGGAGATATTACATCTAGTTCCCTTGTCTAGATCATTTATATATATTGTGAATAGCTGGGGTCCTAGCACCGATCCCTGCGGTACCCCACTAGTCACTGCCTGTCACTCAGAAAAAGACCTGTTTATTCCAACTCTTTGCTTCCTGTCTGCCAACCAGTTCTCTATCCAAGACAGTACCTTACCCCAATCCCATGTGCTTTAACTTTGCACGCCAATCTCTTATGCGGGACCTTATCGAAGGCCTTCTGAAAGTCCACGTACACCACATCCACTGGTTCTCCCATATCTATTCTACCAGTTACATTCTCAAAAAATTCCAGTAGATTAGTCAAGCATGATTTACCTTTTGTAAATCCATGTTGACTTTGTCCGGTCCTGTCACTGTTTTCCAAGTGCTCTGCTATTACATCTTTTATAATGGACTCTAGCCTTTTCCCCACTACCGATGTCAGGCTTACCGGTCTATAATTCCCCATTTTCTCTCTACCACCTTTTTTAAATAGTGGGGTTACATTAGCTACCCTCCAATCCATGGGAACTATTCCAGAGCCTATAGAATTTTGGAAGATGACCAGCAATGCATCTACTATTTCTAGGGCCACTTCCTTAAGTACCCTAGGATGTAGATTATCAGGCCCTGGGGATTTATTGGCCTTCAATCCCATCAATTTCCCTAACACCATTTCCCTACACATACTGATTTCATTCAGTTCCTCCCTTTCGTTAGACCCTATGGCCTAGAAATTCAGTAGCGCCGCGTTTGGGGTGCCAGCCTCGCCAGGGCGCTAAAAGTAGCGCCCCGGAAGCATTCGCGGCCGCCTGCTGGAAATTCAGTTGGAGCGCCCCAAAGGGAAGTGCTGCGCTACTGGAGGCGCCCCGCATCCCTCTTGGGGTGCTGCAACTGAATATCGTGGCGCAACGTACCGCAGCGCCACACGCTGCGGCACATCGCGCTGCAGTACTGCAGGCCTTCCTCCCCTACTTAAAGGGGAGGGGCCTGCACCAACGTGATCTGGGGCCCAGCTGGGCCCCTGAGGATCGCGAGTGCCGGCAAAAGAGCCCGGCCCCGAGGAGAAGTGCCGGGCTCTTGCAACGCAGCCGGCACTCCGCGGGGGAGGGGGGGGCGTTCAGGAGGCCAGGGATGGCAGCGCAGAGAGGTGGTGGCAGGCGGCCAGCAACAAAAATGGCCGCCCCGCACCTCTCCTTTAATTTGCGCCTCCACCGCCGCAGGTAGGCCCCCCTGAACCAGTCGCACATAGTGCCCGGCGTTAAATCAGGGGGCGCTTCTAAATATCGCGGCCGGGGCGTTAGCGGGGCGCTGTGCACATCGATGACATCATCGGTAGCGGCGCAGCGCTAACGGCTAGCCCCACCACTAGCGTCCCGCTTAGCGCCCTCTTAAGGCGCTAACGGGTGGTGCAGCCAACTGAATTTCTAGGCCTATGTTCCTCGGCATCTCTGGGAGAAGTATGAGGAGGGATAGTGCACCTCGGTCACAATCACAGAGGATGTCATTTGTGACTTTGATTAGGGCTGTTTCAGTGCTGTGGCAGGGGCAAAAACCTGATTGAAGTGGTTCAAACATGGAGTTGCGGGAAAGATGGGCATGGATTTGGGAGGAATTTGGATAGGAAAGGGAGGTTGGAGATAGGGCAGCAGTTTTCTACCTCAATCAACAGCATCCACACAAACCAACCAGATTACCTGGTTATCTATTCATTTGTTGTTTGCGAGGCCTCACTGTTTACAATATGGCTTTTGCATTTGCTGCTATAACAAGACGGGAGACATTCCCAGATACCGGACAAAAAAACAGTAGTTATTCAGGAGGCAGTTAGGTACTGTGGCGGGGGGACTCTAGGTTTCATCAGAATCTAAATATGCTGAATGGCCTCCTTCAACTGTAATTAGCTTTGTGAACTTACACATATCAATCCTGATCAAAATCAGATAGTACAGGAGGCAGTCTCTTAAATTTCTGTTAAGCTCTATCTTGTAGCCATACCTCCCTCCATGGCCAATTGGGCAATTGTTGGGTACTTTGTAATACAGAGCCATGCAAGCCAAGTGTGATTCCCCAGTCTGTGCTGACTTAGCTTATCTCAACCAGGCCAGGATTGGGGAGACCACCATTCAGGATCAGGTTTGGCAGATGCTTCAGACAAAGACATGGGCCTAGAAATTCACTATAGCCCCGTTTGGGGCGCCAGCCTCGCCAGGGCGCTAAAAGTAGCGCCCCGGAAGCAGTCGCGGCCGCCCGCCGGAAATTCAGTTGGAGCGCCCCAGAGGGAAGCGCGGCACTACTGGAGGTGCCCCGCATCCCTCTTGGGGCGCTGCAACTGAATATCGCTGCGCAACGTGCCGCAGCGCCACACACTGCGGCACGTCACGCTGCAGTACTGCAGGCCTTCCTCCCCTTCTTAAAGGGGAGGGACCTTGTTCACCGTGATCTGGGGCCCAGCTGGGCCCCCGAGGATCGCGAGTGCCGGGAAAAGAGCCCGGCACCGAGGAGAAGTGCCGGGCTCTTGGAACGCAGCCGGTACTCCGCCGGGGGGTGGGGGGGGTGTTCAGGAGGCCGAGGACGGCAGCGCGGAGAGGTGCTGGCAGGCAGCCAGTAACAAAAATGGCTGCCCCGCACCTCTCCTTTAATTTGCGCCTCTAGCGCCGCAGGTAGGCTCCCCTGAACCGGTCGCACATAGCGTCTGGCAATAAATCAGGGGGCGCTTCTAAATATCGCGGCCGGGTCGTCAGCGGGGCGCTGCGCACACCGATGACGTCATCGGTAGCGGCGCAGCGCTAACGGCTAGCGCCACCACTAGCATCCCGCTGAATTTAGCGGGAGGCGTGGCCAGTGGCTTGCGACCCACTTAGCGCCCTCTTAAGGCGCTAACGGGTGGCGCAGCCCACTGAATTTCTAGGCCATGGTCCGTAAGACAATTGGTTCTCACCGTAAAAGATGTAGTTTCCGGGGTGGAGTTCGTCGAGACGCCCCATGTCTGGTATGGGGTGACTGCAGGAAGGTGTCGATCCAATGCTGCAGCGGGGACACCTCACACCTGCCTTCTCCAACCTGCAAAGAGATGAGCATTGTTCAACTTCAATATGCACAGAAATTTCCAGTAACACACTGCAGGCCTCTCAGCAGTGTGAAGAGAAAGACAGGTTAACATTTCAGGTGGAGATTCCCCCTCAGCTGTTCCTCTGTTTCAGATGTTGACAGGTACGCTGTGCGTTTCCAGAACGTTCTCTGTTTATTTCAGATTTCCAATACTTATGTTCTTTTTTCCACTTTATTTGTAGCTTAACAGAGATGAAAAACATCACTACTGAAGTTTGGAACACTTTCCAATTGACATTCCCTCTACACCGTCACATCAAACACTCCCAGGGCAGGTACAGCACGGGTTAGATACAGAGTAAAGCTCCCTCTACACTGTCCCATCAAACACTCCCAGGGCAGGTACAGCACGGGTTAGATACAGAGTAAAGCTCCCTCTACACTGTCCCAACAAACACTCCCAGGGCAGGTACAGCACGGGTTAGATACAGAGTAAAGCTCCCTCTACACTGTGCCATCAAACACTCCCAGGGCAGGTACAGCACGGGTTAGATACAGAGTAAAGCTCCCTCTACACTGTCCCAACAAACACTCCCAGGGCAGGTACAGCACGGGTTAGATACAGAGTAAAGCTCTCTCTACACTGTCCCAACAAACACTCCCAGGGCAGGTACAGCACAGGTTAGATACAGAGTAAAGCTCCCTCTGCACTGTCCCAACAAACACTCCCAGGGCAGGTACAGCACAGGTTAGATACAGAATATAGCTCCCTTTACACTGTCCCATCAAACACTCCCAGAGCAGGTACAGCACAGGTTAGATACAGAGTAAAGCTCCCTCTACACTGTCCCATCAAACACTTCCAGGGCAGGTACAGCACGGGTTAGATACAGAGTAAAGCTCCCTCTACACTGTCCCATCAAACACTTCCAGGGCAGGTACAGCACGGGTTAGATACAGAATAAAGCTCCCTCTACACTGTCCCATCAAACACTCCCAGGGCAGGTACAGCACGGGTTAGATACAGAGTAAAGCTCCCTCTACACTGTCCCATCAAACACTTCCAGGGCAGGTACAGCACAGGTTAGATACAGAATAAAGCTCCCTCTACACTGTCCCATCAAACACTCCCAGGGCAGGTACAGTCTGGGTTAACTGATGATCAGTTTCCATCCTTGGTTTGTGCTGTTAGCTGATCTCTGATGGCAGTTGGCTACAATAGGCCTCCGCATCCCCAGGGTTGGGGGTGGGAAAAACAAAATCCAGGGTCCCACTCATGAACGCTCTCCAGTGACTCCAACTGGAAAATGTGTGTGTATGTGAGTGTGCAAGTGTGTCTGTGTGCAAGTGTGTCTGTGTGCAAGTGTCTATGTGAGTGTGTGCTGGTATGTATGAATGTGCGTGCATGTGTCTGTATGTGCTTGAGTGTGTGTGTATATGTAGGTGAATGTGCCTCTGTGTGTGTGAGTGTGTAGGTGAATGTGTGTGTGTGTAGGTGAATGGGTGTGTGTGAGTGTGTAGGTGAATGTGTGTGTGTGAGTGTGTGTGAGTGTGTAGGTGAATGTGTGTGTGTGTGAATGTGTAGGGGAATGTGTGTGTGTGAGTGTGTAGGTGAATGTGTGTGTGTGAGTGTGTAGGTGAATGTGTGAGTGTGTAGGTGAATGTGTGAGTGTGTAGGTGAATGTGTGTGTGTGAGTGTGTGTCAGTGAATGTGTGTGTGTCAGTGTGTAGGTGAATGTGTGTGTGTGTGTAGGTGAATGTGTGTGTGTGAGTGTGTAGGTGAATGTGTGTGTGTGTGTGTGTGAGTGTATAGGTGAATGTGTGTGTGTGTGTGTAGGTGAATGTGTGTGTGTGAGTGTGTAGGTGAATGTGTGTGTGAGTGTGTAGGTGAATGTGTGTGTGTGTGAGTGTGTAGGTGAATGTGTGTGTGTGAGTGTGTAGGTGAATGTGTGTGTGTGTGAGTGTAGGTCAATGTGTGTGTGTGAGTGTGTAGGTGAATGTGTGTATATGTGAGTGTGTAGGTGAATGTGTGTGTGTGAGTGTGTAGGTGAATGTGTGTGTGTGTGAGTGTGTAGGTGAATGTGTGTGTGTGAGTGTGTAGGTGAATGTGTGTGTGTGAGTGTGTAGGTGAATGTGTGTGTGTGAGTGTGTAGGTGAATGTATGTGTGTGTGTGTGTAGGTGAATGTGTGTGTGTGTGAGTGTGTAGGTGAATGTGTGTGTGTGTGAGTGTGTAGGTGAATGTGTGTATATGTGAGTGTGTAGGTGAATATGTGTGAGTGTGTAGGTGAATGTGTGTATATGTGAGTGTGTAGGTGAATATGTGTGAGTGTGTAGGTGAATGTGTGTGTATATGTTGGTGTTGACGGTGGATAGGCAACGGCAAACACTTAAAGATCGCCTGGATGAACTACAGAATTTGTTCATCCCTGTTTGGCATAAAAATAAAACAAAAAAGGTGACTCAACCGTGGCTAGCAAGGGAAATTAGGGATAGCATAAGATCCAAGGAGAAGACATATAAATTGGCCAGAAAAAGCAGCAAACCTGAGGATTGGGAGCAGTTTAGGATTCAACAAAGGAGGACAAAGGGATGAATTAAGAAGGGGAAAATACAGTATGAAAGTAAGCTTGCAGGGAACATAAAAACTGACTGTAAAAGCTTTTATAGATATGTGAAGAGAAAAAGATTGGTGAAGTCAAGCGTAGGTCACTTGCAGTCAGAATCAGGGGAATTTATAATGGGGAACAAAGAAATGGCCGACCAATTAAATACATATTTTGGTTCTGTCTTCACAAAGGAGGACACAAATAACCTCCCAGAGATGTCGGGGAACACAAGGTCTAATGAGAGGGAGGAATTGAAAGAAATCAGTATTTGTAGGGAAATGGTGTTAGGGAAATTGATGGGATTGAAGGCCGATAAATCCCCAGGGCCTGATAATCTACATCCTAGGGTACTTAAGGAAGTGGCCCTAGAAATAGTAGATGCATTGCTGGTCATCTTCCAAAATTCTATAGACTCTGGAACAGTTCCCATGGATTGGAGGGTAGCTAATGTAACCCCACTATTTAAAAAAGGTGGTAGAGAGGAAACAGGGAATTATAGACCGGTAAGCCTGACATCGGTAGTGGGGAAAATGCTAGAGTCCATTATAAAAGATGTAATAACAGAGCACTTGGAAAACAGTGACAGGATCGGACAAAGTCAACATGGATTTACAAAAGGTAAATCATGCTTGACTAATCTACTGGAATTTTTTGAGGATGTAACTGGTAGAATAGATAAGGGAGAACCAGTGGATGTGGTGCACTTGGACTTTCAGAAGGCCTTCGATAAGGTCCCGCATAAGAGATTGGCGTGCAAAGTTAAAGCACATCGGATTAGGGGTAAGGTACTGACTTGGATAGAGAACTGGTTGGCAGACAGGAAGCAAAGAGTTGGAATAAACGGGTCTTTTTCCGAATGGCAGGCAGTGACTAGTGGGGTACCGCAGGGATCGGTGCTAGGACCCCAGCTATTCACAATATATATTAATGATCTAGACGAGGGAACTAGATGTAATATCTCCAAGTTTGCAGATGACACAAAGCTGGGTGGGCATGTGTGCTGTGAGGAGGATGCAGAGAAACTCCAGTATGATTTGGACAGGTTGGGTGATTGGGCAGATGCATGGCAGATAAAATATAACATGGATAAATGCGAGGTTATCCACTTTGGTGGCAAAAACAGGAAGACAGATTATTATCTGAGTGGCAATACATTGGGAAAAGGGGAAGTGCAATGAGACCTGGGTGTCCTTGTGCACCAGTCGCTGAAGGTAAGCATGCAGGTGCAGCAGACGGTTAAGAAGGCAAATGGTATGTTGGCCTTCGTAGCGAGAGGGTTTGAGCACAGGAACAAGGATGTCTTGCTGTAGTTGTACAGGGCCTTAGTGAGACCACACCTTGAGTATTGTGTGCAGTTTTCGTCGCCATATCTGAGGAAGGATGTTCTTGCCATGGAGAGAGTGCAGCGAATATTTACCAGACTGATACCTGGGATGGCAGGAATGACGTATGAAGAGAGATTGGGTCGATTAGGCTTATATTCGCTAGAGTTTAGAAGAATGAGAGGGGATCTCATTAAAACTTGTAAAATTCTAACAGGACTAGACAGACTAGATGCAGGAAGGATGTTCCCGATGGCGGGGGAGTCCAGAACCAGGGGTCACAGTCTAAGGATAAGGGGTAAGCCATTTAGGACTGAGATGAGGAATTTCTTCAGCCAGAGAGTGGTGAACCTGTGGACTTCTCTACCACACAAGGCAGTTGAGGCCAGCTTATTAAATATATTCAAGAAGGAGTTAGATATATTTCTTAAGGCTAAAGGGGTCAAGGGAAATGGGGAGAAAGCAGGGACAGGGTACTGAATTTGGATGATCAGCCATGATCTAATTAAATGGCGGAACAGGCTCGAGGGGCTGAATGGCCTACTCCTGCTCCTATCTTCTATGTTTCCATGTGAGTGTGTAGATGAATTTGTGTGTGTGAGTGTGTAGGTGAATGTGTGTGTGTGTAGGTGAATGTGTGTGTGTGTGAGTGTATAAGAGAATGTGTGTGTGTGTGTGTGAGTGTGTAGGTGAATGTGTGTGTGTGTAGGTGAATGTGTGTGTGTGTAGGTGAATGTGTGTGTGTGTAGGTGAATGTGTGTGTGTGTGAGTGTATAGGAGAATGTGTGAGTGTGTAGGTGAATGTGTGTGTGTGTGAGTGTGTGTAGGTGAATGTGTGTGTGTGTGAGTGTATAGGAGAATGTGTGTGTGTGTGTGTGAGTGTGTAGGTGAATGTGTGTGTGTGTAGGTGAATGTGTGTGTGTGTAGGTGAATGTGTGTGTGTGTAGGTGAATGTGTGTGTGTGTGAGTGTATAGGAGAATGTGTGAGTGTGTAGGTGAATGTGTGTGTGTGTGTGTGTGAGTGTGTGTGAATGTGTAGGTGAATGTGTGTGTGTGTGTGTGTGAGTGTGTGTAGGTGAATGTGTGTGAGTGTATAGGTGAATGTGTGTGTGTGTGAGTGTGTAGGTGAATGTGTGTGTGTGTGTGAGTGTGTAGGTGAATGTGTGTGTATGAGTGTGTAGGTGAATGTGTGTGTGTGTGAGTGTGTAGGTGAATGTGTGTGTGTGTGTGTGTGTGTAGGTGAATGTGTGTGTGTGTGTTCGTAGGTGAATGTGTGTGCGTGTGTGTAGGTGAATGTGTGTGTGTGTGTGTGTGTGCAGGTGAATGTGTATGTGTGTGAGTGTAGGTGAATGTGTGTGTGTGAGTGTGTAGGTGAATGTGTGTGTGTGTGAGTGTGTAGGTGAATGGGTGAGTGTGTAGGTGAATGTGTGTGTGAGTGTGTAGGTGAATGTGTGAGTGTGTAGGTGAATGTGCGTGTGTGTGTGTGAGTCTGTAGGTGAATGTGTGTGTGTGTGAGTGTGTTGGTAAATGTGTGTGTGTGAGTGTGTATGTGAATGTGTGTGTGTGAGTGTGTAGGTGAATGTGTGAGTCTGTAGGTGAATGTGTGTGTGTGTGAGTGTGTTGGTAAATGTGTGTGTGTGAGTGTGTAGGTGAATGTGTGTGTGTGAATGTGTAGGTGAATGTGTGTGTGTGTGAGTGTGTAGGTGAATGTGTGTGTGTGTGTGTTTGAGTGTGTAGGTGAATGTGTGTGTGTATGTAGGTGAATATGTGTGAGTGTGTGAGTGTGTAGGTGAATGTGTGTGTGTGTAGCTGAATGTGTGTGTGTGAGTGTGTAGGTGAATGTGTGTGTGTGTGTGTGTAGGTGAATGTGTGTGAGTGTGTGTGAGTGTGTAAGTGAATGTGTGTGTGTGTGTGTGCAGGTGAATGTGTGTGAATGTGTGTGAGTGTGTAGGTGAATGTGTGTGTGTGTAGCTGAATGTGTGTGTGTGTGAGTGTATAGGTGAATGTGTGTGTGTGTGTGTGTATAGGTGAATGTGTGTGTGTAGGTGAATGTGTGTGTGTGTGTGTAGGTGAATGTGTGTGTGTGTGAGTGTGTAGGAGAATGTGTGTGTGTGTAGGTGAATGTGTGTGTGTGTGAGTGTGTAGGTGAATGTGTGTGAGTGTGTGTGTGTAGGTGAATGTGTGTGTTTGTGTGTGTAGGTGATTGTGTGTGTGTGTGTGTAGGTGAATGTGTGTGAATGTGTGTGAGTGCGTAGGTGAATGTGTGTGTGTGTGTGTGTGTAGGTGAATGTGTGTGTGTGTGTGAGTGTGTAGGTGAATGTGTGTGTGTGTGAGTGTGTAGGTGAATGTGTGTGTGTGTGAGTGTGTAGGTGAATTTGTGTGTGTGAGAGTGTGTAGGTGAATGTGTGTGTGTGTGTGAGTGTGTAGGTGAATGTGTGTGTGTGTGTGTGTGAGTGTGTAGGTGAATGTGTTTGTGTGTGAGTGCGTACGTGAATGTGTGTGTGTGTGTGAGTGTGTAGGTGAATGTGTGTGTGTGTGAGTGTGTAGGTGAATGTGTGTGTGTTTGAGTGTGTACGTGAATGTGTGTGTGTGAGTGTGTAGGTGAATGTGTGTGCGTGTGAGTGTGTAGGTGAATGTGTGTGTGTGTGAGTGTGTAGGTGAATGTGTGTGTGTGAGTGAGTGTGTAGGTGAATGTGTGTGTGTGAGTGTGTAGGTGAATGTGTGTGTGTGTGTAGGTGAATGCGTGTGAATGTGTGTGAGTGTGTAGGTGAATGTGTGTGTGTAGGTGAATGTGTGTGTGTGTGTGTGTGAGTGTGTCGGTGAATGTGTGTGTGTGAGTGTGTAGGTGAATGTGTGTGTGTGTGTAGGTGAATGTGTGTGAATGTGTGTGACTGTGTAGGTGAATGTGTGTGTGTGTGAGTGTGTAGGTGAATGTGTGTGTGTGTGTAGGAGAATGTGTGTGTGTAGCTGAATGTGTGTGTGTGTGAGTGTGTAGGTGAATGTGTGTGTGTGTAGCTGAATGTGTGTGAGTGTGTGTGTGTAGGTGAATGTGTGTGTTTGTGTGTGTAGGTGAATGTGTGTGTGTGTGTGTGTGTAGGTGAATGTGTGTGAATGTGTGTGAGTGTGTAGGTGAATGTGTGTGTGTGTGTGTAGGTGAATGGGTGTGAATGTGTGTGAGTGTGTAGGTGAATGTGTGTGTGTGTGGGTGAATGTGTGTGTGTGTGTGAGTGTGTTGGTGAATGTGTGTGTGTGTGTGAGTGTGTAGGTGAATGAGTGTGTGTAGGTGAATGTGTGTGAATGTGTGTGAGTGTGTAGGTGAATGTGTGTGTGTGTGTGAGTGTGTCGGTGAATGTGTGTGTGTGTGTGTGTGTAGGTTAATGTGTGTGTGTAGGCGAATGTGTGTGAATGTGTGTGAGTGTGTAGGTGAATGTGTGTGTGTGTGTGTGTAGGTGAACGTGTGTGTGTGTGTGAGTGTGTAGGTGAATGTGTGTATGTGTGAGTGTGTAGGTGAATGTGTGTGTGTGTGTGTGTAGGTGAATGTGTGTGAGTGTGTAGGAGAATGTGTGTGAGTGTGTAGGTGAATGTGTGTGTGTGTGTGTGTGTAGGTGAATGTGTGAGTGTGTAGGTGAATGTGTGTGCGTGAGTGTGTAGGTGAATGTGTGTGTGTGTGAGTGTGTAGGTGAATGTGTGTGTGTGTGTGTAGGTGAATGTGTGTGAATGTGTGTGAGTATGTAGGTGAATGTGTGTGAGTGTGTAGGTGAATGTGTGTGTGTGTGTGTAGGTGAATGTGTGTGAATGTGTGTGAGTGTGTAGGTGAATGTGTGTGTGTGTAGGTGAATGTGTGTGTGTGTGTGAGTGTGTCGGTGAATGTGTGTGTGTGTGTGTGTAGGTGAACGTGTGTGTGTGTGTGTGAGTGTGTAGGTGAATGTGTGTATGTGTGCGTGTGTAGGTGAATGTGTGTGTGTGTGTAGGTGAATGTGTGTGAGTGTGTAGGAGAATGTGTGTGTGTGTAGCTGAATGTGGGTGTGTGTGTGAGTGTGTAGGTGAGTGTGTGTGTGTGTAGGTGAATGTGTGTGTGTGAGTGAGTGTGTAGGTGAATGTGTGTGTGTGTGTGTGTGTAGGTGAATGTGTGTGAATGTGTGTGAGTATGTAGGTGAATGTGTGTGAGTGTGTAGGTGAATGTGTGTGTGTGTGTAGGTGAATGTGTGTGAATGTGTGTGAGTGTGTAGGTGAATGTGTGTGTGTGTAGGTGAATGTGTGTGTGTGTGTGAGTGTGTAGGTGAATGTGTGTGTGTGAGTGTGTAGGTGAATGTGTGTGTGTGTGTAGGTGAATGTGTGTGAGTGTGTAGGTGAATGTGTGTGTGTGTAGGTGAATGTGTGTGAGTGTGTAGGTGAATGTGTGTGTGTGTAGCTGAATGTGTGTGTGTGTGTGTGAGTGTGTAGATGAATGTGTGTGTGTGTGTAGGTGAATGTGTGTGTGTGTGTGTGTAGGTGAATGTGTGTGTTTGTGTGTGTAGGTGAATGTGTGTGTGTGAGTGTGTAGGTGAATGTGTGAGTGTGTACGTGAATGTGTGTGTGTGAGTGTGTAGGTGAATGTGTGTGAGTGTACTTGAATGTGTGTGTGTGTGTGTGTAGGTGAATGTGTGTGTGTGAGTGTGTAGCTGAATGTGTGTGTGTGTGTGAGTGTGTAGGTGAATTCATGTGTGTGTGGGTGTGTAGGTGAATGTGTGTGTGTGTGAGTGTGTAGGTGAATGTGTGTGTGTGAATGTGTAGGTGAATGTGTGTGTGTGTGAGTGTGTAGGTGAATGTGTGTGTATGTGTGTGAGTGTGCAGGTGAATGTGTGTGTGTGTGTGTGAGTGTGTAGGTGAATGTGTGTGTGTGAATGTGTAGGTGAATGTGTGTGTGTGTGAGTGTGTAGGTGAATGTGTGTGTGTGTAGGTGAATGTGTGTAAATGTGTGTGAGTGTGTAGGTGAATGTGTGTGTGTGTGTGTAGGTGAATGGGTGTGAATGTGTGTGAGTGTGTAGGTGAATGTGTGTTTGTGTCGGTGAATGTGTGTGTGTGAGTGTGTAGGTGAATGTGTGTGTGTGAGTGTGTAGGTGAATGTGTGTGAGTGTGTAGGTGAATGTGTGTGTGTGTAGGTGAATGTGTGTGTGTGTGTGAGTGTGTCAGTGAATGTGTGTGAGTGTGAGTGTGTAGGTGAATGTGTGTGTGTGTGTGTGAATGTGTAGGTGAATCTGTGTGTGTGTGTGTAGGTGAATGTGTGTGTGTAGGTGAATGTGTGTGTGTGAGTGTGTAGGTGAATGTGTGTGTATGTGAGTGTGTAGGTGAATGTGTGTGTGTGAATGTGTCGGTGAATGTGTGTGTGTGTGAGTGTGTAGGTGAATGTGTGTGTATGTGTGTGAGTGTGTAGGTGAATGTGTGTGTGTGAGTGTGTAGGTGAATGTGTGTGTGTGAGTGTGTAGGTGAATGTGTGTGTATGTGAGTGTGTAGGTGAATGTGTGTGTGTGAATGTGCAGGTGAACGTGTGTGTGTGTGTGTGTGTAGGTGAATGTGTGTGAATGTGTGTGAGTGTGTAGGTGAATGTGTGTGTGTGTGTAGGTGAATGGGTGTGAATGTGTGTGAGTGTGTAGGTGAATGTGTGTTTGTGTTTGTGTAGGTGAATGTGTGTGTGTGAGTGTGTAGGTGAATGTGTGTGTGTGAGTGTGTAGGTGAATGTGTGTGTGTGTGTAGGTGAATGTGTGTGAGTGTGTAGGTGAATGTGTGTGTGTGTAGGTGAATGTGTGTGTGTGTGTGAGTGTGTCGGTGAATGTGTGTGAGTGTGAGTGTGTAGGTGAATGTGTGTGTGTGTGTGTGAATGTGTAGGTGAATCTGTGTGTGTGTGAGTGTGTAGGTGAATGTGTGTGTGTGTAAGTGTGTAGGTGAATGTGTGTGTGTGTGTGTAGGTGAATGTGTGTGTGTAGGTGAATGTGTGTGTGTGAGTGTGTAGGTGAATGTGTGTGTATGTGAATGTGTAGGTGAATGTGTGTGTGTGAATGTGTAGGTGAATGTGTGTGTGTGTGAGTGTGTAGGTGAATGTGTGTGTATGTGTGTAGGTGAATGTGTGAGTGCGAGAATCGGCAGGATTCGCGGGCTGAGCGGCTGTATAAAGGCTCCAGAGCCCAGGTAAGGCCTCAGTGCGAGAATCGGCGGGAATCGCGGGCTGAGCGGCTGTATAAAGGCTCCAGAGCCCAGGTAAGGCCTCAGTGCGAGAATCGGCGGGAATCGCGGGCTGAGCGGCTGTATAAAGGCCCCAGAGACCAGGTAAGGCCTCAGTGCAAGAATCGGCGGGAATCACGGGCTGAGCGGCTGTATAAAGGCTCCAGAGCCCAGGTAAGGCCTCCGTGCGAGAATCGGTGGGAATCCCGGGCTGAGCGGCTGTATAAAGGCTCCCGAGACCCAGGTAAGGCCTCAGTGCGAGAATCGGCGGGAATCGCGGGCTGAGCGGCTGTATAAAGGCCCCAGAGACCAGGTAAGGCCTCAGTGCGAGAATCGGCGGGAATCGCGGGCTGAGCGGCTGTATAAAGGCTCCCGAGACCCAGGTAAGGCCTCAGTGCGAGAATCGGCGGGAATCGCGGGCTGAGCGGCTGTATAAAGGCCCCAGAGACCAGGTAAGGCCTCAGTGCGAGAATTGGTGGGAATCGCGGGCTGAGCGGCTGTATAAAGGCTCCCGAGACCCAGGTAAGGCCTCAGTGCAAGAATCGGTGGGAATCGCGGGCTGAGCAGCTGTATAAAGGCCCCAGAGACCAGGTAAGGCCTCAGTGCGAGAATCGGCGGGAATCGCGGGCTGAGCGGCTGTATAAAGGCCCCAGAGACCAGGTAAGGCCTCAGTGCGAGAATCGGTGGGAATCACGGGCTGAGCGGCTGTATAAAGGCCCCAGAGACCAGGTAAGGCCTCAGTGCGAGAATCGGTGGGAATCACGGGCTGAGCGGCTGTATAAAGGCCCCAGAGACCAGGTAGGTTGACCAATCTCCAGTCTCGGACCTCAGAGGGAAGGAGAGAGGTAAAAAGTAATCCAAGTGTGACATCACCAGAAAGTGGGTAAGTGATTGGTTGGTGAGTATTTCTCTCTTTTTTAAGCTTAAACTCTGTGGTTTATAGTTTCTAAGGTGCGATATTCATCATCTAGAATCGGGGCAGAGGGTATTTAAGAATAATATTAATAAATTTAAATAATTACATAGAATGGGAGATCAGGTGATGTGTTGCTGCTGCAATATGTGGGAGCTGGTGGACACCATTGATGTTCACGGTGATCACATTTGCAGTAAGTGTTGGCTGCTCGAGGAATTCCGGCTCCGTGTTGAAGAGCTGGAGTCCGAGCTTCAAACACTGAGACACATCAGGGAGGGGGAGAGTTACCTGGACTCTGTGTATCAGGAGGTAGTCACACCAATTAGATTAATTAATTCAGATGTAGTCCGTGGCCAGGGTCAGGATGGTGTGACTAGAAGTGAGGCAGGTACGGGGATCCAGGAGGTAGTGTTGGAGGAGCCGTAGCCCTTGCTCTTGTCCAACAGGTTTGAGGCTCTTACTCCCTGTGAGGATGGGAACGGGGACTGCGGGGAGGATGAGCAACCCGGCCACAGCACTGTGGAGCGGGGGGCCATTCAAGTGGGGGGAGATAAAAGAAATGTTGTAGTGGTAGGGGATAGTATCGTTAGGGGGATAGATAGAGTTCTTTGCAGCCGAGAGCGAGAGTCCCGAAGGCTGTGTTGCCTGCCCGGTGCCAGGGTTAAGGACATCTCCTCTGGGCTGGAGAGAAACTTGGAGTGGGAGGGGGAGGATCCAGTTGTCGTGGTCCATGTTGGTACCAACGACATAGATAGGACAAGGAAAGAGGTTCTGCTGAGGGAGTTTGAGCAGCTAGGGGCCAGATTAAAAAGCAGAACCACAAGGGTAATAATCTCTGGATTACTACCTGAGCCACGTGCAAATTTGGCTAGGGTAAATAAAATTAGAGAGTTAAATGCGTGGCTCAAAGCCTGGTGTGGGAGAAATGGGTTTTGCTTCCTGGGGCACTGGCACCAGTACTGGGACAGGAGAGAGCTGTTCCGTTGGGACGGACTTCACTTGGCCAGTGCTGGGACTAGAATCCTGGCGAATCGAATAACTAGGGCTGTAGAGAGGGCTTTAAACTAATTAGTGGGGGGGAGGTTTTAAGAGAGCGAAAAATAAAAATGACAGCGGAGAAGGCAATAGAGCAAGGTAGCAGTGGAGGAATTAAAAATCAGAGCCTGTCAGGAAGGGACAGAATGTATAATGATAAAGGTAAAGTAGTAAAAGGGGTAAAAGCAGGAATAAATTGTCAGAAAACATATTTGAAAGTTCTTTATCTGAATGCACGCAGCATTTGTAACAAAATTGCCGAGTTGACGGTGCAAATAACTACACATGGGTATGATCTGGTGGCCATTACGGAAACATGGCTGCAAGATAATCATGACTGGGAACTAAACATACAAGGGTATTTGACAATTAGGAAGGACAGACAGGAAGGAAAGGGAGGTGGGGTTGCTGTGTTAATCAAGGATGGAATCACTGCAATAGTCGGAAATGATATTGGGTCAAAGGATCAGGATAGTGAAATAGTTTGGGTGGAGATAAGGAATAAGAAGGGGAAAAAGTAACTAGTGAGCGTAGTCTATAGGCCTCCTAACAGTTGCAACTCTGTTGGTCAGAGTATAAATCAGGAAATAGTTGGGGCTTGTAATAAGGGAACAGCTGTAATCATGGGGGATTTTAACTTTCATATTGACTGGACTAATCAAATTGGGCATGGCAGCCTTGAGGAAGAGTTCATAGAGTGCATTAGGGACGGGTTCCTTGAGCAGTATGTAACTGAACCAACCAGGGGGCAGGCAATCTTAGATCTGGTCCTGTGTAATGAGACAGGATTAATAAAAAATGTCCTAGTAAAGGATCCCCTTGGAATGAGTGACCATAATATGGTTGAATTCCAAATTCAGTTTGAGGGTGAGAGAGTTGGATCTCAAACCAGCGTACTGAGCTTAAATAAAGGAGACTATGAAGGAATGAGAGTAGAATTGACTAAAGTGGACTGGGAAAACAGATTAAAGTGTAAGACGGTACAAGAGCAGTGGTCTACATTCAAGGAGATATTTCACATCTTTCAAGATAAATATATTCCACTGAGGAAAAAGGGGAATAAAAGAAAAGACAGCCATCCGTGGCTTAGTAAAGTAATAAAGGATAGTATCCGACTGAAAACAAGGGCATATAAAGTAGCCAAATCTAGTGGGAGGATAGAAGATTGGGAAGCATTTAAAAGCCAGCAAACAATAACTAAAAGATTAATTAAGAAAGGGAAGATAGATTATGAAAGTAAACTAGCAAAAAATATAAAAACAGATCGCAAGAGTTTCTATAGCTATATAAAAAGAAAAAGGGTGGCTAAAGTGAACGTTGGTCCCTTAGAGGATGGGACCAGGAAACTAATAGTGGGGAACATGGAGATGGCAAAGACGCTGAACAAATATTTTGTATCAGTCTTTACAGTAGAGGACACTAAAAATATCCCAACACTGGACAAACAGGGGGCAATGGGAGGGGGAGGAGCTAAAGACGATTAAAATCACTAAGGAGATGGTACTCAGTAAAATAATGGGACTTAAGGCGGATAAATCCCCCGGACCTGATGGCCTACACCCTAGGGTCTTGAGAGAAGTAGCGGTAGGGATTGTGGATGCATTGGTGATTATTTTCCAGAACTCCCTGGACTCAGGAAAGGTCCTGGCAGATTGGAAAACTGCTAATGTAACACCCTTATTTAAGAAGGGAAGTAGACAAAAAGCTGGAAACTTTCGACCAGTTAGCCTAACATCTGTGGTTGGCAAAATGTTGGAGTCCATTATTAAGGAAACAGTAACAGAGCATTTGGATAAACATAATTTAATAGGACAGAGTCAGCATGGTTTTATGAAGGGGAAGTCATGTTTGACAAATTTGCTCGAATTCTTTGAGGATGTAACATACAGGGTGGATAAAGGGGAACCAGTGGATGTAGTGTATTTGGACTTCCAAAAGGCATTTGACAAGGTTCCACACAAAAGATTACTGATCAAGATAAGAAATCACAGGATTGGGGGTAATATACTGGCATGGGTGGAAGATTGGCTATCTAACAGAAAACAAAGAGTTGGGATAAATGGTTCATTCTCGGGCTGGCAATCAGTAACTAGTGGTGTTCCACAGGGGTCAGTGCTGGGACCCCAACTCTTTACAATCTATATTAACGATTTGGAGGAAGGGACCGAGTGCAACATATCCAAGTTTGCCGACGATACAAAGATGGGAGTGAAAGCAGTGAGTGAGGGGGACATAAAAAACCTGCAAAAGGACATAGACAGGCTAAGTGAGTGGGCAGAAATTTGGCAGATGCAATATAATGTTGGAAAGTGTGAGGTTGTGCACTTTGGCAGAAAAAATCAAAGAGCAAGTTATTATCTAAATGGAGAGAAACTGCAAAGTGCTACAGTACAAAGGGATCTGGGGGTCCTGGTGCATGAAACACAAAAAGTTAGTATGCAGGTGCAGCAGGTGATCAGGAAGGCCAATGGAATCTTGGCTTTTACTGCAAGGGGGATGGAGTATAAAAACAGGGAAGTCTTGCTGCAGTTATACAGGGTATTGGTGAGGCCACACCTGGAATACTGCGTGCAGTTTTGGTTTCCATATTTAAGAAAAGATATACTTGCTCTTGAGGCGGTTCAGAGAAGGTTCACTCGGTTGATTCCGGAGATGAGGGGGTTGACGTATGAGGAAAGGTTGAGTAGGTTGGGACTCTACTCATTGGAGTTCAGAAGAATGAGAGGCGATCTTATCGAAACATATAAGATTGTGAGGGGGCTTGATCGGGTGGATGCGGGGAGGATGTTTCCACTGATGGGTGAGACTAGAACTAGGGGGCATAATCTAAGAATAAGGGGCTGCCCTTTCAAAACTGAGATGAGGAGAAACTTCTTCACTCAGAGGGTAGTAAATCTATGGAATTTGCTACCCCAGAGAGCTGTGGAAGCTGCAACATTAAATAAATTTCAAATGGAGATAGACAGTTTCCTAGCAGATAAGGGAATTAGGGGTTACGGGGAGCGGGCAGGGAATTGGCCGTGAGTCTAGGTTCGGATCAGCCATGATCCTATTGAATGGCGGAGCAGGCCCGAGGGGCCGTATGGCTTACTCCTGCTCCTACTTCTTATGTTCTTATGTTCTTATGTGTGTGTGTGTGTAGGTGAATGTGTGTGTGTGTGAGTGCGTAGGTGAATATGTGTGTGTAAGTGTGTAGGTGAATGTGTGTGTGTGAGTGTGTAGGTGAATGTGTGTGTGTGAGTGTGTAGGTGAATGTGTGTGTGTGAGTGTGTAGGTGAATGTGTGTGTGAGTGTGTAGGTGAATGTGTGTGTGTATGTGAGTGTGTAGGTGAATGTGTGTGTGAGTGTGTAGGCGAATGTGTGTGTGTGAGAGTGTGTAGGTGAATGTGTGTGTGTGTGTGTAGGTGAATGCGTGTGTGTGAGTATGTAGGTGAATGTGTGTGTGTGTGTGAGTGTGTAGGTGAATGTGTGAGTGTGAGTGTGTAGGTGAATGTGTGTGTGTGAGTGTGTAGGTGAATGTGTGTGTGTGAGTGTGTAGGTGAATGTGTGAGTGTGTAGGTGAATGTGTGTGTGTGAGTGTGTCGGTGAATGTGTGTGTGTGAGTGTGTAGGTGAATGTGAGTGTGTGAGTGTGTAGGTGAATGTGTGTGTGTGTGTGAGTGTGTAGGTGAATGTGTGTGTGTGTGTGTGTAGGTGAATGCGTGTGTGTGAGTGTGTAGGTGAATGTGTGTGTGTGAGTGTGTAGGTGAATGTGTGTGTGAGTGTGTAGGTGAATGTGTGTGTGTGAGTGTGTAGGTGAATGTGTGTGTGTGTGTAGGTGAATGCGTGTGTGTGAGTGTGTAGGTGAATGTGTGTGTGTGAGTGTGTAGGTGAATGCGTGTGTGTGAGTGTGTAGGTGAATGTGTGTGTGTGAGTGTGTAGGTGAATGTGTGTGTAGGTGAATGCGTGTGTGTGAGTGTGTAGGTGAATGTGTGTATGTGAGTGTGTAGGTGAATGCGTGTGTGTGAGTGTGTAGGTGAATGTGTGTGTGTGAGTGTGTAGGTGAATGTGTGTGTATGTGTGAGTGTGTAGGTGAATGCATGTGTGTGAGTGTGTAGGTGAATGTGTGTGTGTGAGTGTGTAGGTGAATGTGTGTGTGTGAGTGTGTAGGTGAATGTGTGAGTGTGTAGGTGAATGTGTGTGTGTGAGCGTGTCGGTGAATGTGTGTGTGTGAGTGTGTAGGTGAATCTGTGTGTGTGAGTGTGTAGGTGAATGTGTGTGTGTGTAGGTGAATGTGTGTGTGTGTGTGTGTAGGTGAATGCGTGTGTGTGAGTGTGTAGGTAAATGTGTGTGTGTGTGTGAGTGTGTAGGTGAATGTGTGTGTGTGAGTGTGTAGGTGAATGCGTGTGTGTGAGTGTGTAGGTGAATGTGTGTGTGAGTGTGTAGGTGAATGTGTGTGTGTGAGTGTGTAGGTGAATGTGTGTGTATGTGAGTGTGTAGGTGAATGTGTGTGTGTGTGTAGGTGAATGTGTGTGTGTGAGTGTGTAGGTGAATGTGTGTGTATGAGTGTGTAGGTGAATGTGTGAGTGTGTAGGTGAATGTGTGTGTGTGAGTGTGTAGGTGAATGTGTGTGTGTGAGTGTGTAGGTGAATGTGTGTGAGTGTGTAGGTGAATGTGTGTGTGTGTGTGAGTGTGTAGGTGAATGTGTGTGTGTGTGTGAGTGTGTAGGTGAATGTGTGTGTGTGTGAGTGTGTAGGTGAACGTGTGTGTGTGTGTGAGTGTGTAGGTGAATGTGTGTGTGTGTGAGTGTGTAGGTGAATGTGTGTGTGTGTGTGTGTGTAGGTGAATGCGTGTGTGTGAGTGTGTAGGTGAATGTGTGTGTGTGAGTGTGTAGGTGAATGTGTGTGTGTGAGTGTGTAGGTGAATGTGTGAGTGTGTAGGTGAATGTGTGTGAGTGTGTAGGTGAATGTGTGTGTGTGTGAATGTGTAGGTGAATGTGTGTGTGTGTGTGAGTGTGTAGGTGAATGTGTGTGAGTGTGTAGGTGAATGTGTGTGTGTGTGAGTGTGTAGGTGAATGTGTTTGTGTGAGTGTGTAGGTGAATGTGTGTGTGTGTGAGTGTGTAGGTGACTGTGTGTGTGTGTGAGTGTGTAGGTGAATGTGTGTGTGTGTGTTAGTGTGTAGGTGAATGTGTGTGTGTGTGAGTGTGTAGGTGTGTGCATATACATGTCAAGATCAGGGAAGGATAAGATTAGACATGGCTGTGATGCCCCATCCATGTAAAATACCCGGGGTGAGGCATCAGCGCTGTGGGAACCCCATCTCCAACACTGGTCGAGACTTCAGGAGAGGAGGAGGGGCAAGAAAATCACTAAGTACTGATGTTCCAAATGTTCCTTTCTCTAGCTAACCCTCCCCCACTGCACTGAACAGACCAGACAGCCTCTATGCCCCAGATCACTGCCAACTCAGAGTAAATTAAAAAAACCTGTCTGATCTGCGGAACCAATAAAATGGAGCTGTGCAGTACGACTCCTGAACACAAAGAATACTAGACCTGGATCTGGTGACCAAGGCTTGGGCGATGAGTGTTTGCAGCCACACTTTTAGCAAGAGGGATAATGACAGCGGGGTGGGAGGGAGGTTCCTGAGCTTAAATGTATTTGTGGTTTCTCACACAGGATTGTGATACAGTCAGCACATTCCCACGGGATACCATTGATTAATTAATGGATGTTTTCCCCCCCTCTGCAATTCCCAGCAACCACTCCCAGCCAACAGGGTCAAACTGCACTCAAATTGGGCCTGAAAGTCGCCTTGGACGGTAGCGCAAGAGAAGCGATGGTGAACTGGTAGGTGTTTTACACACCTGTTACAAAGACAGGCAGAGTGTAAAACAGGCTGCCGATTCACTATTGCGGGTTTTGCATTACCGCCCAAAACGACTTTCACCCCTCCCCCAACGGTTCACTAATTTGGCTGCAGAATCTAGGCTGACACTCCAGTGCAGTACTGAGGGAGTGCTGCACTGTCGAAGGTGCCGTCTTTCGGATGAAATGTTAAACCGAGGCCCCGTCTGCTCTCTCAGGTGGACGTAAAAGATCCCATGGCACTATTTCGAAGAAGAGCAGGGGAGTTATCCCTGGTGTCCTGGCCAATATGTATCCCTCAATCAACATAGCTATAACAGATTATCTGGTCATTATCACATTGCTGTTTGTGGGAGCTTGCTGTGCGCAAATTGGTGCCGCGTTTCCTACATTACAACAATGACTACACTTCAAAAAGTACTTCCTTGGCTGTAAAGTGCTTTGGGACGTCCTGAGGTCGTGAAAGGCGCTATGTAAATTTTTTTTCTCTTGTAGTTATATAGCACTTTTGAAGATGTCCCAAAGTGCTTCACAGCCAGTGAGTTGCTTTTTCAAGTAAAGAAGGAGATATTAGGATGGGTGACCAAAAGCTTGAGCAAAGAGGTAGGTTTCAAGGAACGTCTTAAAAGGAGGAGAGGGAAGTGGTGAAGTAGGGGGTTTAGAGAGGGAATTTCCGTGAGTGGGGCCTTAGGAGGCTGAAGGCACGACTGCCAATGGTGGGGCGAAGAAGAAGGAGAATGCACAAACGGCCAGAATCAGACAAGCTGAGCATTGGTGAGGGGGCGTGTGGGTGGTTTGCAGGGCTGGAGGAGGTTTCAGAGATAGAGAGAGGCAAGGCCAGGAAGAGACTCAAACACAAATATGTGAATTTTTAATTGAAGGCATTGGGAGATCAGGATCCAATAGCGAGGACAGCGGACACGCTACACAGATGGAAGTAAGAGAGAATATGAGGTCGGAAGCTCAGCTCAGGGTCAAATAGGGTGCCGAAGTTGAGACAGTCTGGTTCAACCTGAAAAAGCGGCCAGGAAGGGGAATGGAATTGGATGAGACGTTAAACCGAGGCCCCGTCTGCCCTCTCAGGTGGACGTAAGAGATCCCATGGCACTATTTTGAAAAAGGGCAGGGGAGGTCTCCCGATGCCCTGGCCAATATTTATCTCTCAACCAACTTCAACAGATTATCTGGTCATCATCACATTTCTGTTTGTGGGAGCTTGCTGTGCACAAATTGGCTGCCACGTTTCCTACATTCCATCAGTGACCGCACCTTGAGCACTGTGTCCAGTTCTGGCCATTGAGACACAAGGGAGACATTCAACTGCTGGAAGCAGTGCAGGGAAGAGCCACGAGGCTGAGCCCCATTATGAGGAATGGTTGGAAAAACTTGGGGCCGGAATGTTAATCGGGAGGCGGATTGGTAGCAGGGGGCTCGGAAGCGGTCGGAAAAGTTGGGAGAATGGGTTTCCCGCAGGCCCTGCCGAATTTAACATCAGGGCCTGATTTGCATTTGAAACCTGTTTCCCACCTGCCGCCAGCCAGGTGAAGAGGCTGGCTGGCTGCGGGTGGGTAACTCTAGGGCACTAGGCCACAGAGAGGAGGGAGGGAGGGATCGGGTGGGGGCCGGGGGCCTGGACTCCAGCATTGGGGGGGGAGGGAGAGAACATCGAGGCCGGCCTGAAGATCATCGGTGGGCGGGGGGGTGGGAGGCTGGGAAGGCGATCGGAGGCCTTGTGGGGCGGGGGGGATCGGATGCCTGGGGGAGCGGGGTAACCAGAGGCCTCATGGGGGGGTCTTCGATCGCGGGGGGTGGGTTAGGCAGGGTCGCTGGATCCAGCACTTACCTCCTAGATCCAGCAGACCTCGCCTTCCATTAGCTGTCAGGTTTCTCGAGGCCTGAGAAACCCGACCAGTCACAGTTAAATTTGAAACGCTGGTTAAATCTGAGCGGGTTGGCTGCCGCCCTCCATCCTGTCTATGTTAAAACCCGAAGTGGGTGGGTTGGAGGCGGGCTCTGGTCGGGATTCAGTTTTTAAACACTTTGGCCTAGAAATTGGGTTGGTAGCGCCGGCGCTGAGCGCCTAAAGAGACCTAGAATTGGGGCGAAGCGCTATGTTGGGGCGGACGCTATGAAGATAGCGCCAACTCAGATATTGACTATACATTTAGCGCCTGCGCTAAGTGTTTGCGCGCGCCCGCGAGCGCAAGCAGCTCATGACGTCATTTCAGTGTGCAACGCCTTTTAGGAGCGCCTGAGCGCATATTGGGTGGCGCCCGGAGCCTTAGCGCCCAGCGCTATTAGTGACAGTTCGAGGGAGGGCTAACAGGCCCTTCTCGGAGTAGGGGGGCGCTATTTAAAGGGGACAGCTCTACTGCAGAATCTTCTGCCACTTGGCCTGCTCATTGCGCTCGCTGCTAGAGAGAGTTGGCGAGCTAATGTGGAGCGGAGTTCTGGGATTTGAGCTTTACAGTACTTGGTACCTTCAACCCTGTCCGAAGCACTTGCACCACTACACCTAAAAGCCTTTTGACCAACTGGCATCGGAATGGGAGCTTGTTTGGAGGGCGACAGACCTCATCTGCACTCTGTGCAGCAGTCATGACGACTTGCCTTGCCCTGCGGGGAGACGGTGGCCGAACTTGCCTATCCCCCCTGCGTTGCTCCATGCCGCTTGGTCCGGCAACTGGTTCATCCTCAGAGCCACCCCCCCTCCCCTCCAGGGGACTACTATCCCCAGTCTGCAGATGTCTCCGCTCCCCGGATTCTGCAACGGCTGGTCCGGATTCCTCCTGGTCCTCGCCTCCGGTGGCACTGGCACTGGCAGCTTCAGCGCGTTGAGCCCGAGTTGGTGCTGCTTCATCTGAAAGTGGGAGGTGGAAGAGTGGCTTTAGCAAAAGGACAGGTTTGCTGAAAGGCATGCCAGATTGCGGCAAGGCTCTGACATGGCTGCACACTGAGGATGCATGCTGGCGGGGGGACCAAGTGGAAGGGAACAGGTGGAAAAGGTGAGAGTCTTACCCTCGCTGTCGGTAATGGGGTCGGCAGATGCAGTGGTCACTGGACCAGACAGATGTCCTCCAAGTATCTGGTGCACTCTCTCCTCCAGATCCGTGAGAGTGACCACTTGTGCAGGTCCGCCACTGGTTCGACGCTGCTCCTTTCTAATCTGCGCCATCTTGGACTGCAGGGGAAAGAAGGGGAGGTTCTGTTACATGAGGCCTTGAGACCTCATCGCATGCCCCCCATGGTGCAAGAGCCCTTACATGAGGCCTTGAGACCTCATCGCATGCCCCCCATGGTGCAAGAGCCCTTACATGAGGCCTTGAGACATCTGTCCATGTTTGTGGCCAGAAAGGGCCATGGGTGCATACTGACAGATGGCCATTGGCGCATCATTGCAGCAGGGTGCCCAAAGTCAGCTGCAGATGGAGGGAAGCACAAGTTTGGTAAACCATCACTCACCCTAACGATCCGTGTGAGGTCGTTGAATTTCTTCCTGCACTGAACAGGGGTCCTGGTCGCCATGCTGCTGGAATTCACCCTCACAGCAACCTCCCTCCAAGATCGTCAATAAGCCTTCTGATTTGGCCTCTTGCCATTATCCGGATACAGGACCTCTCGACGGTGTTCAACTGCAGCCACCAAGTGGTCCAGAGCCTCAGTGCTGAAGCGCTCTGCTCTCTGCCTAACCTTCTCCATAATGCACAAGTTTCTAACGCCAGACAAGGGCGAGCGCCGAATCTGAGGCCTACAGGGCGTTGGGTGTTTAAGCTCAGTCTGACTGACCCGCCCCTTTAAGAGCCGGCCGGCGCCTGTAGGTCTCGTGCTTTCCCGTAATTGAGTTCACCTGCGCTGCGCCCGTCCGCGTCGATATTGAGTAGCGCCTGACCTTTTGCGCCTTAAGAGCACCGTGCAACGGCTGATTTAGCGCCTCAATCCCCTTTGGGGGCGATGCAACCCAATATCGCGCCAGGCGGCGATAAGTTTAGTCTGGCTATAAACTTTGCGCATCGCCAGTTCTAACGCCTCAAGCGGGGCTATACCCAATTTCTAGGCCTTTAACTTCTCACCCGACCCCAACCCACCCGTTTTTTGGAGTTAAAATTCCCCCCTTGGGCTTTACTGTAGTGTATGTGCCTTTAAGTCAGAACTACTTTTACAGCTCCTGTATACTGTAGTACCAGCAGTGACCACACCGGTATATAAACTTTGCGCATGCCTCTGTACCCCCAGTCTTGAGACTACACTCCTCCAGTAAAGACCTGTTTATTGTTAATGTACAGCATCCGTGTGATTATTTAATAACAGCATATCCTCTGAATCACGGATCCAACAGTGGCGACGAGTGTCGATTCGAACCTACCTGCAACAAAAAAAAATAAAAAGATTGTCGAGGCCAGGAACACGGGCGTCGACCACAAGCAACCGCCCGGCCGTCAGGCAGAGATTGAACTTCACAGGGGAGGCTGTGGAGAGCCGGGCTTGGTTCCCCAGCCACGACGAGCAGCAAGAGACCGACGACAGGTCCAGCGCAGACCCTTCCCGAGCAGCGGTGGCTGGAGCTGACCGACGGTGGAGAGAAAGCCGAGCAGCGTCGACGGGTTAAGACAGAGGATGAAGAGCGCAGGGCGCAGCCAGGGGTTGAACACCGAGCAGCATCGAGAAAAAGGAAACAAACCGGAGAGAGAGAGGGTAAAGAAACAGCCGGGTCCTAGACTGAGCGGCGTCGAAAAATATAAAAAGAAGAACACGCAGAGCACAGCCAGGGCTCACGGGCTGAACAGGGTCCGCGGGGTGAAGAAAGGGGAGCGCGGGAGACGCCATTGAGCCGCGGAGAAGAAGGAAGAGCACGGGAGGCGCCATTTTTAGAAGCCGCAGCGGAGAAGAAGGGCGAGTGCGGGAAGGAAGGAAAGCGCGGGAGACGCCATTTTGTGCCAGCGGAGAAGAAGGGGAAGCGCGGGAGGCGCCATTTTTGACAGTTAACTCACACCCAAGGATGCCGAAGAGTGGCAGTATCTCTACGTTCGACAATGAAGTTGAAGATTGGGCGACATATGTGGAACGTATTGAGGTGTACTGCAGGGCGAATGAAGTGCCAGATGCTAATAGAGCACTGGTTCTGTTAAATTCCATGGGTGCAAAAACTTATGGGTTACTGCGAAATCTAATAACACCAGAGAAGCCGGTAAACAAGAATTTTGAAAGCATAGTAGAAATCCTACAGGACCACTTAAACCCCACACCGCTGCTGATAGCAGAACGATTTAAGTTCCATAAAAGGAACCAACACAAAGACGAAAGCAATGCTGAGTACCTAACGGAACTGCGCAAGCTATCGAAACACTGCCAGTTTGGAGTGGGACTAGCAGATACGTTAAGGGACAAGTTTGTGTGTGGGCTACAGAGTGAAGGAACCCAGAAATGGCTTCTGTCGGAAAAGGATCTTACGCTGGACAAAGCTTTCAGTATGGCAGTATCACACGAAGCAGCCGCAAGGGGCGCTGCAGAGATACAACGGAGACCGCAAGAATATGGCACCAATGAAATGTCCTATGGAACAGGGAAGTGCTATCGCTGCGGCAGAACAACACATGACCAGAAAGATTGTTGGTTCAAGGACCAAGTGTGCAGACAGTGTGGGAAAGCAGGACACATAGCAAGAGTCTGCAGGTCTGGGAAGAAAATCAACAGTAAGAAATCTCCACAGGAGAAGTACAAAAAGGTACACCAGGTGATGGACAGTGGTTCAGACGAACAGAAAAGTGACACAGACTCCGGAAGCAAGGAGCTGGGTTGTCTGAAACTACATAAGGTAACTGAAATGGAGGATCACCAGACTATCTGGGTTACACTCAAGATAGACGGAGTCCAAGTGAAAATGGAATTGGACACAGGGTCAGCTCTAACAGTCATAAATCAAAGAGACTACAAGCGGCTATTTTCACACATACCCTTGAAAGCTACAGAGATTGTCTTGAAGACGTATACTGGGCAAAAAGTCTACCCCAAAGGAAAAATAAGGGTGACAGTGACATATAAAGGCCAGGAAATACCTAAAATGGATATATATGTATTGCCAGATGGAGGACCACCACTGCTAGGACGTGAATGGATCCGGAAGATACAATTAGATTGGCATTCCATACAGGCACTGAAGGTTGAGGCCAAAAAGGATAACGACGTCACACCTGGACGACTGTCAAAAATGCTAACTGACGCAAAAGAAGTGTTCCAGGAGGGACTAGGAACACTAAAAGGAATAACAGCAACAATTAAAATAGAGGAAAATGCAAGCCCAAAGTTTCTGAAGGCCAGACCAGTGCCTTATGCGATCAGACCAGCTGTTGAAGCAGAGCTGGAAGGGTTGGAACGTTCAGGAGTACTGTCCAAAGTGGACTGGAGCGAGTGGGCTACACCCATCGTTCCTGTAATGAAGAGGTCATTGAGTAGTACGCCTGGAGAACCAAAGAAGGTCCACATCTGTGGGGATTTTAAGGTGACAGTGAACCCAGTCCTTCACACGGTACAATATCCGCTTCCACGAATTGAGGATATTTTCGCCTCGGTATCTGGAGGTAAACGCTTCACCAAAATTGATCTAGCCCAGGCGTACTTGCAAATGGAGGTAGAAGAAGCTTCGAAACAATACCTTACGATCAACACTCATAAAGGTCTCTATCAATACAACCGGCTGGTGTTTGGAGTAGCATCAGCTCCGGCTATTTGGCAAAGGGCAATGGATCAAGTCCTGCAAGGGATTCCAGGGACCCAGTGTTATTTGGACGACATCTTGGTCACGGGCGAAAATGACGGTGATCACCTCGCCAACTTGGAGAAGGTGCTCACCAGATTAAAGGAGTATGGGCTATGAGCTAATCGCCACAAGTGCGAGTTTTTCCAGAAACAGATCTCGTATTTGTTGTATCCGTGTGTTAATAGAGACACGGAAGGCAGGAGTAGGTTTCACAGGTGTTTACTGAACAAAGTCTGGAGGTGAACTAACAGATACAAGACAATATACAGGCTTATATAGCCCGAGTGGCCATTACCGGCATTACAGTACACAGGGGGCTCTTAAAGGCACATACACCACAATTCCTCCCCTTTTAGACAACCAGTACATAATATTTTAAGTAATCATTAATTAACATGTTACAAGAACAATAATCTACACATTGCTGCAGTTAATCAATTATAAGTCAGTCTTTCTGGAGGCTTCCTGACTCGGTCTGGATAACGCCTCGGTGGTGTAGTAGTTTCTGGTGGTGTAGTAGGTTCTTTTGGCAAGGCTGATTCGGCTTGAATGCCGGTGTCGGGTTCATCTGGTTCCAGTATCACCGGATCGGAGGTAGATACTATGGGTATCTCTACGTCATCATTAGGCATATAGAGTTGTGGTGTAGGTTGTCCCTTTTCGGATGACTCTATGATTTGGTCAGCATGGCGCCTTATTATGCTTTCTCCAATGTCCGCGGTATACATCAGCGGTCCTAGTCATGTGCAAATAGTTCCAGGCTGCCATTTCTCGGTACGGTAGTCCCGGGCCAAAACTTGTTGACCTATCTGGAAGGTTCTAGTTGGCCTTTCATTCATGCCTTGAAATTGCCGGTTCTCCACGTCCCTTCTGATGTTTGGCTTGATCAAATCCAGCCGGCATCTTAGGTTTCTATTGAAGAACATCATGGCGGGAGTTTGGTTTGTAACCACGTGTGTTGCATTCCTGTATGCAAACAAGAAGTTATCTACCTTATGCTGAAGTTTTATGTCTTCATTACCCATGGCGTTTATGGCCTTCTTGAAGGTCTGGACAAACCTTTCAGCCAATCCATTGATGGCAGGATGGTATGGGGCGGACGTGTAGTGCTTAACCCCATTGTTTTTTAAGAACTTCCTGAATTCTTCGGACACAAATTGCGGTCCATTATCAGAACAGATCTGTTCAGGCAGCCCATTCCTGGCAAATATGGTCCTTAATACTGTGATGGTTTTTTCCGTGGTGGTGGAGGACATCTTTATTACCTCCAGCCACTTGGAGTGTGCATCAACCGCGATTAAGAACATTGAGTCCATAAATGGACCAGCAAAGTCGATGTGTACCCTTTGCCATGGAGATGAGGGCCACTCCCATGGATGTAGAGGGGCTTGTGGAGGGGCGTTTTGGACCTTCTGGCATCCTAGGCAGCTCTTGGTCATTTCTTCGATGTCTCCATCGATACCTGGCCACCACACAAACGCTCTGGCTAGGTTCTTCATTTTCACTCCACCCAGATGCCCCTCGTGAAGCTCCTTTAGCACTTTATCCTGGAGTTTGGGTGGAATCACCACTCTGGATCCACACATCAAGGTTCCTCGGCACACTGACAGCTGTTCTCTTCTTTGCGAGAATGCTGGCAACAGTGGTTCGCCATGTGCTGGCCATCCCTTCACCGTTAAATCGTAGACTCGTGAGAGAGTCAGGTAATTTCTCGTTTCCTTTTCAATGGCAGAATTTGTTACTGGTAGACATTCCACTATGGTTGAGTGGAACATCTCCACTGGGTCCACTGTAGGTGCCTCTTCTACCGTTGGCAACGGTAGGCGCGATAAACCATCAGCATTCCCATGCTGTTTTGATCCTTTGTATTCTATGTCATATTGGTGTGCCCCTAGGAAAAGGGACCACCTCTGTAGCCTTTGCGCTGTCATAATGGGAACACCCTTTTTAGGGTTGAATATGGAGACGAGGGGTTGATGGTCAGTCAACAAGGTAATTTTTTGTCCGCGTAGGTAATGGTTGAATTTCTTCACTCCCCATACCAGGCTGAGTGCCTCCCTGTCGATCTGGGCATAGTTACGCTCAGCTGAGTTCAATGAGCGTGACGCAAAAGCTATCGGCCGTTCTGAGCCATCAGGGAATCTATGTGATAATACCGCTCCTACGCCGTAAGGGGATGCATCGCACGCCAGTCTGATTGGCAGTGATGGGTTGTAATGAGCCAAAACTTCCTTGGACGTGATCAAGCCTTTACATTTATGGAAGGCACGTTTACAGTCCTCGCACCATTCCCAAATTACTCCCGTTTGTAGCAGTTCGTTAAGAGGGTGCAGAACAGTTGACAAGTTCGGTAAAAATTTATGGTAGTAATTTATCAATCCCAGGAACGACCTTAATTGTGAGACATTTTCAGGTGCTGGTGCTTTTATGACCGCTTCAATTTTCTCAGGGGACTTATGCAACCCTTCTTCATTAATTATGTGCCACAATATGATATTTGTTTCTGGAAAAATTCGCACTTGGGGCGGTTTGCTCGTAGGCCCCGTTCTCTCAGCCTAGTGAGCACCTTCTCCAAATTGGCAAGGTTTTCGTTGTCGTTTTCTCCTGTTACAAGGATGTCGTCTAGGTAGCATTGAGTCCCAGGAATCCCTTGCAGGACTTGTTCCATAGCTCTTTGCCAGATAGCTGGAGCTGATGCTATTCCGAAAACCAGTCGATTGTACTGGTACAGGCCTTTGTGTGTGTTTATTGTGAGATACTTTTTAGAGGCCTCCTCAACCTCCATCTGTAGATATGCCTGTGCCAAGTCAATTTTTGTGAAACGTTTCCCTCCGGATAGTGAGGCGAAAATATCTTCTATCCTCGGAAGAGGATACTGTATCGTGTGAAGGACCGGGTTTACAGTCACCTTGAAGTCCCCACAGATGCGAATTTTTCTCTGTTCTTCAGATTTATCATTATTTAACGTTTTCTTCATGACCGGGACGATGGGTGTTGCCCACTCGCTCCAATCTATCTTGGATAATATGCCTGTCTTTTCCAAATTCTCCAGCTCTGCCTCGACTGCTGGACGAATTGCGTATGGCACCGGCCTTGCCTTAAAAAACTTGGGAATTGCCGCATCTTCCACCTTTATTGAGGCGGTGACGCCTTTCAAGGTTCCTAGTTCCTGTTGGAACACTTCTTTGGCGTTGGCCAAGATGTCTTTTAATCGTTCAGGTATGATGTCATCATCATTTTTTTTCTTACTGGTCACCGTCAGTGCCTGAATGGAGTGCCAGTCCAAACGTATCTTCCTGATCCATTCACGTCCCAACAGCGGTGGACCACCATCTTGCAGAACGTATAAATACAACTTCTGTATTTCCTTGCCGTTGTATACAACAGGCACCTTTATTTTCCCTTTGGGGTATACTTTCTGCCCCGTATATGTTTTCAAGATAATGGATGTGTCTTTCAAAGGTATATGCGGAAATAGCCGCTTGTAATCCCGTCTACTTATGACGGTCAGAGCTGATCCTGTATCTAGCTCCATTTTAACTGGGGACCCCGCTATTGTGAGGGTAACCCAAATGGTCTGGTAATCTTCTTTGGCAATTACATTATGTAATTTGAGAGAGCTTAGTCTCTTGTTTCCGGAGTCGCTATCGCTCTTCTGGTCTTCGGAGCTACTGTCCGTCATCATTTGTACCTTTCTATACTTTTCTTTATTGATTTTTTTTCTGTCAGTGGATTTTTTGTTTCCAGATCGGCATACATGTGTAATGTGTCCCATCTTTCCGCATTGTCTGCATGCTTTGTCCTTGAACCAGCAGTCCCTCTGGTCATGGGTGGATCTGCCGCAGCGATAACATCTCTCGAAACCCCGTGTCATTTCATGGGTGCTGAAGTCCTGTGGCTTTTGCTGTATCTTTGCAGCTCCTCTTGCTGCTACTTCGTATGATACAGCCACACTGAAAGCCTTGTCCAGTGTCAAATCTTTCTCAGAAAGTAGCTTTTTTTGTGTTCCTTCACTTAGGAGACCGCAGACGAATTTGTCTCGTAGAGAATCTGCCAGTCCTGTCCCGAATTGGCAGTGTAGGGTATCAACAATCTCCTTAAAATTCTTGTCCATCGGTTTGGCTGGAATGATTAAGTTTCGTAACAGCCCGTATGTCCTTGCGCCCATTAGATTTAGAAGTACCGATGCCTTTTTATCATCTTTTATTTCATTCGCTGTGCAATATTTCTCCACTCTTTCCACATATGTGGTCCAATCCTCTATATCGTTATCAAAAGCATCAATATTGCCAGCCTTAGGCATCCTGGAAAAAAATGGCGCTTCCCGCGCTTTTCTTTCTTTCCTGCAGAAAAGATATGGCGCTTCCCGTGCTTTCCCGCCGCTGCTGCTGACGCTGTTTTCCGCGGTTTTTTAAAAAAAAATTAATTTTTTTTTATTTACAGGTGGAGACTCGTTCCCGCCGGACTCTCTGGGACTTTTCCCCCCCTCTGCTAGGTCCGAACGCTGACCTGCTTTGCAGCGCCGGCCGTCTCCCGAGTGCTACCCCCCGTCTGTTTCTGCTTGCCTCCGCCTTCGCTGCTTGGCCTCGCTGCAGAGCCAGCCGATGGAGCCCCAGCCCGCCGCCCAGGAAGGATTATTGCAGTACCTGCCACCAGCTCGGCTAGCTGGTGAAACCACAGCTTTTTTTTTTTTTCTTGCTTTTCTTCGACTTTGGACGTCTGAGGAATCGATGTCCTTGAGGTGCTGCCGAATTGCAGGTAAGTCCGTTTCCAATTCGTCGCCACTGTTGTATCCGTGTGTTAATAGAGACACGGAAGGCAGGAGTAGGTTTCACAGGTGTTTACTGAACAAAGTCTGGAGGTGAACTAACAGATACAAGACAATATACAGGCTTATACAGCCCGAGTGGCCATTACCGGCATTACAGTACACAGGGGGCTCTTAAAGGCACATACACCACAGTATTGTGGCCACGTCATCGATGAAGAGGGGTTACATAAGTCCCCTGACAAGATTGAGGCAGTAGTCAAGGCTCCAGCACCGGAAAATGTGTCACAACTGAGGTCGTTCCTCGGGCTGGTAAGCTACTACCACAAGTTCTTACCAAATTTGTCTACGGTATTACACCCACTGAACACCCTACTGCAAACAGGGGTACCATGGAAGTGGGATGACGAACATAGACGAGCTTTCCAGAAGTGTAAAGAATTGATCACATCAAAAGAGGTGTTGGCCCATTTCAACCCAGCACTACCAATTCGTTTGGCATGTGATGCATCACCCTATGGTATTGGAGCGGTGCTGTCGCACAAATTCCCAGACGTGTTGGAGAGGCCAGTAGCCTTTGCGTCTTGGTCACTAACCTCAGCCGAGCGCAACTACGCCCAGATTGACAGGGAGGCCCTCAGCCTAGTATGGGGAGTAAAAAAATTCAACCACTATCTGCATGGGCAGAAGTTCACCTTGCTGACTGACCACCAACCACTTGTCTCCATCTTTAATCCTAAGAAGGGCGTTCCAGTGATGACTGCACAGCAGTTACAAAGATGGTCCCTGTTTCTAGGGGCAAATCAATACGAAATAGAATATAAAGGCACGAAACAGCATGGGAACGCTGATGGGCTATCGCGCCTGCCACTGCCTACTGTGGAGGAAGCACCAGCAGTGGACCCTATCGAGATATTTTATTCGTCAATAATTGAACGATTGCCAGTAACAAACGCGGATATAGAGAAGGAGACCCGCAATGATCCGACGCTGTCATGGGTATATGAATTGATGGTGAGGGGATGGCCAACACATGGCGACTCACTGTTGCCAGCATTCTCATCCAGAAGAGAACAGCTGTCAGTATGCCAGGGGACAGTGATGTGTGGATCCCGAGTGGTGATTCCACCCAAGTTAAGGGAGAGAGTGCTAAATGAGCTACATGAAGGTCATCTGGGGGGAGTGAAAATGAAAAGCCTTGCTAGGGCTTATGTGTGGTGGCCGGGAATCGATCAACAAATCGAAGACCTAACTAAGAGCTGCTTAGGATGCCAGAAGGTCCAAAATGCACCACCACATGCCCCTCTACACCCATGGGAGTGGCCCTCCTCTCCATGGCAACGGGTGCATATTGATTTTGCTGGTCCATTCATGGACTCAATGTTCTTAATAGCAGTGGATGCTCATTCAAAGTGGCCTGAGGTGATAAAAATGTCTTCAACCACTACAGGGAAAACGATTGCAGTCCTACAGACCATATTTGCCAGAAGCGGGTTGCCAGAGCAGATTTGCTCTGATAATGGACCACAGTTTGTGTCCGACGAGTTCCAAAAATTTATGAGAAGGAATGGGGTAAGGCATTACACATCCGCCCCGTATCATCCAGCCACAAATGGATTGACTGAGAGGTTCGTACAAACCTTTAAGAAGGCGATAAAGGCCATGTGCGATGATGAAATTCCACTACAGCATAAGATGGACAATTTCTTATTAGCCTACCGAAACGCGACACATGCAGTTACCAACCAGACCCCAGCCATGATGTTCTTTAACCGAAGGTTGAGATCTCGTCTGGACTTGCTCAGACCAAATGTGCGAAGAAATGTTGAGGACAAACAATTCCAGCACATCAATGAGAAGCCGACAAGGAGCTTCAATGTAGGGCAACCAGTCTTGCCCGTGACTATCGAACAGAGAAATGGCAACCCGGAACGATATGTACAAGGCAGGGGCCATTAATGTACACAGTGGATGTCGGGGAGAACATTGTGAGATGCCACGTCGATCAGATCTTAGCATCACAAGAACGTGTCAACCCCATGTCTCGAGTACCTGGGGATGAACCCGACATACCGGTAGCATCTACTTCAGACCCAGTAGCAGTGGAACCCGATGAACTACCCGATGAAAAGGGGTCAGAATCGCCTCTGCACCAAGAACAAGAACCTCCGGAAAGGCGCTATCCCGAAAGGGTCAGGAAGCCGCCCCAAAGACTGAATCTATAAATGGACTTTTGTTGTTTAATGTACATGTTGAAATGTTAATTGTTTTTTGAATATTAGGGGTACTACTAATCTAAAAGAGGAGGAATTGTAGTGTATGTGCCTTTAAGTCAGAACTACTTTTACAGCTCCTGTATACTGTAGTACCGGCAGTGACCACACCGGTATATAAGCTTTGCGCATGCCTCTGTACCCCCAGTCTTGAGACTACCCTCCTCCAGTAAAGACCTGTTTATTGTTAATGTACAGCATCCGTGTGATTATTTAATAACAGCATATCCTCTGAATCACAGATCCAATATTTACGGCCTGGAAAAGAGGTGTCGGAGAGGTAATCTTATAGGGGGATACAAGAAAGTTAAGGGAATGGAAAAGGTAAATCCAGAAAATGACTTTAAATTTCGAGAGTAGGACAAGGGGACACAGGTTCAAATTAGTAAAATTATTGTTCGCAACCTTGGTGTCATATTTGACCCTGAAATGAGTTTCCGGCCACATATCCGTGACATATCTAAGACCGCCTATTTCCACCTCCGTAACATCGCCCGTCTCCACCCTTGCCTCAGCTCATCTGCTGCTGAAACCCTCATCCATGCTTTTGTTACAACTAGACTTGACTATTCCAACACACTCCTGGCTGGCCTCCCACATTCTACCTTACGTAAACTTGAGATCATCCAAAGCTCGGCTGCCCGTGTCCTAACTCGCATCAAGTCCCGTTCACCCATCACCCCTGTGCCCGCTGACCTACACTGTCTCCTGGTTAAGCAACGCCTCGATTTCAAAATTCTCATCCTTGTTTTCAAATCCCTCCATGGCCTCGCCCCTCCCTATCTCTGGAATCTCCTTCAGCCCCACAACCCCCCGAGAAAACAGCGCTCCTCAAATTCTGCCCTCTTGAGCATCCCTGATTATAATCGCTCAATCATCAGTTGCTGTGCCTTCAGCTGCCGAGTCCCTAAGCTCTGGAACTCCCTTCCTAAACCGCTCCGCCTCTCTACCTTCCTTTCCTCCTTTAAGATGTTCCTTAAAACCTACCTCTCACCTGCCCTAATTTCTTATGTGGCTCGGTGTCAATTTTTTGTCTTATAACACTCCTGTGAAGCACCTTGGGACGTTTTACTACGTTAAAGGCGCTATATAAATACAAGTTGTTGTTGTTGTAGTAAAAGGCTATTTTAGGATTGAGGTCAGGAAATTCTTCTTTACACAGAGTAATCAACGTAGGAATGGACAGCTAGATCAAGTAGTGGAAGCAAGAACCCTGGAATAATTTAAGGAACAATTGGATGGTACAATGGGGTGTGTCGGGTCTCTCTGGATGATTGAATTAAGATGGGCCAAATGGTCTCCCTCATTTGTAATTATCTTGGCCTGGAATTTGCGGTCAGCGGCGAAGCAAAGGCATTCGCCGCTGGCCTCGCGATCTCTGTGGCAAGAAGTTTGCCTTTTTCGACACGTAAGTGAGATCAGCATAGAATAGTGACGTTAACAAGCTGTCGAAGCAGACAATCACAATGCAGATTTGTCACAGACAGGGGCCCAGGAAGTAAAGAAGTTGATTTTATTCAGACTTTTAAAAAATGTTACAGAGAGCAAAACAAAGATTGGGGCTCTCACATTGGGGAAAAGGTAAACCTGAAATAAATATGAACAAACTTTTTAAAAATGTAATTAATTTTTATCATAATGGAGAAATTTGACACTCCACAAAATTAAAATTCATTTTTCAGGGGCATAATGTTTGTTTAGCAGTCAATACGCCATGGAAAAGCTGAAGTTTTCGTCAGTTTCCCTGACTTGACAGATTACACTGAATGCTGGCTATGCGGGGCGGTGGGTGGGAGGGTTGGGGGGTCCACAGTGCAGCAAGTGTCGGAGCAGCGAATGACTGACTGCAACTTCAGGATTTCCACGTTTAGATGCGCTTGTGCTACATCCTGAAGTTGCGGTCAATTTCAAAGGGGTATAAACAGCAAACCCTGTTAGTTCGCTGTTATTACCCACCGCAAATTGTGGGCCATTGTGATCTTGTGACTCAGAGTCAACCAGACGTAGAACCCTGGGATTTTCCTGGTCTGCCTCCTCCTTCTTATAAAGGTGTTCTTTACTGATTCCTCTCCGCTCCCCACCTCTCTGATACCGACATGGAATTAAGGAAAAGTCAGACAAAGGGAGATAATAGCAGAGCTGGGCCAATGACGTCCCTCCTGCTTGAAGCCTGTAACCCGATCCTTGGTAGACATCAGAGGCAGAAAGTAATTAAAGGTTTGAGTATCTGCGTGCAGTTATAAAGAGATAGCATATGAGGTCCCTGGGGGCAGGGGTGGGGGAAGGGGTGAAGGGGAAGTGTCATGAGAGACTGTTAAACACTTAACAATTCACATTTTGGAAGCAGCCATTATCCAACAGTGCTGCTATGGGCCTCTTTTACGTTCACAGGCCTTCATCATCTCTCAATACCCTCCCCAACACCCCCACCTCCCTGCTGTTTGATGGGGTCGAGTTCAAAGGCTGTGTTATTACCTGAAACCTTTTTTAAAAAGTCTCACCATGGTGCAGAGTTGAAGCGCTGTCTTTCGGGACAGGGGTCAGTGAGGGAAGGTAGTACAGGTTTGCATTTCAAAAGCTCCTACAGAAAAAATCTTTAGCTCTTCACCTCCCACCCACCCCCCCCCCCAACACCAATTCTACCCCCCATCCCCATCGCTGAAGTTCTTGACTCTCTCTGTGCTTGTGAACATTGGGTGAGGGCAGGACCGGAACTCGATTGTGATTCACCATGCGGTCGAATAGCCCACTGGCACTCATCGCCTAGGCTTGCACATGAAAGAACAGTCATTTAAGCGAGCTGCTGGAAGCCCGCCAGCGCCCATATAACTGACCCAATGCCAACACGAGAGCAGGGGAGAGACTGACAATAAGCAGAAGCTATCGATGCGGGACTGTCCAAACTACAACTGGTGGGATACTTGCGGTCCTGAGCCCTGGAAATCCGACCCGTGAAACCCAGTCCTATTTTTGCTTATATTTCTGATTCACTGGTTTGTCCCGTTTTAATTTCCTGGGCCTGGAGATTTGGAAAGGCCTGCTGCCTCATTGGTGAATAAAACCCTACATCAAAATGCCAAGATTGGTTAGTTTCAGCGATATAGGGGAATTAACAAGATTCTGGATTCCCTCTGAGGCTCTTAAGTGGCCCACAGAGGAAAAAAGCTTGGACTTAGTGTGTGGCATTGATACAGCGCCTTTCACAATGTCAGGATGTC
Source organism: Somniosus microcephalus (assembly GCF_052327205.1). Classification (NCBI taxonomy): domain Eukaryota; kingdom Metazoa; phylum Chordata; class Chondrichthyes; order Squaliformes; family Somniosidae; genus Somniosus; species Somniosus microcephalus. Next base: position 70,319,381 of record NC_140993.1, read on the forward strand.
CCAAAGCACTTCACAGCCAATGAAGCACTTTTAAAGTTTAGTCACTGTTGTAGTGTAGGTAAACGTGGCAGCCAACTTGCGCATAGCAAGGTACCACAAACAGCAATGAGATAAATGTCTGGATTATCTGTCTTTTAGTGATGTTGGTTGAGGGATAAATGTTGAAAGAAAAAGAAAGACTTGCATTTATATAGCGCCTTTCACGACCACCAGACGTCCCAAAGTGCTTTACAGCCAATGAAGTACTTTTGAAGTGTAGTCCCTGTTGTAATGTAGGAAACGCAGCAGCCAATCTGTGCACAACAAGCTCCCACAAACAGCAGTGTGATAATGACCAGATAATCTGTTTTTTAATAATGTTGATTGAGGGATAAATATTGGCCAGGACACCGGGGATAAGTCCCTTGCTCTTCTTCGAAATAGTACCATGGGATCTTTTACATTCACCTGAGAGAGCAGACGGGGACTTGGTTTAACATCTCATCCGAAAGACGGCACCTCCGACAGTGCAGCGCTCCCTCAGTACTGCACTGGAGTGTCAGCCTACATTTTGTGCTCAAGTCTCAGTTAGTAGCACTTTCGTGTTCAAGGCCTGAACCCATGACCTTTTGACTTAGAGGCGAGAGTGCTGCCGCTGAGCCATGGCTGACACCTTGGATTAACGGAATACATGCTTTCCTCCATCTGATACCCCCAAAGCAAAGATTAAATTATTTTTAAAAACAAAACCCTCGTACTTCTCCACAAATTCCAGTGTGGCGGTGGTGGTGTCGTGTGCCACGGCCTGGATCTCCTTCACTCCAGTCGCACTGTAGGAATTCCCACAATGTGCGTACACACCCGCCAGCTCCACACCCTCGCACTCCGCTATGGATTTCGCCAGTATCAGTGCCGTCGGGTCCTCGGGTCGCACCCCGGCTGCGGGCAGGAAGAAAGTGCATTTAAATGCACGCTTCACACATGGTAACCTGAACTTGCTCCGCATTTCCGCTGTCAGGTTCATTAATTTAAATAGCCCGTCGTAGGTCGGTCTCTCTTGGCAGCGCTCTGCACCCCCCTCCCCCACCCACCCAAAACCTGCTCCAGGTTAAAATTGGTCCCCTAGGTTCTTCACCCTGGAAAGGAAGCTGAAAAGGAAAGACGTGATAGAAACATAGAAACATAGAAGATAGGAGCAGGAGTAGGCCATTCGGCCCCTCGAGCCTGCTCCGCCATTCAATGTGATCATGGCTGATCATCCAAATTCAGTACCCTGTCCCTGCCTTTTCCCCATATCCCTTGATCCCTTTAGCCTCAAGAATTATATCCAACTCTTTCTTGAATATATTTAATGAACTGGCCTCCACCGCCCTCTGTGGCAGAGAATTCCACAGGTTCACCACTCTCTGGGTGAAGAAATTCCTCCTCATTTCAGTCCTAAATGGCTTACCCCTTATCCTTAGATTATGACCCCTGGTTCTGGACTCCCCGGCCATCAGAAACATCCTTCCTGCATCTAGTCTGTCCAGACCTGACAGAATTTTATATGTTTCGATGAGATCCCCTCTCAATCTTCTAAACTCCAGTGAGTATAAGCCCAATCGACACAATCTCTCCTCATACATCATTCCTGCCATCCCAGGTATCAGCCTGGTGAAGCTTCGCTGCACTCCCTCCATGGCAAGAACGTCCTTCCTCAGGTAAGGTGACCAAAACTGCACACAATACTCAAGGTGCGGTCTCACCAAGGCCCTGTACAACTGTAGCAAGACATCCTTGTTCCTGTACTCGAACCCTCTTGCTACGAAGGCCAACATACCATTTGCCTTCTTAACCGCCTGCTGCACCTGCATGCTTACCTTCAGCGACTGGTGCACAAGGACACCCAGGTCTCTTTGCACTTCCCCTTCTCCCAATCTATTGCCATTCAAATAATAATCTGCCTTCCTGTTTTTGCCACCAAAGTGGATAACCTCACATTTATCCACATTATAGTGCATTTGCCATGTTTCTGCCCAATCACCCAACCTGTCCAAATTGTACTGGAGTTTCCCGACATCCTCCTCGCAGCTTACCCTCCCAGCCAGCTTTGTGTCGTCTGCAAATTTGGAGATATTACATCCAATTCCCTCGTCCAGATCATTAATATATATTGTGAACAGCTGGGGTCCTAGGACCGATCCTTGCGGTACCCCACTAGTCACTGCCTGCCACTCGGAAAAAGACCCGTTTATTCCAACTCTTTGCTTTCTGTCTGCCAACCAGTTCTCTATCTAAGTCAATACCTTGCCCCCAATCCCATGTGCCTTAATTTTGCACGCTAATCTCTTATGCGGGACCTTATCGAAAGCCTTCTGAAAGTCCAAATACACCACATCCACTGGTTCTCCCTTATCTATTTTACCAGTTACATCCTCAAAAAATTCCAGTAGATTAATCAAGCATGATTTACCTTTTGTAAATCCATGTTGACTTTGTCCGATCCTGTCACTGCTTTCCAAGTGCTCTGCTATTACATCTTTTATAATAGACTCTAGCATTTTCCCCACTACCGATGTCAGGCTTACCGGTCTATAATTCCCTGCTTTTTCTCTACCACCCTTTCTGAATAGTGGGGTAACATTAGCTACCCTCCAATCTATGGGTACCGTTCCAGAGTCTATCGAGTTCTGGAAGATGACCAGTAATGCATCTACTATCTCTAGGGCCACTTCCTTAAGTACCCTGGGATGTAGACCATCAGGCCCTGGGGATTTATCGGCCTTCAGTCCCATCAATTTTCCTAATACCATTTCCCTACAAATACTGATTTCTTTTAGTTCCTCTCTTTCATCAGACCCTATGTTCTCCGGCATCTCTGGGAGGTTATTTGTATCCTCCTTTGTGAAGACAGAACCAAAGTATGTATTTAGTTGGTCTGCCATTTCCTTGTTTCCCATTGTAAATTCCCCTGATTCTGACTGTAAGGGACCTACGCTTGACTTCACCAATCTTTTTCTATTCACATATCTATAAAAGCTTTTACAGTCAGTTTTTATGTTCCCTGCAAGCTTACTCTCATATTCTATTTTCCCTTTCTTAATGAATCCCTTTGTCCTCCTTTGTTGACTCCTAAACTGCTCCCAATCCTCAGGATTATTGCTTTTTCTAGCCAATTTATATGTCCTCTCCTTGGATCTTATGCTATCCCTAATTTCCCTTGCTAGCCACGGTTGAGTCACCTTTTTTGTTTTATTTTTATGCCAAACTGGGATGAACAAATTCTGTAGCTCATCCATTTGGTCTTTGAATGTTTGCCATTGCCTATCCACCGTCAACCCTTTGAGTGCCATTCCCCAATCAATCCTACCCAACTCGCTCCTCAGACCATCGTAGTTTCCTTTATTTAAATTGAGGACCCTTGTCTCTGAGTCAATGACTTCATTCTCCATCTTAATGAAGAATTCGATCATATTATGATCGCTCCGACCCAAGGGGCCTCGTACAACAAGATTGCTAATTACAGAGATAGTAAACCAGTTGACAAAGTAGACTGGAACAGTACTTCTAACTAATCTGACAGTAGCACAAGGGGACACAGGTACAAACTACTTAAAGGACAATTTAAGGCTGATGTCAGCCTTGTCTCAGCGGTAGCACTCTTGCCTCACAGTCAGAAGGTTGTGGGTTCAAGCCCCACTCCAGAGACTTGAGCACATAACTCTAGACTAACACTTCAGCACAGCACTGAGGGAGTGTTGTATTGTCATAGGGGCTGTCCTTGCGATGAGATGTTAAACCCAGGTCCTGTCTACCCTCTGAGGTGGACTTAAAAGATCCCATGGCAATATTTTGAAGAACAGCAGGGGCGTTCTCCTGATGTCCTGGCCAGTATTTATCCTTCAACTGACATCACTAAAACAGATTATCTGGCCATTATCATATTTATCCCTCAACCAACAGCACCAAAACAAATGGTCATTATTTCATTGCTGTTTGTGGGAGCTTGCTGTGCGCACATTGGCTGCTGCATTTCCTACATTACAACGGTGACTACACCTCAAAAGTACTTAATTGGCTGTAAAGCATTTGGGACGTTCTGAGGTCATGAAAGACGCTATTTAAATGCAAGACTTTCTTTCGTCTTGTTATTCGGGTATTGCTCAACCTCCCTCTCCTTTAAGACTGTCCTTAAAAACATCTCATTGACTGAAATCTTGGTCACCGCTCTGAATGCATTTTTCTTTGGCTCGGTGTCTGTTTGATGTTTCCTCTGGCTAGAGTGTCTAGAACTAGGGGGCATAGTCTCAGGCTAAGGGGTAGGCCATTTAAGACTGAGATGAGGAGGAATTTCTTCACTTAGAGGGTTGTGAATCTCTGGAATTCTCTGCGCCAGAGGGCTGTGGATGCTGACTGAGTTTTTGAGTATATTCAAGGCTGAGATAGATTTTTGGACTCTAGGGGAAACAAGGGATATGGAGATCGGGCGGGAAAGCGGAGTTGAGGTCGATGATCAGCCATGATCTTATTGAATGGCAGAGCAGGCTCGAGGGGCTGTATGGCCTACTCCTGCTCCTATTTCGCATGTTCTTATGCTCTTTACCTCATGCCTCTGTGAAGTTTTTTCCCCTCTACATTAAAGGGGCTATATGAATACAAGTTATTGCTCTTGTCCTAAATACTGGTCAACACCTGGAATGAATAGGCAGCAGAATCATTTAAGAAACAGCTGGGAGCTTTGATGGTGGAAGCCTGGGGGGTTCTTTCTGGATGGGCCTTATGGTCTTTCTCATCCGCATTTGTTTTCTGGGTACGCTCCATGCCACAAGGAGGCCGTAATCCAGATTTTTGTTTCGTGTTTTGCCATGATCTTATTGAATGGCGGAGTAGGCTCAAGGGGCTGTATGGCCTGCTCCTGCTCCTAATCCTTATGTTCTTATATAAAAACAGAAAATGCTGGAGAAACTCAGCAGGTCAGGCAGCATCTGTGAAGAGAGAAACAGTTAATGCTTCAGGTCGATGACCTTTAGTCAGAACTGGAAAATAGCAGGAAATGGAACAGATTTTTAAGCAAGTGTAGGGGCTGGGAAATGGGGGAGGGGATGAAAGAACAAAAGGGAAGGCCTGTGATAGGATAGAAGGCAGGAGAGAGATTAAGAGACATTGAGAGACATTAAGAGATATTCAAGGCAAAAGGAGATGGTAATGGGACAGGTTAAGAAACAAAGGATGGCTCTAGATGAGGTGTAAATTGCGCTGGCAGAATGGAAGACAGCTGCCCTGTGGGGGAGAAGAACAGAACAAAAGTGTGGATAAAAAATATATGTGATAGGGGCCGGGGTTATAATCTGAAATTGTTGAACTCTATGTTGAGTCCAGAAGGCTGTAAAGTGCCTAATCGAAAGATGAGGTGCTGTTCCTTGAGCTTACGCTGAGCTTCTGTGGAACAATGCAAGAGGCCGAGGACGGTGAGGTCCGAGTGGGAGTGGAGCGGTGAATTAAAGTGACAGGCGACCGGAAACTTGGGGTCACCCTTACGGACTGAACGGAGGTGTTCCGCAAAGCGGTCACCCAATCTGCGTTTGGTCTCCCAGTGTAGAGGAGACCACATCGTGAGCAGCGAATACAGTATACTAGATTGCAAGAAGTACAAGTAAATCGCTGTTTCGCCTGGAAGGAGTGTTTGGGGCCCTGGACAGTGGGAAGGGGGGAGGTATAAGGGCAGGTGTTGCATCTCCTGCGCTTGCATGGGAAGGTGCCGGGTGAAGGGGAAGGGGTGCTGGGGGCGATAGAGGAGTGGACTAGGGTGTCGCGGAGGGAGCGATCCCTACGGAATGCTGAAAGGGGGAGGTGAGGGGATGTTTGGTGTACGGCCCTGTTATCCGATAATGCTGGAGAAACCGCCAACTCCACAGGCTGCAGTGGCACCTAGTGGCTGTACTGTGGGATTGCGTTGGTGGCATATCTAACAGGTGGTTGTTAAGGTGGTGTTGCCCAGCATCCAAATTTTGAATTAAAAAAATAAAGGATCAAAGGAAGGAAGAATCAACAAACAAAGAAAGAAAATTGGCTTTTACACAGTGCTTTATCCTGTCTCAGGAACTTCCCAAACGCTTCACATACAATGAGTTACTTTTTGAAGTGCAATGCACTGACTGTTAGATAGGTAAGGTAGGCAAATGCAGCAGCCATTTTGCATATACCAATATTCCACTGTCTCTAAATTGTCAGACTGCTTGTCCGACATCCAGCACTGGATGAGCAGAAATTTCCTCCAACGAAATATTGGGAAGACCGAAGCCATTATCTTCAGTCCCCGCCACAAACTCCATTCCCGAGCCACCGACTCCAACCATCTGCCTGGCAACTGTCTGAGGCTGAACCTGTTACGTCCGTGTATAATCAGACACAGACTGCGGAGAACGGTACAAACGGTGTTTACTCAACGTGGCTCAGACTGCAACTGATCTGTACAGATTGCTACTCAACGTTATATACAGGTGTGGTCACTGCCGGTACTACAGTATACATGAGCTGTAAAAAGTAGTTCCCCCCCTTAAAGGTACATACATTACAGAACCAAACTGTTCACAACCTTGGTGTCATATTTGACCCCGAGATGAGCTTCCGATCACATATCCGCGCCATCACTAAGACCACATTTTTCCATTTCCGGAACATTCGCCCCTGCCTCAGCTCATCTGCTGCTGAAACCCTCATCCATGCTTTTGTTACCTCTAGACTTGACTATTCCAATGCACTCCTGACTGGCCTCCCACGTTCTACCCTACATAAACTTGAGGTTATCCAAAACTCTGCTGCCCGAGTCCTAACTCGCACCAAGTCCCGTTCAACCATCACCCCTGTGCTTGCTGACCTACATTGGCTCCCGGTTAAGCAATGCCTCGATTTTAAAATACTCATCCTTGTTTACAAATCCCTCCATGGCCTCGCCCCTCCCTATCTCAGTAATCTCCTCCAGCCCCACAACCCCCCGGGCTATCTTCGCTCCTCTGATTCTGGCGTCTTGAACATCCGCGATTTTAATCGCTCCACCATTGGTGGCCGTGCCTTCAGCTGCCAAGGCCCTAAGCTCTGGAATTCCCTGCCTAAACCTCTCCGCCTCTTTACCAATGTTCCCTTAAAGCTGTGCAGCGCTCTGCAGCTGCCACGCAGCCGGCTCACCGGCTTTTAAATAGAAAAAACCGTGCAGGCACGGTATTTTGAATGGGCCGCATAGACCCTTAAAGGGGCCGTGTACCCAAAAAGGTATTAAAGGGAACATTGCTCTCTACCTCTCTTTGTTCCTTTAAGATGCTGCTTAAAACCTACCTCTTTGACCAAGCTTTTGGTCATCTGTCCTAGTATCTCCTTATTTGGCTCGGTGTCAAATTTTGTTTTATAATGCTCCTGTGAAGCACCTTGGGACGTATACCACGTTAAAGGAACTGTATAAATATAAGTTGTTGTTGTTGGATGATGTTTTTGGTGGTGTTGGTTGGGGGAATAAATATTGGCCAGGACACTGAGAGAAATCCCCTGTCTTTTTTGAATAGTGCCGTGGGATCTTTTACATCCATCATTACACGCAGAGGAAGGCCCCTCAGTTTGACGTCTCATCGAAAGATAGCCCCTCTGACAATGCAGGACTCCCTCAGTACTGGCACTGAAGTGTCAGCCTAGTGTCAGGTATATGGGGTGGGGCTTAAACCCACAGGGGGAAAAATTCAGTATCGCCCCTTTTGGGGCGCCATTATTGGCCGTGCGTAAATTTTAGCGCCTGGCGCTAATTATCGCCACCGACGGCAAACTTGGCTTTTATCGCCCCTGGAGGTGATTGGAGAGCTAAATCAAGCGCTTCACACCTGTCTTAAGGCGCAAAGGCTGAGGAGCGAGGTGTTACCTCAGAGCGCTGGCGAAGCAAGGAAGGGCAAATCAAAATTAACCTGCATAGTGCTGCTCAGTACCCAAAACCCCTTCATGTTGTGTATGTACCTTTAAGGGAATAACTGGTCTCAGACTGCAGTACCGGCAGTGACCACCCCTGTATAAAAGGCGCTAGCAAGCCTCTGTAGTTTCAGTTTCCCGATTGACTCCATTCAGTAAAGACTTGTTTAAATCAACTCCTGCTGTCCGTGTCTCAATTATACACGGACATAATATTGGCGACGAGCAGATACGAACTTACCTACAGTCTGCACCACCTCCTGGGATCCATTCCTGAAGCGAAGTGAGCAGCGGTCGAGGCCAGAAGGAAGAAAGAAGCAGTAGAAACGGGCGTCGGCCATGGGCATCCGCCCCTGAGTCAGCGGAGTTGAAGATTGCTGGAGAAGCTGTCGAGTGCGGGGCCTGGTTCCTGTCGACGGTGCTTCAGCTAATCGGGCTGGTGGCAGGTAGTACACTGGTCCTTCCTGGGCTGTGGCGGTCGAGAACTCAAGCGGGTGGCTTGCAACGGGGCCGAGCAGCATTGTCGGGAAGGGGAGAGAGAGAGAGGGTGGCGCACACAGGGCGCGGCCGGTGATACGAAGCCGGGCAGCGTACGGACCCGAGAAGAAGGAGGCAAGAGTCCCACAGGGTTGTTCCACGACGGGAAAATAATAAAATAAAAAAAAAAGAAATATTAAACGCGCACAAAACCGCGAGGAGCTGCAGGTTGCAACGGAAACCGTGGGAAGCAGCGCTAGCAACAGCGGGGAAGACGGCAAAGCGCGGGAGGCGCCATCTTAATCAGCAGGGAAGAAGGCAAAGCGCGGGAGGCGCCATTTTGTTAAATCGGGGAAGAAGGCAAAGTGCGGGAGGCGCCATTTAGATTTTCAAGATGCCGAAGACTGGCTGTATCACTGCCTTTGATAATACAATAGAGGACTGGACCACGTATGTGGAAAGAGTCGAGGTATATTGCGAGGCAAACGAAATAGCCGATGAGAAAAAGGCATCGGTATTGCTAAACTTAATGGGCGCTAGAACGTACGGCCTATTGCGGGACCTGATTACTCCAGCCAAACCGAAGGCGAAGAGTTTTAATGAAATTGTTGCTGTCCTACAGGAACACCTAAACCCTGCACCGCTGCTGATAGCAGAAAGATTTAAATTCCACAGGAGAACTCAGCATAAAGATGAGAGCAATGCTGAGTACCTTACGGAACTACGCAAGCTATCAAAGCACTGCCAGTTCGGAGCAGGACTGGCAGATACCCTACGGGACAAATTTGTCTGTGGACTCCTGAGTGAAGGAACACAGAAGAAGTTACTCTCAGAGAAAGAGCTGACGCTAGATAAGGCTTTCAGCGTGGCAGTATCGTACGAAGCAGCAGCCAGGGGAGCTGCGGAAATACAACAAAAGCCACAGGAATACGGCACCCACGAAATGACACGGGGATTTGCAAAATGTTATCGCTGTGGCAGAACTAACCATGACCAGAAGGACTGCTGGTCCAAGGACAAAATATGCAGGCAATGCGGAAAGATGGGACACATTGCACGAGTTTGCAGGTCTGGGAAGAAGACCAGCGACAACAAAAAGGCTACTAAGGAACCGTACAAGAAAGTAAAAAAGATGACGGACAGTAGTTCCGAAGACCAGATGAGCGATAGTGAATCCAGGAACAAGAGACTAAGCTGTCTCAAACTTCACAATGTAATCGCAAAAGAGGATCACCGAACCATTTGGGTCACCCTCACGATAGCAGGGTCCCAAGTTAAAATGGAATTGGATACAGGATCAGCGCTAACCGTCATGAATCGACGAGACTATGAGCGGCTATTCTCACACATACCCTTGAGAGAGACATCCATCGTCTTGACGACGTATACGGGGCAAAAAGTATACCCCAGAGGAAAAATAAGGGTGCCTGTCGAATACAACGGCAAGAAAATATGGAAATTGTATCTCTACATACTGCAAAATGGTGGACCACCGTTATTGGGATGTGAATGGATCAGGAAGATAAGCTTAGATTGGCACTCCATTCATGCAATGACGGTGGATGGTAAAAAAGATGAAGACGTCACTCCTGGACGATTGTCAACAATCTTAGCTAACGCCAAAGAGGTATTTCAACAAGAACTGGGCACTCTTAAAGGCGTAACCGCCTCGATAAAAATAGAAGAGAATGCAATTCCCAAGTTTTTCAAAGCAAGACCGGTACCATATGCAATTCGCCCAGCCGTCGAGGCAGAGCTGGAGAATCTGGAGAAGGCAGGCATGTTGTCTAAGGTCGACTGGAGCGAGTGGGCGACACCCATCATTCCTGTCATGAAGAAAACGTTAAGCAATAAGTCTGAGGAGCCAAGGAAGGTTCGCATCTGTGGGGACTTCAAGGTGACGGTGAACCCAGTCCTTCACACAGTACAATATCCTCTTCCAAGGATAGAAGACATCTTCGCCTCACTATCTGGAGGGAAGCGTTTTACAAAAATTGACCTAGCACAAGCATATTTGCAGATGGAGGTTGAAGAATCCTCTAGGAAGTATCTCACGATAAACACTCAAAAAGGTCTTTACCAGTATCATCGATTGGTATTCGGAGTAGCATCGGCTCCGGCGATATGGCAAAGAGCGATTGAACAAGTCCTGCGAGGGATTCCGGGGACTCAGTGTTACTTGGACGACATCCTTGTGACAGGTGAAGATGACAGTGAACACCTTAACAACCTAGAACAGGTGCTCACTAGACTACGGGAACATGGGCTACGAGCCAATCGCCCCAAGTGCGAGTTTTTTAAGAAACAGATATCGTATTGTGGCCACGTGATTGATGAAGAGGGGTTACATAAGTCCCCTGACAAAATTGAAGCAGTTGTTAAGGCCCCAGTGCCTGAAAATGTGTCGCAACTGAGGTCATTCCTCGGATTGGTGAATTACTACCATAAGTTTTTACCGAATTTGTCCACAATTCTGCACCCACTGAACGCCCTACTACGAACGGGAGTAGCATGGAAATGGAGCAATGACTGTAAGCGGGCCTTTCAGAAGAGTAAGGACTTAATCACTTCAAGAGAAGTATTGGCTCACTACAACCCAGCACTGCCGATCAGACTGGCGTGTGATGCGTCTCCCTACAGCATTGGGGCGGTACTGTCACATAAATTCCTTGATGGTTTAGAGAGGCCGATAGCTTTTGCGTCACGCTCGTTAACTTCTGCTGAGCGTAATTACGCCCAGATTGACAGAGAGGCCCTCAGCCTAGTGTGGGGGGTGAAGAAGTTCAATCACTATCTGCACGGTCAAAAATTTACTCTACTAACTGATCATCAACCTCTTGTCTCCATTTTCAACCCTCAGAAGGGCGTACCGATAATGACAGCGCAACGGCTGCAGAGGTGGTCCCTTTTCCTAGGGGCACACCAATATGACATCGAGTACAAAGGAACTAAACAGCATGGGAATGCTGATGGATTGTCGCGCCTACCGTTGCCGACGGTGGAAGAAGGCCTTGCAGTGGATCCAATGGAGATATTCCACTCGACCATAGTCGAATGTCTCCCTGTGACGAATGCAAACATAGAAAAGGAAACACGAAATGACCCGACACTATCCCGGGTCTATGATTTAACGGTGAAGGGATGACCAGCACATGGCGAACCACTGCTGCCAGCATTCTCGCTGAGAAGAGAACAGCTGTCAGTGTGCAGAGGAACCTTGATGTGTGGATCCAGAGTAGTAATTCCACCCAAATTGCAGGATAGAGTGCTCAATGAGCTTCATGAGGGTCAGCTGGGAGGGGTAAAAATGAAGAACTTAGCCAGGGCGTTTGTGTGGTGGCCGGGAATCGATAGAGAAATCGAAGAGATGACCAAGAGCTGTACAGGATGCCAGAAGGTCCAAAACACCCCACCACAAGCTCCTCTACATCCATGGGCATGGCCCTCATCTCCATGGCAAAGGGTGCACATTGATTTTGCTGGTCCCTTCATGGACTCGATGTTTTTAATTGCGGTGGATGCACATTCAAAGTGGCCAGAGGTAATAAAAATGTCCTCAACCACCACAGAAAAAACTATCACAGTTTTACGAACCATATTCGCCAGGAATGGGCTGCCTGAACAGATTTGCTCTGACAATGGACCACAGTTTGTGTCTGAAGAGTTCCGGAGGTTCTTAAAGAACAATGGTGTGAAGCATTACACATCTGCCCCATATCATCCAGCCACTAATGGATTGGCCGAGAGGTTTGTTCAAACATTCAAGAAGGCTATCAAGGCAATGTGTAATGAAGATATACCCCTACAACACAAGGTGGGCAACTTCTTGTTTGCCTACCGGAATGCGACACATGCGGTTACCAACCAAACTCCAGCCATGATGTTCTTCAATCGAAGACTACGATGCCGCTTGGATTTGGTTAAGCCAAATGTCCGAAGAGATGTGGAGAACAGGCAGTTTCAGAATATGAATGAAAGGCCGACCAGGAGTTTTAAGATAGGTCAACCAGTTTTGGCCCGGGACTACCACACTGAGAAATGGCAGCCAGGAACGATTTGTACACAGCAAGGACCTCTCATGTATACCGCGGACGTTGGAGAGAGCATTGTAAGACGCCATGCTGACCAGATTCTAGAGTCACCGGAAAACGTCAACTCCACACCACGATCTGATACACCTGGCAATGAAATCGACGTACCAATTGCAGCTACCGCAGAATCGGTGATATTGGAAGCAGATGAACCAAACAACGACATGGATCCAGACTCAACCTTGCCAGAAGAACCTGATACTCCGAAGAGGCGTTATTCAGACAGAATCAGGAAGCCTCCTCAAAGACTGAACTTATAATTGCTTAACCTCAACCAATGTATCTAGCAACCGTAATTGTGATTGTAATTAGTTATCATTTAGTTGTTAAATGAATGTTATGTACTGTTTATCTAAAAGGGGAGGAATTGTTGTGTATGTACCTTTAAGGGAATAACTGGTCTCAGACTGCAGTACCGGCAGTAACCACCCCTGTATAAAAGGCGCTAGCAAGCCTCTGTAGTTTCAGTTTCCCGATTGACTCCATTCAGTAAAGACTTGTTTAAATCAACTCCTGCTGTCCGTGTCTCAATTATACACGGGCATAATACTTCACACGGCATTGAATCTCTCCAGAAGTCTCTCTCTCTCTCTCAGAATGCGTGGTGCAAAAATGTCACCAACAAAAAAAGGCAGGAAGCGGTCACCTTTAAATAGCGCTCCCCCAGTCCCTTTCGGACTGCAAAACGCTCCCCTCAACCTGTCGTTGCTAGCAGCAGGCAGTAAGGCAGGGGGCGCCACTCAATATCCAGTCCGGGGCGCTACCGGGGCGTTGCGCACTCAACTGACGTCACAATCTGCCGGCACAGGAGATCATGGCGGTAGTGTTTAGCGCTGCCGCAAAATGTCTAGCTAATTTCGCGAGCGGCGCAAACTGCCGCGCACAGGCGGCAGTTGCTTTGCGCCCCACTAGCGCCCTCTTAAGGCGCTAACGGGAGGTGCAAACAAATGAATTTTTCACCCACAATCTTCTGACTCAGGAGGTGAGAGCGCTACTAACTAAGCCAAACTGGCACTTAATGCAAACAGTGCTGTATGGTGTGTCCAACAGGCCTAGATAGATGCACGTGCCACACTGTGAAAGAAAAACATGGAGAGGAACTTTAGCAGGACTCTTCACTGCAATAGAGTGCAGCTAAAGCAGTTCCCATACTCAATTTCTCAGACTTTTTTTGAAAAATTGTCCAAGTTACAACCAAAACCCAACAGTAAGCCGTAGAGGGAGTGCAACAAAGGTTCACCAGACTGGTTCCTGGGATGGGGGGATTGTCCTATGAGGAGAGATTGAGTAGACTAGGCCGATATTCTCTAGAAATAACAACAGAAAATGCTGGAAATACTCAGCAGGCCAGGCAGCATCCATGGAGAGAGAAACAGAGTTAACGTTTCAGGTCTGGGACCCTTCATCAGAACTGGAAAAAGCTGGAGATGTAACAGATATTAAGCAGGTGCAGAGACGGGGCGGGGGGGGTGGTTAGGAGGGGAGGAAGAAATAGAAAGAACATCCTGTACTTTTGTAAGAGGCAGGAAAGATAAAATGTTGCAAATGGGAATGGCAAAAATCATACTGCATGAAAAATGGGGGCAGGGATAATTATCTGAAATTGTTGAACTCAATGTTGAGTCCGGCAGGCCGCAAAGTGCCCAATCGAAAGATGAGGTGCTGTTCCTCGAGCTTACGTTGAGCTTCATTGGAACAATGCAATAGCCCGAGGACAAAGAGATCAGAATGGGAGTGAAGCGGTGAATTAAAGTGACAGGCGACCGGAAGCTCAGGGTCACCCGTACGGACTGAACGGAGGTGTTCCGCAAAGCGGTCACCCAATCTGCGGTCTCCTCTACATTTTGTTCTTATGTAATCATAGAATCACAGCCCACAGCGAAGTGAAAGAGCACCTGAGAATGCTGCAGCTTTTTATTGACCTTATGGCACCTTTTCATCCAGCACACTTAGCAGTCCGACCCAATCCCGCCAGGGTTCCCCAGTGATGTTGACGACCTCCGTGAATCCCACATCAAATTGGAGTCCTAATTGCATCACAGGACCCTATTTGCATTTTATGCATGAGTCTCCTGCCTCTGAAGCAGGAGCCTCGTCGATGCCATGAGTCGCCGTCATTTAAATGACAATGACCGAGAACGCGGCGGGTTGTAGGCAGGAGTTTCAGGTACAAGACCTTTGGTTCATCTAGCCCACCCATCCATAATATTCCTTTTGCGCAGATGTTTATACGAAATATACAATGCCCTCTGATGGACATAAGAACATAAGAATTAGGAGCAGGAGTAGGCCATACGGCCTCGCGAGCCTGCTCCGCCATTCTTATGTTCTTATGTCCATCAGAGGTGATGGGTAATAAGATCATGGGTGATCTTTGACCTCAACTCCAATTTCCCGCCCGATCCCCATATTCCTTGATTCCTCTAGAGTCCAAAAACCTATCGATCTCAGCCTTCAATATACTCAACGACTCAACATTCACAGCCCTTTGCGGTAGAGAATTCCAAAGATTCACAACCCTCTGAGTGAAGAAATTCCTCCTCATCTCAGTCTTAAATTGCCTACCCCTTATCCTGAGACTATGCCCCCTAGTTCTAGACTCTCCAGCCAGGGGAAACAACCTCTCAGCATCTACCCTGTCAATCCCCCTCAGAATCTTATGGGGGAGAAATTGGGTGAGTAGCGCCACCTGTTAGCGCCTAAAGAGGCAGTCAGTGGCTGTAGCGCCACTGGCTGTGTCTCTGGCGATATTCAGTAGGGGCGCTAATGGTGGCGTTAGGCATTTGCGCTGCGCCACCACCGATGACGTCATCGGTGTGCGCAGCGCCCCATTCGTGCCCCGTTCGCGATATTTGGTAGCGAACGCCACAGTTGCGCCGCTCGCTACCTGCACCCAGTTCACGGGGCCTTACTGTGCCGGCAGCGGCGCAAGTTAAGGTGGAGGTGCGTGGTGGCTGCTTTTTCGACGGCCGCCTGTCAGCACCTCCGTCCCCGGCCTCCTAACCCCCCCCCCGCGGCATTGCCGGCTGTTTCCCGAGAGCCCGGCACTTCTCCTTGGTGCCGGGCTCATTTGCCGGCACTCGCAATCGGGGATCGCGCTGTTGCAGGCACCTCCCCCTTAACAGTGGGAGGAAGGCCTGCAGTACCGCAGCGTGGCGCTGCGGCACGTTGCGCTGCAATAATCAGTTTCAGCGCCCTAAGAGGGACGCGGAGCACCTCGAGCCTCGCCCCGTGTCCCTCGAGCGGCACTGAAACTGAATTTCTGGCGATCGGTATCACTCCAATCGCTGCGCTAAATCCTGCGCTCCGCCGACTTTTGCCCCACTTTGGCGCCCCAACCCAATTTCTAGGCCTATATGTTTCAATGAGATCACCTCGCATTCTTCTAAATTCCAGAGTGTATAGGCCCAATCTACTCAATCTCTCCTCATAGGACAAACCTCTCATCCCAGGAATCAATCTAGTGCAGCACGGTGGCATAGTGGTTAGCACTGTTGCCTCACAGCGCCAGGGGCCCGGGTTCGAATCCAGCCTCGGGCGACTGTCTGTGTGGAGTTTGCACATTCTCCCCGTGTTTGCGTGGGTTTCCTCCGGGTGCTCCGGTTTCCTCCCACAGTCCAAAGATGTGCGGGTTAGGTTGATTGGCTATGATAAATTGACCCTTAGTGTTAGGGGGATTAAATACGTGGGGTTACGGGGATAGGATGGGATATGTGTCGGTGCAGGCTCGATGGGCCGAAATGGCCTCTATCTGCACTGTGGGGTTCCTGTGATTTCCTGTGAACCTTTGTTGCACCGTCTCTAAGGCAAGTATATCCTTCCTCAGATAAGGAGACCAAACTGTGCACAGTACTCCAGGTGAGGTCTCACCAAAGCCCTGTACAATTGTAGTAAGACTTCCTTACTCTTGTACTCCAACCCCCTTGCAATAAAGGCCAACATGCCATTTGCCTTCCTAGTTGCTTGCTGTACCTGCATGCTAACTTTCTGTGTTTCCTGTACGAGGACACCTAAATCTCACTGAACACCAACATTTAATAGTTTCTCACCATTTAAAAAATATTCTGATTTTCTATTCTTCCTACCAAAGTGAATAACCTCACATTTCCCCACATTATACCCCATCTGCCACTTTATTGCCCACTCACTTAACCTGTCTATATCCCTGTGCAGACTTTTTGTGTCCTCCTCACAGCTTACTTTCCTACCTAGCTTTGTATTGTCAGCAACTTAAGATACCTTGCATTTGGTCCCTTCATCTAAGTCATTAATATAGATTGTAAATAGCTGAGGCCCAAGCACTGATCCTTGCGGTACCCCACTAGTTACAGCCTGCCAACCGGAAAATGACCCATTTAATCCTACTTTCTGTTTTCTTTCCGTTAACCAATCCTCTATCCATGCTAATATATTACCCCAACCCCATGAGCCCTTATCTTGCGTTGCAATATTTTATGTGGCACCTTATCGAAAGCCTTTTGGAAATCCAAATATACTACATCCACTATTTCCCCTTTATCTACCATGCTAGTTACATCCTCAAAATACTCTAATAAATTTGTCAATCACAATTTCCCTTTCATAAAACCATGTTGACTCTGCCTAATCATATTACGTATGATTTTCTAAGTGCCCTGTTACCACTTCCTTAATAATGGATTCCAGCATTTTCCTGATGACTGATGTCAGGCTAACTGGCCTGTAGTTCCCTGTTTTCTCTCTCCCTCATTTCTTGAATAGTGGGGTTGATGTGCCATCGATAACTCAAAGACAAGGAGTTTAAAGGATTCAACTAAAGGCTTTTAATCACTAAGAACATTGCAGGTCTTTACACATCGGGTTCATCTGATAGAATGACTCATACAGCTCTTGAGACCTTTATATGACAAAAGACAGGGGCGTAGCCAATACACACAATAGGAAAAAGGGGGCGGTACACACAATACAAAGCAGGTAAAACACAAGGGCTGATGAAGGCATATATTTCATCACATTCACCCCTTCTACAGATTTAGTCTGTCCGGGGGTGTGATAGTCCTTCCTGAACGTCGCAACAGTACCTCGGGTTCCGACCGGGAGTCCGTGGTGCCCTCCTGGGCATACCCATGTGTTGGGGGTGTTGCGGGTACTTCTGGGGGTGGTGAGCCTGGGGATGGTGGAGATTCTTCTGGGGGTGGTGGTGATAGGTCGTCGTCGCTTCCTGCCGAGGCGAGGTCCTTTATGGACATGGTGTCCTCACGCCCGTCGGCGTGCTTGACGTACGCGTACTGTGGGTTTGCGTGGAGTAGGTGTACTGCCTCCACGAGTGGATCCGTTTTGTGGCCCCTCACATGCTTTCGTAATAGGACTGTCCCTGGGGTGGAGAGCCACGAGGGTAGGGACACTCCTGAGGTTGATTTGCGGGGAAAAACAAACATCTTCTCGTGAGGAGTGGCGTTAGTAGCAGTACACAGTAGCGACCTTATCGAGTGGAGTACGTCTGGGAGGACCTCTTGCCAGCGGGAGGTAGGGAGGCCTTTAGACCTTAGTGTTAAGGTGACCGCCTTCCACACTGTCGCGTTCTCCCTCTCCACTTGCCCATTACCCCGGGGGTTATAACTAGTGGTCCGACTCGTGGCTATCCCCTTCGACAGCAGGTATTGGCGCAGTTCGTCGCTCATGAACGATGCCCCCCTGTCAGTGTGGATGTAGTTAGACATGCCGAATGTGCAAAACAGGTTGCCGAGGCACTTGATGACCGTGGCACTGGTCATGTCTGGGCAGGGGTAGGTGAATGGGAAGCGGGAGTACTCGTCCACAATGTTGAGAAAGTACACATTGCGGTCGATGGAGGGGAGTGGTCCCTTGAAATCTAAGCTCAGGCGCTCGAATGGCCGTGTAGCTTTGATCAGGTGGGCTCGGTCGGGCCTGAAAAAACGGGGCTTGCATTCCGCACAGGTGCGGCAGTCCCTGGTCATAGACCGGACCTCCTCGATGGAATAGGGCAGGTTACGGGATTTTATAAAGTGGAATAGCCGGGTGACCCCCGGGTGGCAGAGGCCATTGTGGAGGCCCTGTAGCCTGTCCCCCTGGATGGTGGCACACATCCCTCGTGATAGGGCGTCGGGGGATTCGTTGAGGGCCCCTGGCCTATATATTATGTCGTACTCAAACGTGGAGAGTTCGATCCGCCACCTGAGAATTTTGTCGTTCTTGATCTTCCCCTTCTGTTTGTTGTTAAACATGAAGGCTACCGACCGCTGGTCGGTAAGCAGGGTGAAGCGTTTGCCGGCTAGGTAGTGCCTCCAGTGCCGCACTGCCTCCACTATGGCCTGGGCCTCCTTCTCTACCGAGGAGTGCCTGATCTCGGGCCCTTGGAGGGTTCTTGAGAAAAAGGCTACGGGCCGCCCATCCTGGTTGAGGGTGGCTGCTAAAGCGAAGTCGGACGCATCGCTTTCGACCTGGAAAGGGATGTTTTCGTCCACTGCCCGCAGCGCGGCCTTCTCAATGTTGTGTTTAATGCTGTTGAAGGCGGCGTGGGCCTCGGCCGTGAGCGGGAAGGACGTTGGTTTCAGGAGGGGACGGGCCTTGTCGGAATAATTGGGGACCCATTGGGCGTAATAGGAGAAGAACCCCAGGCACCTTTTCAGGGCCTTGGGAGTGTTTGGTAGGGGTAGCTCCCGTAGGGGGCGCAATCGGTCGGGGTCCGGACCGATTTCCCCGTTTTCCACCACGCAGCCCAGGATACAGAGGCGCATGGTGCTAAAGACACACTTATCCTCGTTGTAGGTGAGATTGAGTCTGAGGGCGGTTTTCAGAAATCTCGCGAGGTTCGAGTCGTGGTCTTGCTGGTCGTGGCCGCAGATGGTGACGTTGTCTAGGTATGGGTAGGTGGCTGTTAACTGGTTCTCATCGACCATGCGGTCCATCTCCCGCTGGAAGACCGAGACCCCGTTTGTAACCCCAAAGGGGACTCTGAGGAAGTGGTAGAGGCGTCCGTTCGCCTCGAAGGCGGTGTATGGACGGTCCTCCGGCCTAATGGGGAGCTGGTGGTATGCCGATTTTAGGTCGATGGTGGAAAACACCCGGTATTGCGCGATTTGGTTAACCATATCCGCTATGCGGGGCAGAGGGTAGGCGTCTAGCTGGGTGTATAGATTAACCGTCTGGCTATAATCTATCACCATCCGCTTCTTTTCGCTACCCTTAACTACTACTACCTGGGCGCGCCACGGGCTGGTACTGGATTCGATGATACCCTCCCGCTTGAGTCTTTCTACTTCCGACGCAATGAACCGTCTATCCTCCCAGCTGTACCGCCTACTCTTGGTCGCTATGGGTCAACAGTTGGGTGCGAGGTTGGCGAACAGAGAGGGCGGCTTGACCTTCAGGGTAGCCAGACCGCACACTGTGAGGGGCGGCTGGGACCCACCGTAGGTAAGCGTGATACTTTGGTGGTGGCACTGGAAGTCCAGACCCAAGATCACGCTCACACAGAGATCTGGCATTATCAATAGTTTAAAATCTCTGTAATCAGTGCCTTTTACCGACAACATAACCGCGCAGAAACCTGTAATTTTTGAGGTATGAGTCTTATCAGCCATGGCGATTTTGCCCTGTGTGGGGACTATCGTTAGTGAAAGTCGTTTTACCAGGCTAGGATGAATAAAGCTTTCGGTGCTCCCGCAGTCAATCAAGCATTTAACCTTGTTCCCGTTTACCTCTATGTCCATCATCGATTTAGACAACGGATGCGGCCTGGATTGATCCACTGTGATCGAGGCCACCAGTGGGTCCTGGAGGTCCGTGTAGTCGGGGCAAGATGGTGGATTCCATGAGGGTGGACAAGATGGCGTCCAAGATGGCCACTCCCACGGCGCGCACGCGGCGGTGGTGGAGTTGGAGGCGGGGTTCCCTCTGCAGACTTTGCTGAAATGTCCTTTCTTCCCGCATTTAAAACAGGTGGTGCCCTTCGCTGGGCACAGATGCCTGGAGTGTTTGTCCTGGCCGCAGAAGTAGCATTTCGGGCCCCGATGCATCGCGGCAGTAGTGGGGCTCCTGGGTGGAGGCTGGGGCTCCGATGGTGCTGGGCTGGCCTGAGACCTGGGAGGTGAAGATGGCTTCCAAGATGGCGGCCCCCACGGCGCGCACAAGGCGGAGTGGGCCGCGTGGCCTGAGGAACAGGATTCAGAGTTCCTCTGGGCCATATCCAGCGATCGCGTTATACCCATAGCCTGTTTTAAGTCCAGTCCCTCTTTTTCAAACAGTTTCTGCCGAATGTAATTTGAACTGAGGCCCGCAATAAAGGAGTCTCGGATCAGCTCCTCCGTGTACACGATGGCAGACACGGCCTTACAGTTACAGTCTCTGCCCAGTACTTTTAGGCTTAGCATAAAGTCCTCTAGTGACTCACCATGCCGCTGCGTGCGAGTAGTCAGAAGATGCCTGGCGTACACCTCGTTTATTGGCCGCACGTAGTGGGCCTTCAGAATGGTGCAGGCATCCCCGTAGCTGGTGGCATCTTGGATGAGAGGGGAGACCCGATGGCTCACCCAGTTTCGCAGGATTCCCAGTTTCACGTCTCCGGTGGCGGTTGCGGCTGCTATGGCGGTGGATGAGTTTGCAATGAAAAATTCGAAGCATTGGAACCAGTGTCCGAACTGTGTGGCTGCGTCTGAGGCATGGGGGTCCAGATCCAAGCGCTCTGGTTTCAGGAGTCAATCCATCTTGGTGTTTTAGTGATTAAAATTGATGTGCCATCGATAACTCAAAGACAAGGGCCTAGATTTTCAGTATAGACAGTTTTGGGGCGCTAACCTTAGCGCCCGCCCGAAGTTAGCGCCCGCCCCAAAGTAGCGCCCCGTTGCCGGAAATTCAGTGGCTTCGCCCTAAGAGGTTGGTGGAGCGCTAAAAGAGGCGTTCCACTACTATCTTTAGGCGCTAAGCCGGCGGTGCAGAGCGCTGCGCACGGCAGACACTCTGGTGCCAGTGAGCTCTTAAAGGGGAAGGGTGCATGTGTTTATTTGCAAAGGCAGAGTCTGGGGGGGAAAAGACGAGGAGGAGGAGGAGGAGGAGGAGGAGGAGGAGGAGGAACCATTCACAACACACTGGTTCCTTCCATTATAGTGCAGGAGGAGGGCCCTTTAATTTGCGCTCCCCAGGGTGTGTTGCGTTTCATTTTACAAACGCACTGGACGCCAGCCGCACAATCGGGCGGTCCGACTGAAGTTTGGATTCGGGGCGGCCAAAGGGCGTTGCACGAGGATGTGACGTCATTTTCTGCGCGCGCATCCGGGCGGCCGCTAAACTTTGCGCCGGCGCTAACGGGCAACTTAATTTGGGGCGGGGCGCAAACTGCGCTGCGCCCAGGCGCTACACGCATAGCGCCCGAAAATCACTTCTCTTAAGGCGCTAACTGCTGGCGCAAGCAACTGAAAATCTAGCCCAAGGAGTTTAAAGGATTCAACTAAAGGCTTTTAATCACTAAGAACATTGCAGGTCTTTACACATAGGGTTTGTCTGATAGAATGACTCATACAGCTCTTGAGACCTTTATATGACAAAAGACAGGGGCGTAGCCAATACACACAATAGGAAAAAGGGGGCGGTACACACAATACAAAGCAGGTAAAACACAAGGGCTGATGAAGGCATATATTTCATCACAGGGGTTACATTTGCTACCTTCCAATCTGCTGGGACCATTCTAGAATCTAGGGAATTTTGGAAGATCTCAACCAATGCATCCACTATCTCTGCAGCCACCTCTTTTAGAACACTAGGATGTAGGCCATCAGGTCCAGGGGATTGGTCGGCTTTTAGTCCCATTAGTTTCTTAAGTACTTTTTTTCCACTGATATTAATTACTTTAAGTTCCTCACTATTATTAGTCCCTTGATTCCCCATTATTTTTGGTATGCATTTTGTGTCTTCTACTGTAAAGACAGATACAAAATATTTGTCTAAATTCTCTGCAATTTCCTTATTCCCCAGTATAATTTCACCTATCTCAGCCTCTAAGGGACCAACACTTACTTTTGCTACTCTCTTCCTTTTTACATACTCGTAGAAGCTCTTACAATCTGCTTTTATATATCTTGTTAGTTTACTCTCATATTCTATTTCCTCCCTTTTTATAATTAAAAAAAAATCCTTTGCTGGTTCCTAAAGCTCTCCTAGTCCTCAGGCTTACTACTATTTTTCACAACATTATAAGCCTCCTCTTTTAATCCAATACTACCCTTAACTTCTTTAGTTAGCCACGGATGGATCACTTTTCTCGTGGAGTTTTTATTTCTCAATGGATAAAGCGAGATTAATGGAACAATCAAAAGAGAAGTGTGCACCAACTCTCCCATCGAAGCCCATCCCTCCAATACCCTAACTCATCCATCAAAGCCCATTCCTCTAGCGCCCTAACATATCGAAGCCCATTCCTCTAGCACCCTAACTCATCCATCGAAGCCCAAACCTCTAGCACCCTAACTCGCCCATCAAAGCCCATTCCTCTAGTACTCTCCCATCAAAACCTATCCCCTGCACTACCATAACTCTCCCAGCGAAGCGCATCCCTCCAGTAACCTAACTCTCCCAGCGCAGCCCATCCCTCCAGTAACCTAACTCTCCCAGCGCAGCCCATCCCTCCAGTACCCTAACTCATCCTTCAAAACCTATCCCTCCACTACCATAACATATACTGTAGCAACAAGAGCAGGTCAGAGACTGGGTATTCTGCGGCGAGTGTCTCACCTCCTGACTCCCCAAAGCCTTTCCACCATCTACAAGGCACAAGTAAATGCTGACTTTGCCAGCAACGCTCACATCCCATGAACGAATTAAAAAAAACTCTCCAACTGAAGCCCAATCCTCCAGTAGCCTAACTCTACCATCAAAACCTATCCCTCCTCTACCCTAACTTGCCCATCAAAACCTATCCCTCCAGCATCATAACTCTCCCATCGAAGCCCATCCCTCCACTACCTTAATGCTCCCATCAAAACCTATCCCTCCACTACCTATCCCTCCACATTACAACAGTGACTCCACTTCAAATAATACTTCATTGGCTGTAAAGCGCTTTGAGATGTCCATTGGTCGTGAAAGGCGCTATATAAATGCAAGTCATTCTTTCTTTACCTAACTTTCCCATCAAAACCTACCCCTCCAGTAACCTAACTCTCCCATCGAAGCCCATTCTTCCACTGCCCTAACTCGCTCATCCAAACCTATCCCTCTACTACCCTAACACTCCCATCGAAGCCCATCACTCCAGTACCCTAATGATATACCTATCAATTCGTCCAATAAAAAGCGACGAGTTAGGAACGTAACTAAAGGTTTTTATTGACTAAATAACAGAGCCCACCCTCGTGGGTGATCGGGTCCAACAAGGAGGAATACCAGCCAGTCGACTACCTTTATACCTGGGCAGGTAGGTGGAGCCATGGGCGGAGTCGGAGGTGGTCAGCCCAGGTATAACAGCGCGACAAGAGGCGACCTCGTATCGTGATACAACAGTGATAACGGTGATAACAATACAACAGTGATAACTATAGTGTAACGATAAAAGTGGTTTACCACATTCACCCCTTGTTTAGATTTGAGTCCGGCGGGGTGAAGTGTACTACCAGTTCTGGTATGTCAGTCTGTCCGGAGGCCTCGTAAGCCTCTCCGATCGTCGCAGCGGCGGTGCTGCATTATCCGGTGTTAGTGCTGGTGTCTGCGTGGTCGGCGAAGGCTCGTGGGGTTCCGGCATGCCGTCTACCTGGGCTGGAATTGGGGGGGTGGTGGGGGGGGGTAAAGGTGGTGTCTCCGGAGTGCCCGAGGGTGCGAGGTCTCGTAAGGAGACAGTGTCCTCCCGCCCGTCTGGGTAAGCCACGTAGGCGTACTGGGGGTTGGCGTGCAGGAGGTTCACCCTTTCGACCAGGGGGTCTGTTTTATGGGCCCTCACGTGCTTTCGCAGCAAGACGGGCCCCGGAGAGGTCAGCCAGGTTGGTAGAGTGGTTCCCGTAGTCGACTTCCTGGGGAAAACAAACATTCGTTCATGGGGGGTGGCGTTAACGGCAGTGCAAAGTAGTGACCGGATGGAGTGCAGCGCTGTCGGGAGGACTTCCTGCCAGCGGGAGGTTGGGAGGCCCTTAGACTTTAAGGCTAAGAGGACGGCCTTCCATACCGTCGCGTTCTCTCTTTCCACCTGGCCGTTCCCTTGGGGGTTGTAGCTGGTGGTCCTACTTGCTGCAATACCTCTCGCTAGTAGGAACTGACGGAGTTCCTCGCTCATGAAAGAGGAGCCCCGGTCACTATGTATATAGTTTGGGAACCCGAACAAGGCGAAGAGGTCGTTCAGGCATTTAATGACCGTGGTACTGGTCATGTCTGGGCAGGGGAAGGCAAAGGGGAAACGGGAGTACTCATCAACAATGTTGAGGAAGTACACATTACGGTCAGAGGACGGGAGGGGCCCCTTAAAGTCGATGCTCAGGCGCTCGAAGGGGCGGGTGGCCTTGATCAGGCTTGCTCTGTCCGGCCTAAAGAAGTGCGGTTTGCACTCGGCGCAGGTCTGGCAGTTCCTGGTTATGGTCCTGACCTCCTCGATGGAGTAGGGCAGGTTGCGGGCCTTAATGAAGTGGTAAAGTCTGGTGACCCCGGGGTGGCAGAGGTCGTTGTGGAGGGTCTGAAGTCTATCACTTTGCGCGCTGGCGCATGTAATTCGTGACAGAGCATCGGGGGGTTCGTTCAGCTTACCTGGCCGGTACAAGATATCATAATCGTAGGTGGAGAGCTCGATTCTCCACCTCAAGATCTTGTCATTCTTGATTTTGCCCCTCAGCTTGTTATTAAACATAAAAGCGACCGAACGTTGGTCGGTAAGGAGGGTAAATCGTTTGCCTGCCAGGTAGTGCCTCCAGCGTCGTACCGCCTCCACAATCGCCTGGGCCTCCTTCTCGACCGACGAGTGTCGGATCTCAGGGCCCTGTAGGGTCCTTGAGAAGAAGGCCACCGGTCTCCCCTCCTGGTTAAGGGTGGCGGCTAGGGCGAAGTCGGATGCATCGCTCTCGACTTGGAAGGGGATGGACTCATCCACTGCGTGCATAGTGGCCTTGGCAATGTCTCCCTTAATGAGGGAGAAGGCTGCGCACGCTTCCTCCGTAAGGGGGAAGGATGTGGACTTCATGAGGGGTCTGGCTTTGTCCGCATAATTGGGCACCCATTGGGCATAGTAGGCGAAGAGCCCCAGGGTTCTCTTAAGTGCCTTAGGGCAGTGGGGGAGGGGTAGCTCCATGAGGGGGCGCATTCTTTCGGGGTCGGGGCCGATGAGTCCGTTCTCTACTACACAGCCAAGGATGGCAAGGCGCGAGGTGTTAAACACACATTTCTCCTTATTGTAGGTGAGGTTCAGCCGTTGGGCTGTACGGAGGAATTTCTCCAGATTCACGTCGTGGTCCTGCCGGTCGCGGCCGCAGATGGTGACGTTATCTAGGTAGGGGAATGTGGCCTGCAGTCCGTTCTGGTCAACCATCCGGTCCATCTCCCTTTGGAAGACCGAGACCCCGTTGGTGACACCGAAGGGGACCCTAAGGAAGTGGTATAGGCGCCCATTCGCCTCGAAGGCGGTGTACTGGCGGTCCTCGGGGTGGATAGGGAGTTGGTGGTAGGCCGACTTAAGGTCGATGGTCGAGAATACGCGGTATTGTGCAATCTGATTGACCATGTCAGATATGCGGGGAAGGGGGTATGCGTCCAGCTGGGTGTATCTGTTTATGGTCTGGCTGTAGTCGATGACCAGGCGATTTTTATCGCCGGTCTTAACGACCACGACCTGGGCACGCCAGGGGCTGTTGCTCCCCTCGATGATGCCCTCCTTCAGGAGACGCTGCACCTCAGAGCTAATGAAAGCTCTGTCCCCAGCGCTGTACCGCCTGCTCTTGGTAGCGACGGGTTTGCAGTCGGGGGTGAGGTTAGCGAACAGGGAAGGTGGCGGCACCTTGAGGGTGGATAGGCTGCAGGTGTTACGCGGTGGGCGGTTTAACCTTCGCTGGTTGTCGACTGTGAGTGGGGGGAGGGGTCCACCGTATGCTAGGGTTACACTTTGGAGGTGGGATTGGAAGTCCAGCCCTAGTAGGACGGCAGCGCAGAGCTGGGGGAGGACGAGGAGTTTAAAGTTTTTATACTCTGTACCCTTAACCGACAAGGTCACAGCACAGTAGCCGCTAATGTCCGTGGCGTGGGACCTCGATGCCATCGAGATTCGGTTGCGCGTTGGCAGGACAGGGAGGGAGTAGTGGCTCACCGTGTCTGGGTGGATGAAGCTCTCCGTGCTTCCGCTGTCGAACAGGCAGGTCGTGGCGTGGCCGTTTACTTTGATGTCCATCATCGACTTGGACAGGTGGTGTGGGCGGGCTTGATCCAGAGTGACGGAGGCTAGCGTGTAGGTAAGCGAGTCGTTGTCGTCTGCAGGCGAGGCGGTCGTCGGGTCCGGGGGCCCGGTGGCAGTCGGGCGTGGTGGGTAAAATGGCGTCTCCCACGAGGTAGGACAAAATGGCGGAGAAGATGGCTGCCCCCATAACTCACATGAGGCACTATTGGGGTCGGTTGCCTTGATCAAAGATGGCCGCCCCCATGACTCACGTGTGGGGATACTGGCCTCAGTTGCCGAGAAAGAAGATGGCCGCCCCCACAGTTCGCATGAGGCACTGCTGGCCTCTGAAGATCCGCTCCTGCAGGCCTTAGAGAAATGGCCTTTCTTCCTGCAGGTTGTGCAGGTAGAGTTCCTGGCTGGGCAGCGCGACCTCGGGTGCTTCTCCTGGCCGCAAAAGAAGCAGCCGGCGGCCCGATCGCGGGTGCCCGATGTCGGAGCCGGTACCGGGGGTGGCGGGCCCGGTCGGGTCCGGGACGCCGACGCTGAGGTAGGTCCCGGGGGCGGCGCTGCGAAGGGTATTGCGGTAGGGGTCGGGCCCGAGTCCCAGGGTCGCGAGCAGTACCTGGAAAACGCCTCCTGGTCCTGATGGGCCACCTCCAGGGAGAGAGCGAGGGCTTCAGCTTTGTCCAGGTCGAGGTCTTTAGCTTCAAGCAGTCTTTGCCGTGAGTAGTCGGACCGTAGGCCTTTCACAAAGGCATCGCGGATATTATCTTCCGTATTTTCAACAGCCGTCACCGCCTTAAAGTCACAGTTCCTGCCGAGTGCTCTTAGCGCCCGTAAAAATTCAGCTACAGACTCTCCTGGCTGTTGCGGGCGGGATCTTAGGAGGTGCCTGGTGTACATGTAATTTACCGGGCTGCGGTACTGCTGTTTCAGTAGGTTGATAGCGGCCTCGTACGTAGTCGTGTCCTGTATGAGTGCGTATACTCTCGGGCTCGCTTGGGCGTTCAGAAGTCTTAGTTTGGATCTCTGCGGGGCGCCGGATTCTTCCAGGTAGGATTCGAAGCAGTCCAGCCAGTGTTTGAAGTTGAGGGCTGCGTTTGCTGCCTGTGGGTTTAGATCCAGGTACGGTGGTTTGAGGGCTTGCAGCCAAGCCGGCTGGTGTGGCTGTGCTTCTGGGAGGGCTTCTGGCTGGCCAGTAGTAGACATCTTTAAAATTTAGTCAATAAAATTGATATACCTATCAATTCGTCCAATAAAAAGCGACGAGTTAGGAACGTAACTAAAGGTTTTTATTGACTAAATAACAGAGCCCACCCTCGTGGGTGATCGGGTCCAACAAGGAGGAATACCAGCCAGTCGACTACCTTTATACCTGGGCAGGTAGGTGGAGCCATGGGCGGAGTCGGAGGTGGTCAGCCCAGGTATAACAGCGCGACAAGAGGCGACCTCGTATCGTGATACAACAGTGATAACGGTGATAACAATACAACAGTGATAACTATAGTGTAACGATAAAAGTGGTTTACCACACCTAACAGACCCATCAAAACCTATCCCTCTACTACCCTAACACTCCCATCGAAGCCCATCACTCCAGTACCCTAACAGACCCATCTAAACCTATCCCTCTACTACCCTAACACTCCCATCGAAACCCATCACTCCAGTACCCTAACAGACCCATCAAAACCTATCCCTCCACTACCATAAATCTCTCAACGAAGTCCATCCCTCTAGTACTGTAACTCACCCTTCAAAATCTATCCTGCTGACCTGAACACTAAACTGCTGACCACCCAACTTCCGTTCCTGGCTTCCATGTTAGCTGATATTGGTAATAGTTCTCTCTCCTCAGGTACTGTCCCCCTCTCCTTAAAATCTGCCGTCATCACCCCTCTCTTCAGAAAACCCCTCTGTCCTTGCAAACTACCTCTCCACCTCCAACCTCCTATTTCTCTTCAAAGTCATCCATGTTGTCGCCTCCCAAATTTTTGCCCATCATTCCCAGAACTCCATGTTTGAATCCCTCCAATCAAGTTTCCGCCATTGACTTTGGTCCCCGCCACAAACTCCGTTCCCTAGCACTGACTCCATCCCTCTACCTGGCAATTGTCCGAGGCTGAACCAGCCTGTTCCAAACCTTGGTGTCATATTTGACCCCAAAATGAGCTTCTGACCACATACCCGCGCCATCGCTAAGACCGCCTATTTCCACCTCAGGAACATCGCCCAACTCCGCCCTGCCTCAGCTCATAAGAACAACAATAAGAACATAAGAAATAGGAGCAGGAGTAGGCCATTCGGCCCCTCGAGCCTGCTCCGCCATTCAATAAGATCGGGGCTGATCTGATCTTGGCCTCAACTCCACTTTCCTGCCTGTTCCCCATAACCCTTGACTCCCCTGTAGTTCAAATATGTGTCTCTCTCCGCCTTGAATATATTCAGTGACTCCGCCTCCACAGCTCTCTGGGGTAGAGAATTCCAGGGATTTACGACTCTCTGAGAGAAGAAATTCCTCCTCATCTCCGTCTTAAACGGGCGACCCCTTACTCTGAAACTATGCCCCCTAGTTCTAGATTCCCCCACGAGGGGAAACATCCTCTCAGCATCTACCCTGTCAAGCCCCATCAGAATCTTATATTTCAATAAGATCACCTCTCAGTCATCTAAACACCAATGAGTATAGGCCCAACCTGCTCAACGTTTCCTCATAAGACAACCCTTTCATAGGTGGAGTCATAGGCCTAGAAATTCGGTGGCGCCCCAAGCTCGCCTGGGTGCCGGAATTAACGCTGCGAACAGAGCCGCTTGCGCCCGCCAGAAATTCAGTTAAAGCGCCCCAAGAGGGATGCGGGGCGCTGCTCGAGGTGCCCCGCGTCCCTCTTGGGGCGCTGAAACTGAATATCGCAGCGCACCGTGCCGCAGCGCCACATGCTGCGGCATGGCGCGCTGCGGTACTGCAGGCCTTCCTCCCCTTCTTAAGGGGGAGGGGCCTGCACCAGCACAATGACCGATCGCGAGTGCCGGCAAAAGAGCCCGGCACCGAGGAGAAGTGCCGGGCTCTCGGGACACAGCCGGCACTGCCCGGGGGGAGGATCAGGAGGCCGGGGACGGTGGCGCGCAGAGGTACTGGCAGGCAGCCACTGAAAAAAATGGCCGCCCTGCACCTCCACCTTAATTTGCACCACTACCGCCACAGGTAGGCCCCGTGAACTGGTCACAATTTGTGACTGGCGTTACAGCGGGGGGCGCGACTAAATATCGCGATCGGGGCGGGAGCGGGGCGCTGCGCATACCGATGACATCATTGGTGGTGGCGCAGCGCTACAGGCTAACGCCGCCATTAGCGCCCTGCTAAATATCGCGGGAGGCATGGCCAGTGACGCTAAAGCCACTGAGTGCCCTCTTTAGGCGCTAACTGGTGGCGCAGCCCACCGAATTTCTAGGCCATAGTGTCATAGAATCATAACAGCACAGAAGGAGGCCATTCGGCCCAGCTAGTCCGTGCCGGCTCTCTGTAGAGCAATCCAGTCAGTCCCATTCCCCCGCTCTATCCCCGCAGCCCTGCAAGTTTATTTGCCTCAAGTGCCTATCCTGTCTCCCCTTGAAAACATTGAGGCCTAGAAATTCAGTGGGCTGCGCCACCAGTTAGCACCCAAAGAGGGCACTCAGTGGCTTTAGCGCCACTGGCCACACCTCCCGCGATATTTAGCGGGGCGCTAATGGCGGCGTTAGCCTGTAGCGCTGCGCCGCCACCAATGACGTCATCGGTGTGCGCAGCGCCCCGCTCCCGCCCCGATCACCATATTTGGTCGCGCCCGCCTCGTTAACGCCGGTCGCAAATCGCGACCGGTTCACAGGGCCTACCTGTGGCGGTAGTGGCGCAAATTAAGGTGGAGGTGCGGGGCGGCCGCGTTTTCGGCGGCCGCCTGCCAGCACCTCCGTCCCCGGCCTCCTAAACCCCCCCCCCGCGGCATTGCCGGCTGTTTCCCGAGAGCCCGGCACTTCTCCTTGGTGCCGGGCTCATTTGCCGGCACTCGCGAGCGGGGTTCGCACTGTTGCAGGCACCTCCCCCTTAACAGTGGGAGGAAGGCCTGCAGTACCGCAGCGTGCCGTGCCGCAGCGTGTGGCGCTGCGGCACGTTGCGCTGCGATAATCAGTTTCAGCGCCCCAAGCGGGACGCGGGGAGCCTCGAGTAGCGGCCCGCTTCCGTTTGGGGCGCTGAAACTGAATATCGGGATGGTGCTAGTGGCTCCGCTCGCAGCGGTAATTCCGGCGCCCAGGCGAGCTTGGCGCCCCAAACGGGGCCCAACTGAATTTCTAGGCCTGAGTGTCTCCACTTCCACCACTTCCATCGGCAGCGAGTTC
This sequence comes from Somniosus microcephalus, assembly GCF_052327205.1. Lineage (NCBI taxonomy): Eukaryota > Metazoa > Chordata > Chondrichthyes > Squaliformes > Somniosidae > Somniosus > Somniosus microcephalus. Next base: position 70,350,563 of record NC_140993.1, read on the forward strand.
CAGGTCATCACCACTCGCTGTGTAAAAAAGTTTTTCCTCACATCCCCCTGTATCTCTTGCCCAAAACCTTAAATCTGTGTCCCCTAGTCCTTGTACCATCAACTAGTGGTAACAGCCTTTCCCGGTCTAGCCTATCCAAACCCGTCATAATCTTGTACACCTCTATCAAATCACCCCTCAACCTCCTTTGCTCTAATGAAAACAAATCCAGCTTCTCCAACCTGTTTTTGTAGCTAAGATCCCCCATTCCCGGAACCATTCTGGTAAATCTCCTCTGCGCCCTCTCAAGTGATCTCAGCAATCAACCTAGTGAACCTTCTCTGAACTGCTTCCAATGCAAGTATATCTCTCCTTAAATAAGGAGACCAAAACTGTACGCAGTACTCCAGGTGTGGTCTCACCAACGCCCTGTACAGTTGTAGCAAGACTTCCCTACTTTTATACTCTATCCCCCTTGCAATAAAGGCCAACATTTCATTTGCCTTCCTAATTACTTGCTGTACCTGCATGCTAACGTATTGGCCTAGAAATTGGGTATAGCCCTGCTTGGGGCGTTAGAATTGGCGCTGCGCAAATTTTATAGCCAGACGCAACTTATCGCCACCTCGCGCGATATTGGGTTGCAGCGCCCCTAAAGGTGATTGAGGCGCGAGTTCAGGCGCTACACGGGGCTCCTAAGGTGCTAACATGCCGGCGCAACCCAATATCGGGGTGGGCGGGCAGAGCGCAGGTGCTCTCAATTACCGATGACCACGAGACTTCCAGGCACCGGCCAGCTCTTAAAGGGGTGGGTCAGGCAGCTCCAGCATCCACACTCTGCGCCTTGTAGGCCTGAAAATCGGAGCAGGCCCTTCTCTGGCGCAAAAAACTTGGAGAGGATGAGGCAGAGAGCAGAGCGCTTCACCAATGAGGCTCTGGAGGAATTGCTAGCCGCAGTGGAGCGCCGGCGAGATGTACTCTACCCCGACAATGGCAGGAGGCCTAATCATAAGGACTACCGACGAGCTTGGAGGGATGTTTCTCAGAGGGTCAACTCCAGCAGCATGGTGACCAGGAGCCCTGTGCAGTGCAGGAAGAAATTCAACAACCTCACGCGGGTCGTGAGGGTGAGTGGTGTTTATGCAAACTTCGGCATCCCTCCATTTGCACCTGACTTTATGGCTACAGGCTACACGATGACTGCTGCACAGAGTGCAGAGGAAGTGCGTAGCCTTGCCAATATGAGCGCCCAGGCCCGGCTCAGGCACACTGAGCTTATGGCTGCAGTGGGGAGGATGCCTGAGTCGATCGACACACTGGCAAAGAGTGTGCTGGACTTTGGGGCAGCAATGGAAAAGTCTGTCCAGGGCTTCGGGGCAGCAATGGAAAGGTCTGTCCAGGGCTTGTCCGAGGCAGTGGAAAGGACTGTTCCGGCCTTGTCTGAAGCAGTGGAAAGGGCTGTTCCGGCCTTGTCCGAAGCAGTGGAAATGACTGTCCAGGGCTTCTCCGAAGCACTGGCACCTGCCACGCAGGTCCTCACTGCTGCCACGCAGTCACTTGCTGGCCTCGTCCACACGCAAATTGAGGCCACGCCAACACTCACTGCTGCCACCCTAGCTGCATCAGGCAGGATCACCCCAGGCCCTTGCAGCACCACAGCAGGCCATGAATCTGTGCAGCAGTCGATTGTGGCGGATGATCCGGTGCGGCCCCGTCAGAGTGCCAGTGTGTCGGCCGACCACGGTGCAGGTGTCCTCTCTCGGCATGTGAGCATTCCTGATGCCACCGCTGGAACGTCAGCAGTGCAGCTGCCACCACCTGCATGGCAGACTGCTTCCAGCCATGCCCAGTTGGAGCAGCCAGCTTGCGGGCCCTCCAAGCCTAGAGGTCGTCCAGGCCGTCCCTCAGGGGCTTCAGCGCTTCCAGACACTCAGCAGGCGTCCCCCGGCCTTGACGCAGCCACTGGGGTCCAATTACGGAGGAGCTGCAGGGAGGGAAGGGGCCGACCTCGTAAGAGAAGTCGGTCTCCATCAAGGGGTCAACAGTAGAGGGAGGTGCTAAGACGTCTCTTTTTTCGAATTCAAGGCCGTCCACACCTGCTGTGTTTGTTTGTTATGTTTTGGTTAGTCTCGCCGGTTTGCCAGACAGTTATCTGTTAGTTTGTTAGTTATGCTTTCTGTTGCCATTACATTGTCATGCTGGAAGGAAGCACTTTTTGGAAAATAAAGATTTTTTTTTATTTACAATGGAGCTGTAGACTATTTACAATCATGGTGGCCTTCATAGGCTTACTGCGAACCGAAGGGCGCTGTTCCAATCATAGCCAGCATTCCGTCAGAGGGGCCTAGAACCGAGTCCTTATGAGCCTCTGACGAACGGCCCTCCCATCTTCCTCCTCCTCCTCCTCCTCCACCTCCTCCTCGTCCGCCTGCTCTGCTGGACCTTGAGGGTCGGCTGGCATTGGCTGGGTGCGTCGAATGGCCAGGTTGTGGAGCATGCAGCAGACAACAACGATGCGCGCCACATGCTCCGGCGAGTACTGTAGGGCGCCCCCCGAATGGTCGAGACAACGGAAACGCTGCTTCAGCACACCAATTGTGTGCTCCACAATGTTCCTGGTGGCCTGATGGCTGTTGTTGTAATGCTATTCTGCCGGGGTGCTGGGCAAAAGGAGCGGGGTCATGAGCCATGGGCAGAGAGGATAGCCCTTGTCGCCAAGAAGCCAGCCTCGTGGGTGAGCCGGGGCCTCAAAAAGGTCAGCCACTGAGGTCTGCCGCAGGATGAAGGCGTCGTGGCTGCTGCCAGGGAATTGTGCGTTGACCGCCATGATCATCTGCTGGTGATCACAGACCAGCTGCACATTGAGGGAGTGGAACCCCTTGCGGTTGCGGAACTCCTCAGGATTCTGTAATGGCACCCGCAAAGCCACGTGTGTGCAATCAATGGCCCCCTGCACCATGGGGAAGTCCGCAATAGCCGTGAAGCCCTGCACGCGCTCCCCCTGCTTCTCCAGGGTCACAGGGAAGGTGATTAATTCGCGCCTCCTTCTATAGAGGGCAGCTGTCACTTGCCGGATGCAGCAATGCACCGCAAATTGAGAAATATTTGATATGTCCCCAGTTGCTGCCTGAAATGAGCCTCTGGCGAAAAAGTTGAGGGCAACAGTCACTTTGACGGCCACCAACAGAGAGGTCCTGCACCATAGCCGCGGCTGCAGATCCTCAGCAAGCAGGTGGCACAGCTCAGTCACAACATCCTTACCGAATCTGAGCCTTCGCAGACACTGCTCCTCCGACATGGTAAGGTATGAGACCTGCTGCCTGAAAACCCTGGCAGCGTATGGTCGGATTTGGCAACGTCCATTGCCCCTCCTCCTTCTGGCCAATCCCGGCCCTCTCTCCCTCCGTCTCAGTGCCCTTGCCAGTTGTTCAGCCAGGATGACGTTCCCCTCCAAAGCTGCTCCCATTATTATGTCAGACGAGTAAGACGCAGTAATCTCTCACGATCAAACTGTTCTGGACAGGGCTGAAGGTCCCAAGGCTCCGCTGGCTCAATGAGAAGAACTCTCTGCAACTGAAGGTCTGCAACTCTCTCCAGCAGCGAGCAGGATGGCCAGCCCAAATGGCTGCCGCTTTTATACTAGTGCTGTCCCCTTTAAAGAGCGCCCCCTGAGTCCGAGAAGGACCTGGTAACGTTCCATCCAACTGTCACTAATAGCGCCAGGCAGAACGGAGGGGGGCGCCACTGAATTTCCCATCCGGGGCGCCAAAAAGGCGTTGCACAATGAAATGACGTCATGATCTGCCTGCGCCCGCGAGCGGGCGCAAAGAGTTAGCACCGGCGCTAAAAGGCTACTCAATATGGCAGGAAGCGCTGGGTTCACTGCGCCCGCCCGAAAATTGGGTAACGCCCCAAATCTTGGGCTCTTTAGACGCTAATCGCTGGCGCAACCAACCGAATTTCTCCCCCATTGTGTTTCATGTACGAGGCCACCCAGATCCTTCTGTACCGTAGCATTCTGTAGTCTCCCTACATTTAAATCATATTTTGTTTTTCTATTCTTCCTACCAAAGTGGATAACCTCACATTTTCCCATATTATACTCCATCTGCCAAATTTTTGCCCACTCACTTAACCTATCTATATTCCTTTGCAGACTATTTGTGTCCTCCTCACAACTTGCTTTCCCACCTATCTTTGTATCGTCCGCAAATTTGGCTACAATACACTCGCTTCCTTCATCAATATAGATTGTAAATGGTTGAGGCCCCAGCATTGCTCCCTGTGGCACCCCACTAGTTACAGTTTGCCAACCTGAAAATGACCCATTTATCCCGACTCTCTGTTTTCTGTTAGTTAGCCAATTCTCTATCCATGCTAATATATTACCCCCAACACCGTGAGCTCTTATCTTATGCAGTAACCTTTTATGTGGCACCTTATCGAATGCCTTTTGGAAATCCAAATACACTACATCTACTGGTTCCCCTTTATCCACCCTGCTCGTTACATCCATAAAGAACTCTAATAGATTTGGCAAACACGATTTCCCTTTCATAAAACCATGTTGACTCTGTTTGATTGTATTATGATTTTCAAAATGACCTGCTACTACAGGTAGACTATCCTTTATCCAAAAATCTTGGGACCAGCTGTGTTTCGGTTTTCGAAATTTTTCGGATTTCAGAAGGTTTTCATCTCCGTATCTGCCAACAAACACTGTTGCTTAGCAACAGCTTGTAAACACTCAGGCCCTGCCTTGGAAGCATCTCTGAAGCTGTTGCTAAGCTACAGAGACTCTTTCCACAGCCTGACTGTTTAAAAAAAATGCTAGGGGAAGATAAAAAAACCTAACAAAATGGCTGCTGATTTCTGCCGTTAGATCGAGGTTTCTGGCTCCCCCTGCTCCGTATCTGAATTCCTTGACTTAGCGGGGGTCTGGAGCTCGACTGCTGCCGTCAGTTGTGGGAAAGCCGGATATCGGCTGACTCCTACACTAAGCTGGCCCGCAAATCAGGTCGGGGGGGGGGGGGAAGAAAAGACTATCGGACGGGCCGCTGCAGCTACCAGACGGGCCGCTGTATTGTTGGGTTCACTCTCCCGGTACCTCCTTCACACTGCCCGGCTCGGCCTGCAATCTGCTACCCAGGAGGGAACTCTGTGACCCTCTGCCCTGCTCACAAGGAAAGGCAGAGCTCCCGGACCACTCCTGTCATGTTTGGCGCCACTCGGGTCATGTCGTGCGCACGACTTACGCTCCACGAAAAAACTTTCGGTTTTTAGAGGTTTTCGGTTTTCGGAAGTGCAGATAAAGGATAGTCTACCTGTACTTCCTTAATAATTGATTCGAGCATTTTGCCAATGACAGATGTTATGCTAACTGGCCTAAGGTTTCCTGCTTTCTGTCTCCCTCCTTTTTTGAATAAGGGTGTTACATTTGAGGTTTTCCAATCCGCAGAGACTTTTCCAGAGTCAAGGGAATTTTGGAAGATTACAACCAATGCATCCACTATCTCTGCAGCCACTTCTTTTAAGACCCTAGGATGCAGGCCATCAGGTCCAGGGGACTTGTCAGCCTTTAGACCCATAAGTTTGCCTAGTACTTTTTCTCTAGTGACAGTGATTGTTTTAAGTTCCTCCCTCCCTTTTGCCCCTTGATTTTCTACTATTACTGGAATGTTTTTAGTCTCCTCTACTATGAAGACAGATACAAAATATTTGTTCAATGCCCCTGCCATTTCCTTGTTTCCCATTATTATTTCCCCAGTCTCGTCCTCTAAGGGACCAACATTTATTTTAGCTACTCTCTTCCTTTTTATATACTTGTAGAAGCTCTTACTGTCAGTTTTTATATTCCTTGCTAGTTTACTCTCATAAGCTATTTTCTCCCTCTTTATTATTTTTTGTATTTTTAAAATTCTCTGCCTCATGTTAAAACCCCTCCATGGCCTCACCCCTTCCTATCTGATCTCGGCAGCATGAGCGCTCCTAACTCAGGAGGGTGAGCCCTGTCTGTTTTCTGAAAGCAGTAGTGTTAGCACTGTGGGCTCTGCAGCCTGGCTGTCACAATGAATAGATCAAATTACACATTGCAAAGATCTTGAGTACTCCAGCAAGCAGGATCAAATTCCAGTCAAACTGTTAGGTGTGTCTTGTTCCCCAAGGGGACCAATCAGAAATTTGGTGTTGCAAATAGACACGACCTTCTTCGAAATAGTGCCATGGGATCTTTTACATCCACCTGAGAGAGCAGGCGGGGCCTCGGTTTTACCGTTTCATCTGAAAGACAGCACCTCCAACAGTGCAGCACTCCCTCAGGGCTGCACAGGAGTGTCAGCCTAGATTTTTGTGCACAAGTCTCTGGAGTGGGACTTGAACGCACAACCTCTGTCTCAGAGGCAAGAATGCTACCACTGAGCCACAGCTGACACTGACAAATGTTGGTCAAGACAACTCCCCTACTCTTCTTCGAATAGTGCCATGGAATCTTATATCCACCTGAGGGGGAAGATGGGGCCTCAGTTTAATGTCTCATTGGAAAGACGGCAACTCCCTCAGTACTGCACTGAAGTATGAGCCTGAATTATGTACTCAAGTCTCTGGAGTAGGGCTTGAACGCACTACCACATTGCTCTAGTACCCTGATTCTTCCATAGAATCCCATCCCTCTAGTACCCTGATTCCAATGGAAGCCCATCTCTCTAAAAATGAGAAAAAAAGCCAGCCTTTTCCTGCTGATTTCTCTCTTCAAGAATAATGTGGCCTCTTCTGCAGAGCAGGAGCCAGAGATTTACAAACTAAAGAAAATTCTATCAGCAAAAGTCTTCACTTCACTACAGGAAATATCTCAAACGTTACTCCAGTTCAGATCAGCTCATTCAACGCAGATCAAGAATCGAACCTGGGACCTAGTGATCCATGTGGCTCAGTAGCACACCTACCGTGCTACTGGTGTCAGCTGTGCCTCAGTAGTAGCACTCTCACCTCTGAGTCGGAAAGTTATGGGTTCAAGCCCCACATGAGCCAAGTTGACACTCCAGTGCAGTATTGAGGGAGTGCTGCACTGTCGGAGGGGCCATTCTTCGAATGAGACATTAAACCAAGGTCCTGTCTGCTCTCTCAAGTGGATGTAAAAGATTCTATGGCACTAATTTAAGAAAGGCAGGGGTGTTCTCCCCGAGGTCCTGGCCAATATTTATCCCTCAACCAACATTGTTAAAGAATCAGCTTATATGGTCATTATCTCATAGTGGAACCTTGCTGTGTGCAAATTGACTGCTGCATTTCCCACATTAAAACAGTGACTACACTTCAAAAGTATTCAATTGGCTGTGAAGTACTTTGATTGTGAAAGGCGCTATAGAAATGTAATTTCTTTCTTTCTTTCCCAGTGCATGTATCATACCAAGCCATTTTACCTCTTCCATTGTTGCAGTCCACCTTGAGCCACACCAGCCATGACTTCCCATCTCTCAGCCGCCTCTTCGTGAGCTCCGCCAGCGCCACCTCGCTGTCCACTAGCACGTGGAACATCTCCAGGCGTTCCGCCAGCTCAGCTCAGGCGCCCACCTTGTCGAAAGGAAGTGGATAGGCGTACAGGATATCATCGAAGCCGTGGTCAGCGTAGAAGCGAGCTTCGGCCAGTGTGGAGACTACGATGCACCTCCGAGAGCCGCCGGTCATAATATCCGCACACTCCCTGAGATCGGAAAAAAAGAAACCGCAAGCTTCGTGTCAGGACTAATACAGTGTGGACGCATCCCGCCAATCAGAATACCTTCCCTTTATCCCTACTCTCTTTTTCCCACTTCTCAACTAATTATCAATCTCGGTCACAAGGTTACCTGCAATTCCGTGCACTTTCATTTTTGCTAATAATCTCTTATGCGGAACCTGATCAAATGCCTTCTGGAAGTCCATATAGACAACATCCATATCATACCTCTGTCCACCATGTTAGTGACCGTCTCAAAAAATGCAATTAGATTTGTCAGACATGACCTACCCTTCATAAATCTATCCTGACTCTCTTTTATCATCAATTTCAACTCGGAGCGCATTTGTTACAGGCAGGGGGTGGGACGGAAATCCCCATGGTGAGTTCAGCCTGAGGCCTGGGCCATTCTAACTCCAAGCCTCATTTGAATACTGCAGCGCAGTGAGATCAGGGCCGACAGGCGGGAGCAGAAATCGGGTCGGGAGCTCCAGGGTGCCAGGGACCCAAGGGAATGGTCACCGACATGAAGTTAATTCTGGGGGGAAGGGTGGGAGGTGGGGAGGTGGGGGGGGGGGTTCCACAGACAATGCCGGTGCTGAAAAAGGACGGGGCAGGGGAGGCCCAAGTATTCCTTGCAGGGTCCGGCAGGAGCTCTTCAGCTTCTCCTGACCCACGAGGAATCTGCAGAAAAGGCCAATTTAAACATTTACCTTGGCCTCTTCTGCTCTCTCCAGGTCCTGCTGCCGGGTTAGACCCCGTGCACCCGCCCCCCCGCCCTGCCGCCAATTTTAAGCAAAAACCACATTGCAGTGCCAATGACATCATCAGGCCGTGACTTTTACATTTTAAGTAGAGGGGCGTGCCTGCAACGGGTGGCCTCGATGCTGTAAGAGGTCCAACAATTAAAATAGCAGGTACGTAACGGTTTCCGCCCGGCAACCATTTAACCGCCCCCTGCCCCATTCACACCATTTCCACTGGGTGGGCTGGGTTAAACTCGGGGCTCTAAGAAATTCTTTCCCTGAAAGGAATCGGCAATAGAGGCGGCAACAAGGAATAGAGAGCGCGGGGCCTGAGACAGTGGACCTGAAAGGAATCGGCAATAGAGGCGGCAGCACAGGATAGAGAGCGCAGGGCCCGAGGACATCGGACTGACAGGAATGGGCAGCAGAGGCTGCAGCACAGGATAGAGAGCGCAGGGCCCGAGGACAGCGGACTGACAGGAATGGGCAGCAGAGGCTGCAGCACAGGATAGAAAGCGCAGAGCCCGAGGACATCAGACTGACAGGAATGGGCAGCGGGGGCTGCAGCACAGTATAGAAAGCGCAGGGCCCGAGGACATCGGACTGACAGGAATGGGCAGCAGAGGCTGCAGCACAGGATAGAGAGCGCAGGGCCTGAGGGCAGCGGACTGACAGGAATGGGCAGCAGAGGCGGCAGCACAGGATAGAGAGCGCAGGGCCCGAGGACAGCGGACTGACAGGAATGGGCAGCAGAGGCGGCAGCACAGGATAGAGAGCGCAGGGCCCGAGGACAGCGGACTGACAGGAATGGGCAGCAGAGGTTGCAGCACAGGATAGAGAGCGCAGGGCCCGAGGACAGCGGACTGACAGGAGTGGGCAGCAGAGGCTGCAGCACAGGATAGAGAGCGCAGGGCCCGAGGACAGCGGACTGACAGGAATGGGCAGCAGAGGCTGCAGCACAGGATAGAGAGCGCAGGGCCCGAGGACAGCGGACTGACAGGAATGGGCAGCAGAGGCTGCAGCACAGGATAGAGAGCGCAGGGCCCGAGGACAGCGGACTGACAGGAATGGGCAGCAGAGGCTGCAGCACAGGATAGAGAGCGCAGGGCCCGAGGACAGCGGACTGACAGGAATGGGCAGCAGAGGCTGCAGCACAGGATAGAGAGCGCAGGGCCCGAGGACAGCGGACTGACAGGAATGGGCAGCAGAGGCTGCAGCACAGGATAGAGAGCGCAGGGCCCGAGGACAGCGGACTGACAGGAATGGGCAGCAGAGGCGGCAGCACAGGATAGAGAGCGCAGGGCCCGAGAACAGCGGACTGACAGGAATGGGCAGCAGAGGCGGCAGCACAGGATAGAGAGCGCAGGGCCCGAGGACAGCGGACTGACAGGAATGGGCAGCAGAGGCGGCAGCACAGGATAGAGAGCGCAGGGCCTGAGGGCAGCGGACTGACAGGAATGGGCAGCAGAGGCTGCAGCACAGGATAGAGAGCGCAGGGCCTGAGGACAGCGGACTGACAGGAATGGGCAGCAGAGGCGGCAGCACAGGATAGAGAGCGCAGGGCCTGAGACAGTGGACTGACAGGAATGGGCAGCAGAGGCGGCAACACAGGATAGAGAGCGCAGGGCCCGAGAACAGCGGACTGACAGGAATGGGCAGCAGAGGCGGCAGCACAGGATAGAGAGCGCAGGGCCTGAGGGCAGCGGACTGACAGGAATGGGCAGCAGAGGCTGCAGCACAGGATAGAGAGCGCAGGGCCCGAGGACAGCGGACTGACAGGAATGGGCAGCAGAGGCTGCAGCACAGGATAGAGAGCGCAGGGCCTGAGGACAGCGGACTGACAGGAATGGGCAGCAGAGGCGGCAGCACAGGATAGAGAGCGCAGGGCCCGAGGACAGCGGACTGACAGGAATGGGCAGCAGAGGCGGCAGCACAGGATAGAGAGCGCAGGGCCCGAGGACAGCGGACTGACAGGAATGGGCAGCAGAGGCAGCAGCACAGGATAGAGAGCGCAGGGCCCGAGGACAGCGGACTGACAGGAATGGGCAGCAGAGGCGGCAGCACAGGATAGAGAGCGCAGGGCCGCCGAATTCCAAAAGAACAGCAAAAGCAAGGAATGACATCACAGGACTGCAGATAGGTGATTGGTGGGTGAGTATTCGTGTTTTATTCTCTCTAACATAACTAGAGAAATGAATTAATATAACTATAGATAATCGTGTGAATAAAGACTTTAACTAAGAGTAAGAGAAGCAGCCAGGGATAAAGGTAGGCCCGACTTTTAAGACTCTTAGGGGGCAAAATTAGGTCGCGCCCTCTTTGGGGCGCTAACTTCGCCAGGGCGCTACTTTTATATACATAGAGGCATGGCAGGGCAGCTCAGTTCCGCGGAATGCACATCCTGTGCCATGTGGGAAACCCAGGACGCTTCCCGTGTCCTGGACAACCACATGTACAGGTGGTGTCGTCAGCTGGAGGAGCTCGAGCGCCGGGTTTCGGAGCTTGAGCGGCAGCTGGCGTCACTGTGGTTCATCCATGAGGCTGAGAGCTTCGTGGATAGCACGTTTCAGGAGGTGGTCACCCCACAGATAAGGAGTGCGCAGGCAGAGAGGGAATGGGTGACTGCCAGACAGAAGAGGACAACCAGGCAGGTAGTGCAGGAGTCCCCTGAGTGCATCTCGCTCTCCAAACAGTAATCAGTTCTGAGTACTGGTGAGGGCGATGGTTCCTCTGGGGAGTACAGCCAGAGACAAGTCAACGGCAAGTCAGAGCGGCGGCAGCGGCGGACCTGCGGGAGACTCGACGGCGAGGCTATAAAGCGGCAGCGAGGACCAGGTAGGTCTCAGCGCGGCGGCAGCGGCGGACTGGTGGGAGACTCAGCGGCAAGGCTATAAAGCGGCGGCGAGGACCAGGTAGGCCTCAGAGCGGTGGCAGCGGCGGACCTGCGGGAGACTCGGCGGCGAGGCTATAAAGCGGCGGCGAGGACCGGGTAGGCCTCAGAGCGGCGGCAGCGGCAGACCTGCGGGAGACTCGGCGGCGAGGCTATAAAGCAGCGGCGAGGACCAGGTAGGCCTCAGAGCGGCGGCAGCAGCAGACCTGCGGGAGACTCGGCGGCAAGGCTATAAAGCGGCGGCGAGGACCAGGTAGGCCTCAGAGCGGCGAGAGCGGCGGACCTGCGGGAGACCCGGCGGCGAGGTTTAAAAGAGCGGCAGAGACCAGGTAGGTTTACTAATCTCCAATCTCCGAGCTCAGAGGGAGGGAGCGAAGTAAAAAGTAATCGAAGTGTGACGTCACCAGAAAGCAGGTAAGTGATTGGTTGGTGAGTATTTCTCTCTTTTTAAAATTTAACTCTCTGGTTTATAGTTTTTAAGGTCTCTGTGGTGTAGCGGGGATTGTTGGTAAACCAGGGCCCTTAATTATATCATTTAACTGTAGTGTAATTGGTGGGATTGATTTGATTTAATTTAATTTGAATTAATTAAAGGGTAAGTCATGGCAGGAGAGCTTGGCCCCGTGGTATGCTCCTCCTGCGCTATGTGGGAACTCAGGGACACTTCCCATGTCCCTGACAACCATGTGTGCAGGAAGTGTGTCCAGCTACAACTACTGGCAGACCGCATTGCGGCGCTGGAGCTGTGATTGGATACATACTGGACCATTTGCGATGCTGAGGACGGCGTGGATATCACATTTAAGCAGTTGGTCACACCGCAGGCAAAGGTTGGACAGGCAGAAAGGGAAGAGGTGACCAACAGACAGAGCAGTAGGCGCAGGCAGGTAGTGCAGGAGTCCCCTGTGGACATTCCCCTCTCAAAACAGATATACCACTTTGAATACTGTTGGGGGGGATGGCTTATCAGAGGAAGGCAGTAGCAGCCAACTTCCTGGCACCAGGGGTGGCTCTGCTGCACAGGACGGGAGGAAAAAGAGGGGTAGAGCTATAGTAATAGGGGATTCTATTGTAAGGGGAATAGATAGGCGTTTCTACGGCTGCAAACGAGACTCCAGGATGGTGTGTTGCCTCCCTGGTGCAAGGGTCAAGGATGTCTCAGAGCGGCTGCAGAACATTTTGGAAGGGGAGGGTGAACAGCCAGTTGTCATGGTGCATACAGGTACCAACGATATAGGTAAAAAATGGGATGAGGTCCTAAAAGCTGAATATAGGGAGTTAGGAGGTAAATTAAAAAATAGGACCTCAAAGGTAGTAATCTCAGGATTGCTACCAGTGCCACGTGCTAGTCAGAGTAGAAATAGAAGGATATTTCAGATGAATACGTGGCTAGAGGAATGGTGCAAGGGGGAGGGATTCAAATTCCTGGGACATTGGAACTGGTTCTGGGGGAGGTGGGACCAGTACAAACTGGACGGTTTGCACCTGGGCAGGGCCGGGACCGATGTCCTATGAGGAGCGTTTGCTAGTGCTCTGGGGGAGGGTTTAAACTAAAATGGCAGGGGGTTGGGAACCTGAGCAGGGAGACAGAGGAAAGGGAAACAAGGATAAAAGCAAAAGATAGGAAGGAGAAAAACAAAAGTGGCAGTCAGAGAAATCACTGGTTTAAATCAAACATGGCCACAGTAAATAATAATTCTAATAGGTCTAAGAGCGTTAAAAAAACAAGCCTGAAGGCTTTGTGTCTTAATGCGAGGAGCATTTGTAATAAGGTGGATGAATTGGCTGCGCAAATAGAGGTAAACGAATATGATTTGATTGGGATTACGGAAACATGGCTCCAGGGTGGCCAAGGCTGGGAACTCAACATCCAGGGGTATTCAATATTCAGAAAAGATAGGCAAAAAGGAAAGGGAGGTGAGGTATCATTGATGGTTAAACAAGGGATTAACACAATTGTAAGGAAGGATATTAGCTCTGATGATGTGGAATCTGTATGGGTAGAACTGAGAAATACCAAGGGGCAGAAAAAGTTAGTGGGAGTGGTATATAGACCTCCAAACAGTAATGCAGAGGTTGGGGATGGCATTAAAAGGGAAATTAGAGAAGCGTGCAATAAGGGCACAGCAGTCATCATGGGTGACTTTAATCTACATATAGATTGGGCTAACCAAATTAGTAACAATACTGTGGAGGAGGAATTCCTGGAGTGTTTACGGGATGGTTTCCTGGACCAATATGTCGGGGAACCAACCAGAGATCAGACCATCTTAGACTGGGTATTATGTAACGAGAAAGGATTAATTAGCAATCTTGTTCTACGAGGCCCCTTGGGTCGGAGCGATCATAATATGATCGAATTCTTCATTAAGATGGAGAATGAAGTAGTTGACTCAGAGACTAGGGTCCTCAATTTAAATAAAGGAAACTACGGTGGTATGAGGCACGAGTTGGCTAGGATGAATTGGGGAATGGTACTTAAAGGGTTGACGGTGCATAGGCAATGGCAAACATTCAAAGACTGCATGGATGAACTACAGAATTTGTTCATCCCAGTTTGGCATAAAAATAAAACAAAAAAGGTGACTCAACCGTGGCTAACAAGGGAAATTAGGGATAGCATAAGATCCAAGGAGAGGACATATAAATTGGCCAGAAAAAGCAGTAAACCTGAGGATTGGGAGCAGTTTAGGATTCAACAAAGGAGGACAAAGGGATTAATTAAGAAGGGGAAAATAGAATATGAGAGTAAGCTTTCAGGGAACATAAAAACTGACTGTAAAAGCTTTTATAGATATGTGAAGAGAAAAAGATTGGTGAAGTCAAGCGTAGGTCCCTTGCAGTCAGAATCAGGGGAATTTATAATGGGGAACAAAGAAATGGCAAACCAACTAAATACATATTTTGGTTCTGTCTTCACAAAGGAGGACACAAATAACCTCCGAGAGATGTCGGAGTATATAGGGTCTGATGAAAGGGAGGAACTGAAATAAATCAGTATTTCTAAGGAAATGGTGTTAGGGAAATTGACGGGATTGAAGGCCGATAAATCCCCAGGGCCTGATAATCTACATCCTAGGGTACTTAAGGAAGTGGCCCTAGAAATAGTAGATGCATTGCTGGTCATCTTCCAACATTCGATGGAATCTGGAACAGTACCCATGGATTGGAGGGTAGCTAATGTTACCCCACTATTCAAAAAAGGTGGTAGAGAGAAAACAGGGAATTACAGACCAGTAAGCCTGACATCGGTAGTGGGGAAAATGCTAGAGTCCATTATAAAAGATGTAATAGCAGAGCACTTGGAAAACAGTGACAGGATCGGACAAAGTCAACATGGATTTACAAAAGGTAAATCGTGCTTGACTAATCTATTGGAATGTTTTGAGGATGTAACTGGTAAAATAGATAAGGAAGAACCAGTGAATGTGGTGTATTTGGACTTTCAGAAGGCTTTCGATAAGGTCCCGCATAAGAGATTAGCGTGTAAAGTTAAGGCACATTTGATTGGGGGCAAGGTATTGACTTGGATAGAGAACTGGTTGGCAGACAGAAAGCAAAGAGTTGGAATAAATGGGTCTTTTTCCGAGTGGCAGGCAGTGACTGGTAGGGTACCGCAGGGATCAGTCCTTGGACCCCAGCTATTCACAATATATATAAATGATCTAGATGAGGGAACTAGATGTAATATCTCCAAGTTTGCCGATGACACAAAGCTGGGTGGGCGTGTGTGCTGTGAGGAGGATGCTGAGAAACTCCAGGATGATTTGGACAGGTTGGGTGATTGGGCAGAAGCATGGCAGATGCAATATAATGTGGATAAATGCGAGGTTATCCACTTTGGTGGCAAAAACAGGAAGGCAGATTATTATCTGAATGGCAATAGATTGGGAGAAGGGGAAGTGCATTGAGACCTGGGTGTCCTTGTGCACCAGCCGCTGAAGGTAAGCATGCAGGTGCAGCAGGTGGTTAAGAAGGCAAATGGTATGTTGGCCTTCGTAGCGAGAGGGTTTGAGTACAGGAACAAGGGTGTCTTGCTGCAGTTGTACAGGGTCTTGGTGAGACCACATCTTGAGTACTGTGTGCAGTTTTGGTCGCCTTATCTGAGGAAGGATGTTCTTGTCATGGAAGGAGTTCAGCGAAGATTCACCAGGCTGATACCTGGGATGGCAGGAATGACGTATTAGGAGAGATTGGGTCGATTGAGCTTATACTCGCTGGAGTTTAGAAGAATGAGAGGGGATCTCATTGAAACATATAAAATTCTGACAGGACTGGACAGACTAGATGCAAGAAGGATGTTCCCGATGTTCGGGGAGTCCAGAACCAGGGGTCACAGTCTAAGGATAAGGGGTAAGCCATTTAGGACAGAAATGAGGAGGAATTTCTTCAACCAGAGAGTGGTGAACATGTGGAATTCTCTACCACAGAAGGCAGTAGAGGCCAATTCATTAAATATATTCAAGAAGGTGTTGGATATATTTCTTAAGGCTAAAGGGATCAAGGGGTATGGGGAGAAAGCAGGGACAGGGTACTGAATTTGGATGATCAGCCATGATCGCATTGAATGGCGGAGCAGGCTCGACGGGCCGAATGGCCTACTCCTGCTCCTATCTTCTATGTTTCTATGGCACCACAGGTGGCTCAGCTGTACGGGGGGTGGGGGGGCGGGGGGGGAGGAAGAAGAGCGGGAGAGCAATAGTGGTAGGGGATTCGATAGTTAGGGGAGCAGACAGGCGTTTCTGCAGCCGCAGACGTGACTCCAGGATGGTATGTTGCTTCCCTGGTGCCAGTGTTAAGGATGTCTCTGAGCATCTGCAGAACATTCTGAAGGGGGAGGGTGAACAGCCAGAGGTCGTGGTCCATATTGGTACCAATGACATAGGTAGAAAGAGGGATGCGGTCCTGCAGGTAGATATTAGGGAGCTAGGAAAGAGATTAAAAAGCAGGATCTCAAAGGTAGTAATCTCCAGATTACTCCCGGTGCCACGCGTAAGTGAGTATATAGAAATAGGAGGATAGAGTAGATGAATGCGTGGCTGGAGAGCTGATGCAGGAGAGAGGTCTTCTGATTCCTGGGGCATTGGCACCAGTTCTGGGGGAGGGGGGACCTGTACAGACTGGACGGGTTGCACCTCAACAGGGCTGGAACCAATATCCTCGCAGGGAGGTTTGCTAGTGCTCTTGGGGAGGGTTTAAACTAATTTGGCAGGGGGGTGGGCACCAGGATGTAACATTAGAAAGGGGAAGTAAAGTGCTCAAAGGATTGGGAGAGACAGAGAGCACTAAAGTAAGAAATGGTAAGGTATTAGGGAGGGTCAGACTAAGAGAGAATACTGGATGGTTTAAGATGGGTTTACAGTGTATGTATGTGAACGCACGAAGCGTAGTAAACAAGGCAAGTGAGCTGCAGGCAGAAATAGCCACATGGGAATATGATTTTGTGGCAATTATTGAGACCTGGCTCAAAAAAGGGCAGGATTGGGTATTAAATATTTCTGGTTGTAAGGTGTTCAGGAAATATAGGGAAGGAAAGATAGGAGGTGGTATGGCAGTATTGGTTAAGGAGAATGTTACAGTGCTGGAAAACATAGAAACATAGAAGATAGGAGCAGGAGTAGGCCATTCGGCCCTTCGAGCCTGCTCCGCCATTCAATGAGATCATGGCTGCTCATCCAAATTCAGTACCCTGTCCCTGCCTTCTCCCCATATCCCCAATCCCGGTAGGGATTGTGGATGCATTGGTGATTATTTTCCAGAACTCCCTGGACTCAGGAAAGGTCCCGGCAGAATGGAAAACTGCTAATGTAACACCCTTATTTAAAAAGGGCAGTAGGCAGAAGGCTGGAAACTATAGACCGGTTAGCCTAACATCTGTGGTAGGTAAAATTTTGGAGTCCATTATTAAGGAGACAGTAACAGGACATTTGGATAAACATAATTTAATAGGACAGAGTCAGCATGGTTTTATGAAGGGGAAGTCATGTTTGACAAATTTGCTCGAATTCTTTGAGGATGTAACATATAGGGTGGATAAAGGGGAACCAGTGGACGTAGTGTATTTAGACTTCCAAAAGGCATTTGACAAGGTGCCACACAAAAGATTATTGCTTAAGATAAAAAATCACGGGATTGGGGGTAATATTCTGGCATGGATAGAGGATTGGCTATCTAACAGAAGGCAGAGAGTTGGGATAAATGGTTCATTCTCAGACTGGCAATCAGTAACTAGTGGTGTTCCGCAGGGGTCAGTGCTGGGTCCCCAACTCTTTACAATCTATATTAACGATTTGGAGGAGGGGACCGAGTGTAACATATCAAAGTTTGCAGATGATACTAAGATGGGAGGGAAAGTAGTGAGTGAGGAGGATATAAAAAACCTGCAAGGGGACATAGACAGGCTAAGTAAGTGGGCAGAGATTTGGCAGATGGAATACAATACTGGAAAGTGTGAGGTTATGCACTTTGGCAGGAAAAATCGTAGAGCAAGTTATTATCTTAATGGCAAGAAACTGGAAAGTACTGAAGTACAAAGGGATCTGGGGGTCCTGGTGCACGAAACTCAAAAGGTTAGTATGCAGGTGCAGCAAGTGATTAAGAAGGTCAATGGAATGTTGGCTTTCATTGCTAGGGGGATAGAATATAAAAATAGGGAGGTATTGCTTCAGTTGTACAAGGTATTGGTGAGACCGCACCTGGAACACTGCGTACAGTTTTGGTGTCCATACTTAAGAAAGGACATACTTGCTCTCGAGTCAGTACAAAGAAGGTTCACTCAGTTAATCCCGGGGATGAGGGGATGGACATATGAGGAGAGGTTGAGTAGATTGGGACTCTACTCATTGGAGTTCAGAAGAATGAGAGGCGATCTTATTGAAACATATAAGATTGTGAAGGGGTTGGATCGGGTGGATGCGGGGAGGATGTTCCCGATGATGGGTGAAACTAGAACTAGGGGGCATAGTCTTAGAATAAGGGGCTGCTCTTTCAAAACTGAGATGAGGAGGAACTACTTCACTCAGAGGGTGGTAGATCCATGGAATATGCTGCCCCAAAAAGCTGTAGAAGCTACATCATTACATAAATTTAAAACAGAAATAGACAGTTTCCTAGAAGTAAAGGGAATTAAGGGTTACGGGGAGCGGGCAGGAATTTGGACATGAATCTAGGTTCGGATCAGTCATGGCCCTGTGGGTAGCGGAGCGGGCCCAGGGGCCGTGTAGCCTGATCCTGCTCCTATTTCGTGTGTCTAATTCTGTTAGATTCAGGAGATAGTTCTGTGATAGTAGATTGGCGGTTAGGATCAGATCAGCCATGATCTTATTGAATGGCGGAGCAGGCTCGAGGGGCCGATTGGCCTACTCCTGCTCCTATTTCTTATGTTCTTATGTTCTGAACTCCAATGAGTAGAGTCCCAACCTACTCAACCTTTCCTCATACGTCAACCCCCTCATCTCAGGAATCAACTGAGTGAACCTTCTCTGAACCGCCTCGAGAGCAAGTATATCTTTTCTTAAATATGGAAACCAAAACTGCATGCAGTATTCCAGGTGTGGCCTCACCAATACCCTGTATAACTGCAGCAAGACTTCCCTGTTTTTATACTCCATCCCCCTTGCAATAAAAGCCAAGATTCCATTGGCCTTCCTTGCAGTCAGAATCAGGGGAATTTATAATGAGGAACAAAGAAATGGCAAACCAACTAAATACATATTTTGGTTCTGTCTTCACAAAGAAGGACACAAATAACCTCCCAGAGATGCCGGGGAACATAGGGTCTGATGAAAGGGTGGAACTGAAAGAAATCAGTATTTGTAGGGAAATGGTATTAGGAAAATTGATGGGACTGAACGCCGATAAATCCCCAGGGCCTGATAATCTACATCCCAGGGTACTTAAGGAAGTGGCCCTAGAAATAGTAGATGCATTGCTGGTCATCTTCCAGAACTCGATAGACTCTGGAACAGTACCCATGGATTGGAGGGTAGCTAATGTTACCCCACTATTCAAAAAAGGTGGTAGAGGAAAAGCGGGGAATTATAGACCGGTAAGCCTGACATCGGTAGTGGGGAAAATGCTAGAGTCCATTATAAAAGATGTAATAGCAGAGCACTTGGAAAGCAGTGACAGGATCGGACAAAGTCAACATGGATTTACAAAAGGTAAATCATGCTTGACTAATCTACTGGAATTTTTTGAGGATGTAACTGGTAAAATAGATAAGAGAACCAGTGGATGTGGCGTATTTGGACTTTCAGAAGGATTTCGATAAGGTCCCACATAAGAGATTAGCGTGCAAAATTAAGGCACATGGGATTGGGGGCAAGGTATTGACTTGGATAGAGAACTGGTTGGCGGACAGAAAGCAAAGAGTTGGAATAAACGGGTCGTTTTCCAAGTGGCAGGCAGTGACTAGTGGGGTACCGCAAGGATCGGTCCTAGGACCCCAGCTGTTCACAATATATATTAATGATCTGGACGAGGGCATTGGATGTAATATCTCCAAATTTGCAGACGACACAAAGCTGGGTGGGAGGGTATGCTGTGAGGAGGATGTCGTGAAACTCCAGTACGATTTGGACAGGTTGGGTGATTGGGCAGAGACATGGCAAATGCACTATAATGTGGATAAATGTGAGGTTATCCACTTTGGTGGCAAAAACAGGAAGGCAGATTATTATTTGAATGGCAATAGATTGGGAGAAGGGGAAGTGCAAAGAGACCTGGGTGTTCTTGTGCACCAGTCGCTGAAGGTAAGCATGCAGGTGCAGCAGGCGGTTAAGAAGGGAAATGGTATGTTGGCCTTCGTAGTGAGAGGGTTCGAGTACAAGAAGAAGGATGTCTTGCTGCAGTTGTACAAGGCCTTGGTGAGACCACACCTTGAGTATTGTGTGCAGTTTTGGTTGCCTTACCTGAGGAAGGACGTTCTTGCCATGGAAGGAGTGCAGCGAAGATTCACCAGGCTGATACCTGGGATGGCAGGAATGACTTATGAGGAGAGATTGTGTCGATTGGGCTTATACTCACTGGAGTTTAGAAGATTGAGAGGGGATCTCATCGAAACCTATAAAATTCTGTCAGGCCTGGACAGACTAGATGCAGGAAGGATGTTTCTGATGGCTGGGGAGTCCAGAACCAGGGGTCATAGTCTAAGGATAAGGGGTAAGCCATTTAGGACTGAAATGAGGAGGAATTTCTTCACCCAGAGAGTGGTGAACCTGTGGAATTCTCTGCCACAGAGGGCGGTGGAGGCCAGTTCATTAAATATATTCAAGAAAGAGTTGGGTATATTTCTT
Organism: Somniosus microcephalus; assembly: GCF_052327205.1. Lineage (NCBI taxonomy): Eukaryota > Metazoa > Chordata > Chondrichthyes > Squaliformes > Somniosidae > Somniosus > Somniosus microcephalus. The sequence continues at coordinate 70,371,188 of NC_140993.1, forward strand.
AAGGCTAAAGGGATCATAAGAACATAAGAAGTAGGAGCAGGAGTAGGCCATACGGCCCCTCGGGCCTGCTCTGCCATTCAATAGGATCATGGCTGATCCGAATCGAGACTCATGTCCACTTCCCTGCCCTCTCCCCGTAACCCCTAATTCCCTTATCTGCTAGGAAACTGTCTATCTCCATTTTAAATTTATTTCATGTTGCAGCTTCCACAGCTCTCTGGGGTAGCAAATTCCGTGGATTTACTACCCTCTGAGTGAAGAAGTTTCTCCTCATCTCAGTTTTGAAAGGGCAGCCCCTTATTCTTAGATTATGCCCCCTAGTTCTAGTCTCACCCATCAGTGGAAACATCCTCCCCGCATCCACCCGATCAAGCCCCCTCACAATCTTATATGTTTCGATAAGATCGCCTCTCAGATTGGGAGAAGGGGAAGTGCAAGGGAAGATAGATTATGAAAGTAAATTAGCAAAAAATATAAAAACAGATAGTAAGAGTTTTTATAGTTATATAAAAAGAAAAAGGGTGGCTAAAGTAAATGTTGGTCCCTTAGAGGATGAGACCGGGAAATTAATGGTGGGAAATATGGAGATGGCAAAAACACTGAATGAATATTTTATGTCAGTCTTTACAGTAGAAGACACTAAGAATATCCCAACACTGGACAAACAGGGGGCTAAAGGGGGGGAGGAGCTAAACACGATCAAAATCACTAAGGAAGTGGTACTCGGTAAAATAATGGGACTCAAGGCGGACAAATCACCTGGACCTGATGGCTTACATCCTAGGGTCTTCAGGGAAGTGGCAGTAGGGATTGTGGATGCATTGGTAATAATTTTCCAAAACTCCCTGGACTCGGCAAAGGTCCCTCATATTCTATTTTCCCTTTCTTAATTAATCCCTTTGTCCTCCTTTGTTGAATCCTAAACTGCTCCCAATCCTCAGGATTATTGCTTTTTCTGGCCAATTTATATGTCCTCTCCTTGGATCTTATGCTATCCCTAATTTCCCTTGTTAGCCACGGTTGAGTCACCTTTTTTGTTTTATTTTTATGCCAAACTGGGATGAACAAATTCTGTAGCTCATCCATTCGGTCTTTGAATGTTTGCCATTGCCCATCCACCGTCAACCCTTTGAGTGCCATTCCCCAATCAATCCTACCCAACTCGCTCCTCAGACCATCATAGTTTCCTTTATTTAAATTGAGGACCCTAGTCTCTGAGTCAACTACTTCATTCTCCATCTTAATGAAGAATTCGATCATATTATGGGAGAGGGAGGATGTCCTGGAAGGGTCAAGGACAGAATATATATGGCTAGAGTTAAGAAATAATAGAGGTGCCATTACACTACTAGGTGTATTCTATAGACCACCAAATGGTGGGAAAGATATGGAGGAGTAAATTTGCAGAGAAATTACAGAGAGGTGCAAGAACTGCAGAGTAATAATAATGGGGGACTTCAACTATCCTAATATAGACTGGGATCGTAATAGTGTAAAGGGCAGAGAAGGGGAAGAATTTCTAGTGTGTTCAGGAGAACTTTCTTGATCAGTATGTTTCCGGCCCGACGAGGGAGGAGGCATTGCTGGATCTGGTTCTGGTGAATGAGGTAGGTCAAGTGCAGCATGTGTCAGTAGGTGAACATGTAGGGAACAGTGATCATAGTGGCCCAAAATTTGCGATCAGAGGCTTCCCGCAGGTGGATGCCACCTACCTGTAAAAAATCTAGGAATTTACCTGGTGGCCCGGGAGGTATGGAGACTTGCGATCCTGGGCCTCTCCAGGTACGCTCGGGAAGAAGCCCACGTATCCCAGGGGCGCATGTGGTTCGCAAGTGCCCCTGGGATCATGTGGGCCGGCCCAACCAATAAAAGAAGGGGATCCCCATTCATACTTATGGGAGTTCTGTACCTACGGAATCCCCGTAAGTATGAATGGGGATCACTTAAAAAATACACAAACACATGGAATAAAATGTTTAAAAACATTACATATTTAAAATTAATTAAAATGCCATTTAATTAAATATTTTGAACAAAAATGTAATTAAAAAAAAAATTTTATGGAGGAAAAATTCGGTTGATTTGCGTCTCCCGTTAGCGCCCTAGTTAGCGCCCTAAAGAGGGCGCTAATGGGGTGCAAAGTAACTAGCACCCAGGCGTGGCATCACTAATGCCTCCTGTGAAATTCAGCGGGAGATTAGCAGTGGTGGTAACCGTTAGCGCCCCATGGCGCTGTGCCTCCAGCGATGACGTCATCGCCGTGCGCAGCGCCCCACTCGTGCCCCGGCCGTGATCTTTGGTAGCGCCCCCTGACTTACCGCCAGACGCTATGTCCGACAGGGTCACAGGGGCCTATCTGCGGTCAGGGCGGCGCAAATTAAAGGGGAGGTGCCGGCCGGCCATTTTTGTTGCTGGCACATCGCATGCCTAAACCCGGAACTTGTGCAACCCCTACGAGTGCGTACACACCTCGTACGCACCCGTAGGGGTCGCAAAATACGGCCCAGTATCATAAGGTTTAGATTAGCTTTGGAAAAGGACAGGGAGCAATCTAGAGTAAAAATGTTTAACTGGGAGAAGGCCAATTTCAGTGAGGAGAGAAGGGGATCCCCATTCATCTGGCCCAGGTAAACTGGAATCAAAGATTAGGACTAGCTGAAGTGCTCTTGCAGAGAGCCGGCACGGGCTCAATGGGCCGAAGGGCCTTCTTCCGTGCTGTAACTATTCTATGATTCTACGATTCTATTGGCAGGCAAAACTGTAATGGAACAATGGGCTCCCTTTAAAGAGGAAATAGTTCAGGTACAGTTGAGGTACATTTCCACTAGGGGGAAAGGCAGGGCAACTAAAGTCAGGGCTCCCTGGATGACAAAACAAAGCGAATAGGATGAAGCAGAAAAAGAGCGCGTATGACAGATGTCAGGTTGCAAATACATCTGAGAATCAGGCTATATATAGAAAGGTCAAAGGAGAAGTGAAAAAGAAAATAAGAGGGGTAAAGAGAGTGTATGGGAATAGAATGGCAGCCAAAATAAAAGGTAATCTAAAAGTCTTCTATAGGCATATAAATAGTAAAAGGGTAGTAAGAGACGGGGTGGGGCCGATTAGGGACCAAAAAGGAAACCTATGCATGGAGGCAGAGGGTATGGCTGAGGTACTAAATGAGTACTTTGCATCTGTCTTCACCAAGGAAGAGGATGCTGCCATAGACATAGTGAAGGAGGAGGTAGTGGAAACACTTGATAGGATAAAAATTGATAAAGAGGTGTTAGAAAGGCTGGCTGTACTTAAAGTAGATAAATCACCAGGAGTGGATGGGATGCATCCTAGGATGCTGAGGGAATTGAGGGCGGAAATCACGGAGGTACTGGCCATAATATTCCAATCCTTCACAGATATGGGGGTGGTGCCAGAGGACTGGAGAATTGCAAATGTTACACCATTGTTCAAAAAAGGGTGTAAAGATAAACCCAGCAACTACAGGCCAGTCAGTTTAACCTCTGTTACGTCCGTGTATAAGAAGACACAGACTGCGGAGAACGGTACAATAGGTGTTTACTCAACGTGGCTCAGACGGCAACTGATCTGTACAGATTACTACTCAGCGTTATATACAGGTGTGGTCACTGCCGGTACTACAGTATACATGAGCTGTAAAAAGCAGTTCCCCCCTTAAAGGTACATACATTACAATTCCTCCCCTTTTAGATTAACAGTACCATAACACTCATTTAACAATTAAATATCAAACTAATTACAATTAACACTTTTAACATGCAACATTAGCTGAAAATAGTCTATTTATAAATTCAGTCTTTGGGGAGGCTTCCTGATCCTTTCTGGATAGTGCCTTTCCCGAGTGTCTTGCTCTTGGTGCGGAGGCGATTCTGGCCCCCTGTCGTCGGTTGGTTCATCAGCTTCCGATGCTACTGTTTCTGGGGTAGATGCTACCTGTACGTCGGGTTCATCACCAGGTACGTATGAGCAAGGCATGGGGTTGACTTGTTCCTGTGACTCTAGGATCTGGTCAGCATGGCGTCTCACGATGCTCTCCCCAACGTCCACTGTGTACATTAGTGGGCCCTGCCGTGTGCATATCGCCTGGCTGCCATTTTTCTGTTCGGTAGTCGCGGGCCAAGACTGGTTGCCCTACATTGAAGCTCCTTGTTGGCTTCTCATGGATGTGCTGGAATTACTTACTCTCAACATCTCTTCGTACGTTTGGTCTGAACAAATCCAGGCGAGATCTTAACCTTCGGTTAAAGAACATCATGGCTGGGGCCTGGTTGGTGACTGCATGTGTCGCATTACGGTGAACAGGAAATTGTCCACCTTGTGCTGCAGCGGAATGTTGTCGTTGTACATAGCCTTTATTGCCTTCTTAAAGGTTTGTACGGACCTCTCAGCCAATCCATTTGTGGCTGGATGATACGGGGCGGATGTGTAATGCCTTACCCCATTCTTTTTCAAGAACCTCCGGAACTCTTCAGACACAAACTGTGGTCCGTTGTCGGAGCAAATCTGTTCTGGCAAGCCATTCCTGGCAAAAACGGTCCGTAGGACTGCAATAGTTTTCTCCGTGGTGGTGGAGGACATTTTGATGACCTCAATCCATTTCAAGTGCGCATCCACGGCTATTAAAAACATTGAGTCCATGAATGGACCAGCAAAATCAATATGCACCCGTTGCCATGGAGATGAGGGCCACTCCCATGGGTGTAGAGGGGCCTGTGGTGGTGCATTTTGGACTTTCTGGCATCCTGAGCAGCTCTTGGTCAGGTCCTCGATTTGTTTATCGATTCCCAGCCACCACACATAAGCCCTGGCTAGGCTTTTCATTTTTACCCCTCCCAGATGACCCTCATGAAGCTCATTGAGCACTCTATCACTTAACTTGTGTGGAATTACCACTCGGGATCCACACATCAAGGTCCCCCGGCACACTGACAGCTGTTCTCTCCTTGTCGAGAATGCTGGCAACAGTGAGTCGCCATGTGCTGGCCATCCCTTCACCGTCAAATCATATACCCGAGACAGTGTTGGGTCATTTCGGGTTTCCTTTTCGATACAAGCGTTAGTTACCGGTAGGTATTCAACTATAGTCGAATGGAATATTTCGACAGGATCCACTGCTGGTGCTTCCTCCGCAGTAGGCAGTGGCAGGCGTGATAGCCCATCAGCATTTCCATGCTGTTTTGTGCCCTTATATTCAATCTCATAGTGGTGCGCCCCTAGAAAAAGTGACCATCTTTGTAGTCGTTGCGCAGTCATCACCGGAACGCCCTTCTTCGGATTAAAAATGGAGACAAGAGGCTGGTGATCAGTCAGCAAGGTGAATTTCTGCCCGTGCAGATAGTGATTGAACTTTTTCACTCCCCACACTAGGCTGAGGGCCTCCCTGTCAATCTGGGCGTAGTTACGCTCGGCTGAGGTTAGTGATCGTGACACAAAGGCTATTGGCCTCTCTGAGCCGTCCGAGAATTTGTGCGACAGCACCGCTCCAATGCCGTAGGTTGACGCATCACATGCCAACCGAATTGGTAATGCTGGGTTGTAATGGGCCAATACCTCTTTCGATGTGATTAGTGTTTTGCTCTTCTGGAAAGCTCGTCTACATTCGTCACTCCACTTCCATGGCACCCCAGTTTGCAGTAGGGTGTTCAGTGGGTGTAGTATTGTAGACAAATTTGGCAAGAACTTATGGTAGTAGTTTACCAGCCCGAGGAACAACCTCAGTTGTGACACATTTTCCGGTGCTGGAGCCTTGACTACTGCCTCAATCTTCTCTGGGGACTTATGTAACCCCTCTTTATCGATAACGTGGCCACAATACGAGATTTGTTTTCTAAAAAACTCACATTTGGTGCGGTTAGCTCGGAGCCCATATTCCTGCAATCTAGTGAGCACCTGCTCCAGGTTGGCAAGGTGATCACTGTCATTTTCGCCCGTGACCAGGATGTCGTCCAAATAACACTGGGTCCCTGGGATCCCTTGCAGGACTTGTTCCATTACCCTCTGCCAAATAGCCGGAGCCGATGCTACCCCGAATACCAGCCATTTGTATTGGTAGAGACCTTTATGGATGTTGATTGTGAGGTATTTTTTTGATGCTTCTTCTACCTCCATTTGCAGATACGCCTGGGCCAGATCAATCTTAGTGAAGCGTTTCCCTCCAGATAGCGAGGCAAAAATATCTTCAATCCGCGGAAGTGGATATTGTACGGTGTGAAGGACCGGGTTCACTGTTACCTTAAAGTCCCCACAGATGCAAACCTTCTTTGGTTCCCCAGGCGTGCTGCTCAATGACTTTTTCATCACAGGGACGATGGGTGTAGCCCACTCGCTCCAGTCTACCTTGGACAGTACATCTGAACGTTCCAGACTCTCCAGCTCTGCTTCGACGGCTGGGCAGATCGCATAAGGTACCGGTCTGGCCGTAAAAAATTTTGGGCTTGCGTTTTCTTCAATTTTAATCGTCGCTGTCATGCCTTTTAGTGTTCCGAGTCCTTGCTGGAACACTTCTTTCGCATCAGTTAGGATCTTTGACAGTCGCCCAGGTGTGACGTCGTCATCCTTTTTGTCAGCCACAGTCAGTGCTTGTATGGAATGCCAATCCAGTTGTATTTTCCGGATTCATTCACGTCCCAGTAATGGTGGTCCTCCATCTTGCAATACATACAGGTCTAGTTTTGGTGTTTCCTTACCGTTATATATAACGGTCACCCTTATTTTTCCTTTGGGGTAGACTTTTTGCCCCGTGTACGTCTTCAAACTAATTTTTGTGTCTCTCAAGGGTATGTGTGAGAATAGCCGCTCGTAGTCCCGTCAGTTTATGACTGTTAGGGCTGATCCTGTGTCCAATTCCATCTTTACCTGAACTCCTGCTATCTTGAGAGTGACCCAAATGGTTCGGTGATCCTCCGTTGTGATCACATTATGTAGTTTCAGACAGCTCAGTTCCCTGCTTTCGGAGTCGTTATCACTCTTTTGTTCGTCTGAACTATTCTCCGTCATCTTATGTACCTTCTGGTACTTTCCTTTGGTAGGTTTCTTATTGCTGGTTTTCTTTCCTGACCTGCAGACTCGTGCTATGTGTCCTACTTTCCCACACTGTCTGCACACTTTGTCTTTGAACCAGCAATCATTCTGGTCGTGTGTTGTTCTGCCGCAGCGATAGCACTTCTCTGTTCCACATGACATTTCGTTTGTGCCATATTCTTGTGGTCTCTGTTGTATCTCTGTAGCGCCCCGTGCTGCTGCTTCATATGATACCGTAATGCTGAAAGCCTTTTCTAGCGTAAGGTCCTTTTCAGATAAAAGCCGTTTCTGGGTTCCTTCACTTTGAAGCCCACACACAAACTTGTCCCTTAAGGCATCTGTCAGTCCCGCTCCAAACTGGCAGTGTTTCGATAGTTTGCGTAGTTCTGTTAAATAATCAGCATTGCTTTCATCCTTATGCTGGTTCCGTTTGTGAAACTTGAATATTTCTGCTATCAGCAGCGGTGTGGGGTTTAAATGTTCCTTTAGTATCGTTACTATGTCTTCAAAACTCTTTTCCATTGGCTTCGTTGGGGTTACTAGATTTCGTAATAAACCATACGTCTTTGCACCCATTAAATTTAACAATACCGACGCTTTCTTGTCATCTGACACCCCATTTGCCTTGCAGTACACCTCTATTCGTTCGACATATGTAGTCCAATCTTCGACTTCATTGTCAAATGCGGTGATACTGCCACTCTTCGGCATTTTGGGTGTGGTTTAAAATGGCGTCTCCCAATGGCTTAAAATGGCGTCTCCCACGCTTTCCTTCCTCCCCCGCTGCTGCCGACGCCGCTCCCGGCGGTTCTCGTGGCAATGGCGGCGCCCTGTAGGTTTCGCGCGCTTCTCCTGCGCTGCTGCCAATGCCGCTCTCGGCGGTCCTCATGGCAATGGCGGCACCTCGCGGGTTTCTGCGCATCTCTCTCTCCCTCTCTCCGATGCTGCTCGGCCCCTGAACACCGGCTGCGCCTTGTGCGCTCTGCCCTCTCTCTCTCTCCCCCGTCGACGCTGCTCGGCCCTCTGCTGTGCCGCTCGGTCGGGCTCTAGCCCGCCGCTGTCCGGGAAGGGTCTGCGCACTACCTGTTGCCAGCCCGTTTCGCTGGACCACCTCGACTGGAAAGCCAAGCCTGGCTCTCGACAGCCTCCCCCGCAATTTTCGAGTCTGCTGGATGACTGGCGGTTGCCCGTGGTCGACGCCCGAGACTCTGGCCTTGACCTCCAATCCACTGATCTCCAGGAACGAATCCCCGGGAGGTGATGCAGAGTTGCAGGTAGGTTCGAACCTGCCTCGTCGCCAATGTTACGTCCGTGTATAAGAAGACACAGACTGCGGAGAACGGTACAATAGGTGTTTACTCAACGTGGCTCAGACGGCAACTGATCTGTACAGACTACTACTCAGCATTATATACAGGTGTGGTCACTGCCGGTACTACAGTATACATGAGCTGTAAAAAGTAGTTCCCCCTTAAAGGTACATACATTACAACCTCGGTAGTGGGGAAGCTTTTAGAAACAGTAATCAGGGACAAAATTAACAGTCAATTGGATAGGTGTGGATTAATTAAGGAAAGCCAGCACAGATTTGTTAAAGGAAAATCGTGTTTAACCAACTTGATCGAGTTTTTTGATGAGGTAACAGAGAGGGTTGATGAGGGTAATGCGGTTGACGTAGTGTACATGGATTTCCAAAAGGCGTTCGACAAAGTGCCACATAATAAGCTTGCCAGCAAAGTTGAAGCCCATGGAATAAAAGGGACAGTGGCAGCATGGATATGAAATTGGTTAAGTGACAGGAAACAGAGAGTAGTGGTGAACAGTTGTTTATCGGACTGGAGGAAGGGTACACAGTGGTGTTCCCCAGGGGTTGGTTCTAAGACCACTGCTTTTCTTGATATATATTAATGACTTGGACGTGGGTGTACAGGGCACAATTTCAAAGTGTGAAGTGATATATTTCAGTAGAAAGAATGGGGGGAGGACATATAAACTAAATGGTACAATCCTAAAGCGGGTGCACGAACAGAGAGGCCTGGGGGTATGTGTGCAAAAATCGTTGAAGGTGGCAGGGCAGGTTGAGAAAGCAGTTAAACAGGCTTACGGGATCCGGGGCTTCATAAATAGAGGTATAGAGTACAAAAGTGTGGAAATTATGATGAACCTGTATAAAACACTGGTCCGGCCCCAACTGGAGTACTGTGTCCAATTCTGGACAGCACACTTTAGGAAGGATGTGAAGGCCTTAGAGAAGGTGCAGAAAAGATTTACGAGAATGATTCCAGGAATGAGGGACTTCAGTTATGTTGATAGACTTGAGAAGCTGGGGTTGTTCTCCTTGGAGCAGAGAAGGTTGAGAGGAGATTTGATAGAGGTGTTCAAAATCATGAGGGGTCTGGACAGAGTAGATAGAGAGAAACTGTTCCCATTGGCAGAAGGGTCGAGAACCAGAGGACACAGATTTAAGGTGATTGGCAAAAGAACCAAAGGCGACGTAAGAAAAACTTTTTTACGCAGCGAGTGGTTAAGATCTGGAACGCACTTCCTGAAAGGGTGGTGGAGGCAGGCTCAATCTTACCTTTCAAAAGGGAGTTGGATAAGTATCTGAAGGAAAAAAATTTGCAGGGCTACGGGGAAAGGGCGGGGGAGTGGGACTAGCTGAAGTGCTCTTGCTAAGAGTCAGCACGGGCTCGACGGGCCGAATGGCCTTCTTCCGTGCTGTAACCATTCTATGATTCTATACTTGGGCTGTTCTGCTTCTCCCAGTTATGTGAAAATTAAAAACTCCCATTGTAACCATATTACTTTTACTGCATGCTTCCCTGATCTCCATATTTATACATCCTCCCACTACATCACTACTATCAGGAGGTCTGTAGACAACTCACACCAGAGTTTTGCATCCTTTGTTGTTCCTTAACTCAACCCAGTGTTTCCACGGCCTGATCACCTTACTGAAATCCCTTCTTTCTATTGCTGTAATTGTGTCTTTTATCAATATTCCTCCTCCTTTCCCAATTTCTCTGTCCTTTCTAAAGATCCTATAGCCTGGAATATTTAGCTCACAATCACGCCCTGCTTGTAGCCAGGTCTCTGTTTCAGCTACTCCATAAGCTGAATTTGTGCTTCTAACTCATTTGTTTTATTTCTTATGCTACATGCATTCCTGTACAGAACTCTTATCTGGGTAACTGTTTCCACCCTGCTCATATGCCCTGATATTTCTAACATTTTTTGACCTATCACACTTTTGGTTACTGATGCTCTGTACATTGCTATACAGGAAATGTACTACCTTTTTTATTTGTTTAATCACTCCTGTTTTATGTTTAACAGGTAATTATAATTTCCTATAACCTTTTCCGTTCCCAGAGTATTTATATTACCGTTATCACTTCTTGTACTCTGACCTTTATCCTCTTTATTCTTATCTTTGGGTTAATATTTCTTCTACGTGAACACTCCCCCTCCCTTTATTGGCTTAAAGTCCTTTCCACAGCTCTATTTATCCTTTCCATCCTAGCCTGGTTCAGGTTCAGCCCATGCCAGTAGTACAGCTCCTTCCTGTTCCAGTCCTGGTTCCAGTGTCCCCTCCTTCCCACACTAGTCTTTCAGCCACATATTTACTTTCCTGATCTGTTTGTCCCTATGCCAATTAGCACGTGGCTTGGGTAGTAATCCTGAGATTACTATTCTCGAGGTCCTGCTTTTTAATTTAGCACCTAGCTCCTAAAACTCCGTCAGCAGGAACTCCTCCTTGTTCTTCCCTATGTTGTTGATTGCAACATGGATCATAACAACTGGTTCTTTCCCATCCCTTTCCAAGTTCCTTTCCAACAGATTCGAGAAATCCCTTATCCTGGCAGCAGGTAGGCAACACACCCTCCTGGACTCTTGATCGCAACTGGAGAGAATACCCTCTATCCCCCTAATTATTCAATGCCCGATAACTGCAACCTTTCTATTCTGCTGTTTGCCTCCATTGTCTGTTTCCTGTTCCACGGTGCCTTGGTTAACATTCTAGGCATTCTCCCCACAGTCTTCTTCCTTATCCACATAGGTGGCAGGTACATCGTACCTGTTGGACAGCATCAGTTTCTGCAGTTCCTCTTTCTTTGCCTCCACTAAGTACCCCTTACCCTGTTGACTCTCAGTCACACACTCTTCTTCCTGTACCTGCATCTCTCTGTGGTGTGACTGTGTTTAGCAGTAAACTATCCAGAAATTCCTTCCGCTCCCTTATGTGTCAGAGTGTCTCTAACTTGTGCTCCAGCTCATAGAATAGTCATAGAATGGTTACAGCCTGTCGAGCCTGTGCCGGCTCTCTGCAAGAGCACTTCAGCTAGTTCCACTCCCCTGCCCTTTCCCCGTAGCCCTGCAAATTTATTCCTTCAGGTACTTATCCAACTCCCTTTTGAAAGTCGTGATGTCGCCTTTGGTTCTTCTGCCAATCACCTTAAATCTGTATCCTTTGGTTCTTGACCCTTCCGCCAATGGGAACAGTTTCTCACTAGCTACTCGGTTTAGACACCTCATGATTTTGAACACCTCTATCAAATCTCCTCTCAACCATCTCCGCTCTGCACAGAGCGCAGGTTCATCATAATTTCCACACTTTTGTACTCTATACCTCTATTCATGAAGCCCAGGATCCCGTAAGCTTTTTTAACTGCTTTCTCAACCTGCCCTGCCACCTTCAATGATTTGTGCACATATACCCCTAGGTCTCTCTGTTCACTTCGCTCTTTTCTGCTCAATGACGCTAAGCCGGAGTGACTCAAGAGTTAGACATTTCCCACAGGTGTAGTCACCTGGACAGTGCAAGTCTGTGTATACACTTGTGTGTGCATGCATATGTGTTTGTGTGTACATGTGTCCCTGTGTGTGTGCATGTATGTATGTATGCATGTATGTGTGTGTATGCGTGCCTGTGTATGCATGTATGTATGTGTATTTGCATGTGTGCATGTATGTGTGCGTTGTGCGTGTGTACGTTGAGCTTGGCAGTGATAACCTCCACAATTGAACTGCCTGGCCACTTGGGCGGTGCATCTTTAGAACTGATCCCAGGAGCAGAGGAGAAAATTATAGCAGAAATGTTAGAGAGCTTGGTTCGCGGGCACTTACACAGTTTTGTGAGTCTTCATGTGCGGCCGGAGTTGAACCCCCAGGGCCTGGCATTGCTCGATCATTCGCCTGGTGTTACTTTTAACTTTCTGGATATCGACAGTGAATGCAGGGGTCAAAAGTTGCTGAACTGATGCTACAGAAACCATGGTCTCTCTCCGAACCCTGTGAGATAAAAGCACCAATCCTGATCAGTGGTTTGTCAGGCAGCACCCATCCTTAAAGTTGCTAAGTCTGATTGGAGGAGGTTTCATCACATGACCTCCAACTGCTCCGCATCCGCCACTGGTTGCCTGACATGTCCATCCTCCGGGTGCACCACCTTCCCACGCCAATTGGAAAGTGAGTAGACTCATTGTTACCAATTGATGATTCTTGACTGTCAATCAAACAGCCTTTTTCCCATCTCCAATATTTTTATAACTAATAAATAAAAATGTTCAAAGAAAATGAAAAAAACACACACATTTTTGTAATGCGCCGATGATTTTTCTTCCGACTTGCTCACAAGTACTGTCCTGGAGATTAATCTTTCATTCCTAGCGACTCCAGGACAAGCCTTCCCTCACCCCAAAGTCAACACACGAAACTTACCCAGCAATGACCCACCATAACCGCTGTCCTTTTAAGATGGTAAGAAAACAGAGACAAGAAAATGGCACCTTACCTGCCCTGGCCTATATGTGACTCCAGTCCCACACCAATGTGGCTGACTCTTAACTGCCCTCTGAAGTAGTCTAGCAAACCACTCAGTCAGGCAACTAGGGATGGGCAATAAATGCTGGATTTGCCAGCAATGCCTATATCCTGAGAATGATTAAAAAATATAAAAAGGAACACCTGCAAATGCTGGAAATCTGAAATAAAAGCAAAACATTTCCAGAATACAAAACTGGTCACTCAGCATCTGTACAGACAGAAGATAATTTAATGTTTTGGGTGTGTAGCCTGTAGCAGTCGGCGCCGACTCCATGGATTTTTAGATTATGAACATATACCCTTATTAAAATCTGGACAGGCTGTTTGGGGGGGTAGCAGTGAAAAAACACTCAAGCTGAAGGTGGTTGACGTAACCAGGTTGCATTCGTATGGTAACAAACTGTCCTTGGGAACAATGGCCCGAGGGGCCCACTCCCAAGTCTTGAATAACGAAGCTGGTGACTCATTGTTTCTGGAGAAGATGAGCTCGTTAAGTTAAGGCTGGAAGATCGAAACGAGATCTAAACCATCCAAACCTGGGAGGAAGCCTGGAAATAATTTCCCTGAGGCCATGTGTCCATTAAAACCACAGACAGCGGTCTGTGTATTGGAGGGGCATATTAGAGAGCAGTTTGGATAGCTTGCGCTCTCTCTCTCTCTCTCCTGCCCTCCACACAATGGAATGTCAAGAGGAGCTGAGCCTTGCTCTTCCAACCGAGACGGACTTCGACTAAGGCTGGGACTCGCATGCCGCAAGGCCGGTACGGAACCAGGTAGCCGAGACATACGGGAGGAAGCTGCAAGCAAGATCAAAGGGCAACCTAGGTGAGCATTGCCAAGCCTGCACACCCACAAGATCACTTAGCTGTGTGAGGGGGTGCCTGTATGTTCCTACCAAACCAGAGGGGGTTTAGCGTTGGAAGGGTCCTGTGATAGTTTAGTTCATGGGAGGGTGTTTTTAGGCTGTGGTAAGTCAGCACAGCAGGGGCTTGTTGGACAAGTCAGCGTTGTACTGTTTTAAACTGTACTGTTGTGTTCACACCACTGTGGTGTATGTGCCTTTAAGAGCCCCAGGTGTGCGTAATGCCGGTAATTGCCACTTGGGCTATATAAGCCTGTGTATTGTGTATATCCTTTAGAACCCCCCCCCAGACTTGCTTAGTAAATACCTATGAACCAACTCCTGTCTTCAGTGTCTTTATCTACACACGGACACTACAGTGGCGACGAGAATGGGATCGGACTTACCTGCAATTCGGCAGCACCTCAAGAACATCGATTCCTCCGGCGTCCAGAAGACTCAAGGAAGTAAGAGAAACTGTGGTTTCACCAGCTGGCCAAGCTGGTGGCAGGTACTGCGCTAATCCTTCCTGGGCATCAGGCTGGGGCTCCAGCGGCGGGCTCTACAGCTGAGACAGGCAGCGAAATTGGAGGCAAGCAATAACGGACTGGGAGGGAGCACTCGGGAGACGGCCGGCGCGGCAAGCAGGTCAGCGTTCAGACCTCCGGCGGGAATGAGTCTCCAACAGTGAATAAACGGAAACCGCAGTAAAACAGCATTGTTATCGGCAGCAGCGGCGGGAAAGCGCGGGAAGCGCCATATCTTTGCTACAGAAAAAAAAAAGCGCGGGAAGCGTCATATCTTTTCTGAAATGCCTAAATCTGGTAATATTGATGCTTTTGATAGCGAAATAGAGGATTGGACCACATACGTGGAAAGAGTAGAGGTATATTGCACTGCAAATGGAATAGAAGATGAAAAAAAAGCTTCAGTACTTCTGAACTTAATGGGCGCGAAGACATACGGGCTGTTACGAAACTTAATCACTCCAGCCAAACCAAAGGACAAGAATTTAAAAGAAATTGTTGATACCCTACAGGAGCACTTAAACCCAACACCGCTGCTGATAGCGGAATGATTCAAGTTCTTCAAGAGAAATCAACACAAGAATGAAAGTAACGCTGATTACCTAACCGAATTAAGAAAGCTATCAAAGTACTGCCAATTCGGGGCAGGACTATCGGATTATCTTCGAGACAAATTCGTTTGCTGTCTCTTAAGTGAAGGAACACAAAAAAGACTGCTTTCTGAAAAAGATTTAACATTGGACAAAGCTTTCAGTATGGCTGTATCATACGAAGCAGCAGCAAAAGGAGCTGCAGAAATACAACAAAAGACACAGGACTTCGGCACCCATGAAATGACACAGGGGTTCGGAAGATGTTATCGCTGCGGCAGATCCACCCATAACCAGAGGGACTGCTGGTTCAAGGACAAACCATGCAGGCAATGCGGGAAGATTGGACACATTGCACGGGTATGCCAATCTGGACAAAATAAATCCACTGACAGAAAACAAAAAATCAATAAAGAAAAGTACAGGAAGGTACAAATGATGACGGACAGTAGCTCCGAAGACCAGAAGAGCGATAGCGACTCCGGAAACGAGAGACTAAGCTGTCTCAAATTACATAATGTACTTGCCAAAGAGGATTACCAAACCATTTGGGTTACCCTCACAATAGCAGGGTCCCCAGTTAAAATGGAGCTAGATACAGGATCAGCTCTAACCGTAATAAATCGACGAGATTATGAGAGGCTATTTTCGCATATACCTCTAAAAGACACACCCATTATCTTAAAAACATATACGGGGCAGAAAGTATACCCCAAAGGAAAAATAAGGGTGCCTGTTGTATACAACGGCAAAGAAATACAAAAGTTGTATTTATACATTCTACAAGATGGTGGTCCACCGTTGTTGGGATGTAAATGGATCAGGAAGATACGTTTGGATTGGCACTCCATTCAGGCACTGACGGTGACCAGTAAGGGAAAAAACAATGATGACATCATACCTGAACGATTAAAAGACATCTTGGCCAACGCCAAAGAAGTGTTTCAAGAGAAACTAGGAACCTTGAAAGGCATCACCGCCTCAATAAAAGTGGAAGATGCAGCAATTCCCAAATTTTTTAAGGCAAGACCGGTGCCATACGCAATACGTCCAGCAGTCGAGGCAGAGCTGGAGAATTTGGAAAAAGCAGGCGTATTATCCAAAATAGATTGGAGCGAATGGGCAACACCCATCGTTCCAGTCATGAAAAAAGCATTGAAAAATAACTCTGAAGAACAGAGAAAAATTCGCATCTGTGGTGACTTCAAGGTGACTGTAAACCCGGTCCTTCACACAGTACAGTATCCTCTTCCGAGGATAGAAGATATTTTCGCCTCACTATCCGGAGGGAAACGTTTCACCAAAATTGACTTGTCACAGGCATATCTACAGATGGAGGTTGAGGACGCCTCTAAAAAGTAACTCACAATAAACACACACAAAGGCCTGTACCAGTACAATCGACTGGTTTTTGGAGTAGCATCAGCTCCAGCTATCTGGCAAAGAGCTATGGAGCAAGTCCTGCAAGGGATTCCGGGGACTCAATGCTACCTAGATGACATCCTTATAACAGGGGAAAACGACAACGAGCACCTTGCCAATTTGAAGCAGGTGCTCACTAGGCTGAAAGAACGGGACCTACGAGCAAATCGCCCCAAGTGCGAATTTTTCCAAAATCAGATATCATATTGTGGCCACATAATTAATAAGGAAGGGTTGCATAAGTCACCTGAAAAAATTGAAGCAGTTATAAAAGCCCCAGCACCTGAAAATGTTTCACAATTAAGGTCATTCCTGGGATTAATAAATTACTATCATAAATTTTTACCGAACTTACCAACTCTTCTACACCCTCTTAATAAACTTCTACAGACAGGAGTGATTTGGAAATGGAACGAAGACTGTAAACGTGCCTTCCATAAATGTAAAGACTTAATCACATCCGAAGAAGTTTTGGCTCATTACAACCCATCACTACCAATCAGACTGGCGTGCGATGCATCCCCTTACGGCATAGGAGCAGTATTATCCCATAAATTCCCTGATGGCTCAGAACAGCCGATAGCTTTTGCGTCACGCTCATTAAACGCAGCTGAGCGTAACTATGCCCAAATAGACAGGGAAGCACTCAGCCTGGTATGGGGAGTGAAGAAATTCAACCATTACCTACACGGACAAAAAATTTACCTTGTTGACTGACCATCAACCCCTCATCTCCATATTCAACCCTAAAAAAGGTGTTCCCATTATGACAGCACAAAGGCTACAGAGGTGGTCCCTTTTTCTAGGGGCACACCAATACAACATAGAATACAAAGGGTCAAAACAGCATGGGAATGCTGACGGTTTATCGCGCCTACCGTTGCCAATGATAGAAGAGGCACCTACAGTAGACCCAGTAGAGATATTCCACTCTACCATAGTGGAATGTCTACCAGTGACAAATTCTGCCATTGAAAGGGAGACAAGAAATGACCCGACTCTCTCACGGGTCTACGATTTAACAGTGAAGGGATGGCCAGCACATGGCGAACCACTGTTACCAGCATTCTCGCAAAGAAGAGAACAGCTGTCAGTGTGCCGAGGAACCTTGATGTGTGGATCCAGAGTGGTGATTCCACCCAAACTCCAGGATAAAGTGCTAAAGGAGCTTCACGAGGGGCATCTGGTTGGAGTGAAAATGAAGAACCTAGCTAGGGCGTTTGTATGGTGGCCAGGTATCGATGGAGACATCGAAGACATGACCAAGAGCTGCCTAGGATGCCAGAAGGTCCAAAACGCTCCACCACAGGCCCCTCTACATCCATGGGAGTGGCCCTCATCTCCCTGGCAAAGGGTGCACATCGACTTTGCTGGTCCATTTATGGACTCAATGTTCTTAATCGCGGTTGATGCACACTCCAAGTGGCCGGAGGTAATAAAGATGTCCTCCACCACCACGGAAAAAACCATCACAGTATTAAGGACCATATTTGCCAGGAATGGGCTGCCGGAACAGATATGTTCTGATAATGGACTGCAATTTATGTCCGAAGAATTCAGAAAGTTCTTAAAGAACAATGGGGTAAAGCACTACACGTCCGCCCCATACCATCCCGCCACCAATGGATTGGCTGAAAGGTTTGTCCAGACCTTCAAGAAGGCCATAAAGGCCATGGGTAATGAAGACATAAAACTTCAGCACAAGGTGGATAACTTCTTATTCGCATACAGGAATGCAACATATATGGTTACCAACCAAACTCCCGCCATGATGTTCTTCAATAGAAACCTAAGATGCCGGCTAGATTTGGTCAAGCCCAACATCCGAAGGGACGTGGAGAACCGGCAGTTTCAAGGCATGAATGAAAGGCCAACTAGGGCCTTCCAGATAGGCCAACAGGTTTTGGCCCGGGACTACCGTACCGAGAAATGGCAGCCTGGAACTATCTGCACACGACTAGGACCACTGATGTATACTGTGGACATCGGAGAAAGCATAATAAGGCGCCATGCTGACCAAATCATAAAGTCATCCGAAAAGGGAACCTACACCACCACTCTATACATCTAACGATGAAGTAGAGATACCCATATCTACCTCCGATCCGGTGATACTGGAACCCGATGAACCCGACACTGGCATTCAAGCCGAATCAGCCTTGCCAGAAGAACCTACTACACCACCAGAAACTACTACACCCCCGAGGCGTTATCCGGACCGAGTCAGGAAGTCTCCTGAGAGACTAACTTATAATTAATTAATTACAGCAATGTATATTATTTTGCATATAACATGTAATTAATAATTACTTAAAATATGATGTACTGGTTAGCTAAAAGGGGAGGAATTGTGGTGTATGTGCCTTTAAGAGCCCCAGGTGTGCGTAATGCCGGTAATTGCCACTTGGGCTATATAAGCCTGTGTATTGTGTATATCCTTTAGAAGCCCCCCCCAGACTTGCTTAGTAAATACCTATGAACCAACTCCTGTCTTCAGTGTCTTTATCTACACACGGACACTACAACCACTTGTACTGTATGCGAGTGGAGTGGTTTTTGTCAACCTTAATAAACACTGTACGGGTGAGCCCGAAAACACTGTCCGTGTTCAAATCTGCCCTCAGTCATCCCTATCGTCCAGAACTTGTAGTAAGGGGGTTTGCGTGCTCGCTACGGGCGGGGCGAAACCACTTACAATAATTGGCGATTGCGGCAGGGGCCATAGGAAATTGGCCACCGCAAAAACCGCTTACAAGCCCTCACCAGAACTGAAAAATAGATGGGTATTTTAGTAAGGTTGAAGGTGGCAGGAGAAGTTGAGAAGGCTGTTAATAAAGCGTACAGGATCGTTGGCTTTATAAATAGAGTACAAAAGCAAGGGAAACTCACCACGGCAAGCTATTTGTCGCCTGGTGGAGGACAAAGCAATTTTAATTGCCGGTCTAGCTCCCATCCTGAACAGGCATGAGGAGGGCGCAGATAGGTGAAGGCTTCTGCAAAACCTAGTTAAGGTAAGAAAAATCAGCCAGATTTCCTGCTTCTGACCATTATCCAGTGATCCTAGCCTGTTGACACTTACTATCTAGGTTCATACATGAAGAGTTGCCACTTCACTGAGGTACCTAGTGCCCATAGAATTATATCTCAGCGAGGGTCAGGAGACGAGTGGAGAAAATTTGCAAAAAGTCTTACACATCCAAAATAAACACATAGCTAACAATTTTTAAAAAAGGATTAGGCCTAGGTTATCATTTTGTTAAAACTCATTTGCTAGATTATTACTTTTCACTTCTTGTCCCTCTAGGAGTTTTCTCAATTCTGCGTGTTTCACTCTGAGATTCAGATGTTGCAATAGCTCAAGGGATTGTCCATAAATTGAGAAAAAACAACAACAGCAACAACTTGTATTTATATAGCGCCTTTGACATAGTAAAACATCCCAAGGCATTTCACAGGAGTATTATAAAACAAAAAATTTTACGCCGAGCCACATAAGGAGAAAATAGGGCAGGTGACCAAAACCTTGGTCAAAGAGGTAGTTTTTAAGGAGCGTCTTAAAGGAGGAAAGAGAGGTAGAGAGGCGGAGAGGGTTAGGCAGGGAATTCTAGAGCTTAGGGCCTAGGCAACAGAAGGCACGGCCACCAATGGTTGAGCGATTATAATCAGGGATGCTCAAGAGGGCAGAATTAGAGGAGTGCAGATATCTCAGGGGGTTGTGGAGCTGTGGAGATTACAGAGATAGGGAGGGGGGTTGCGGGGGGTGCGAAGCCGTGGAGGGATTTGAAAATAAGGATGGGAATTTTGAAATCGAGGCATTGCTTAACCAGGAGCCAATGTAGGTCAGCGAGCACAGGGGTGATGGTGAACAGGACTTGGTGCGAGTTAGGACACGGGCAGCCGAGTTTTGGATGACCTC
Source organism: Somniosus microcephalus (assembly GCF_052327205.1). NCBI lineage: Eukaryota > Metazoa > Chordata > Chondrichthyes > Squaliformes > Somniosidae > Somniosus > Somniosus microcephalus. The sequence goes on from NC_140993.1 coordinate 70,391,348, forward strand.
AAGTTTACGTAGGGTAGAATGTGGGAGGCCAGCCAGGAGTGAGTTGGAATAGTCAAGTCAAGAAGTAACAAAGGCTTGGATGAGGGTTTCAGCAGCGGATGAGCTGAGGCAGGGCGGAGACGGGCGATGTTATGGAGGTGGAAATAGGCGGTCTTAGTTATGTTGCAGATATGTGGTCGGAAGCTCATTTCAGGGTCAAATATGATACCAAGGTTGCGAACAGTGTGGTTCAGCCTCAGACAGGTGTTAGGGAGAGGGATGGAGTCAGTGGCTAGGGAACGGAGTTTGTGGCGGGGACCGAAAACAATGGTTTTGGTCTTCCCAATATTTAATTGGAGAAAATTTCTGCTCATCCAGAACTGGATGTTGGACAAGCAGTCTGACAATTAGAGACCATGGAGTGGTCGAGAGAAGTGGTGGTGAGGTAGAGCTGGGTGTTGTCAGCGTACATGTGGAAACTGATGCTGTGTTTTCGGATGATGTCGTCAAGGGGCAGCATGCAGATGAGAAATAGGAGGGGGCCAAGGATAGATCTTTGGGCGACACCAGAGGTAATGGTGCGGGAGCGGGAAGAGAAGCCGTTGCAGGTGATTCTCTGGCTACGATTAGATAGTTAAGAATGGAACCAGGCGAGTGCAGTCCCACCGAGCTGGATGACGGTGGAGAGGCATTGGAGAAGGATGGAGTGGTCAACTATGTCAAATGTTACAGACAAGTCAAGAAGGACGAGGAGGGATAGTTTACCTTTGTCACAGTCACAAAGGATGTCATTTGTGACTTTGATGAGAGCCGTTTCGGCACTGTGACTGGGGCGGAAATCTGATTGGAGGCATTCAAACATGGAGTTGCGAGAAAGATGGGCACAGATTTGGGAGGCGACAACACGTTCAAGGACTTTGGAGAGAAAAGGGAAGTTGGAGATGGGGCGGTAGTTTGCAAGGACGGAGGGGTCAAGGGTTGTTTTTTTGAGGAGAGTAAGAAAAGAAAGACTTGCATTTATATAGCACCTTTCATGACCACCGGATGTACCAAAGCACTTTACAGCCAATGAAGTACTTTTGGAGTGTAGTCACTGTTGTAATGTGGGAAACGCACGAGAGGGGTGATGACGGCAGATTTGAAGGAGAGGGGGACAGTACCTGAGGAGAGTGAACCGTTAAAAATGTCAGCTAACATGGGAGTCAGAAAAGGAAGTTGGGTGGTCAGCAGTTTAGCGGGAACAAGGTTGAAGGAGCAGGAAGTGGGTTTCATGGACAAAATGAGCGCAGAGATGTCATGAGGGGAGATCAGAGAGAAACTGGAGAAAGATGTGAGTTCAGGGCAAGGGCAGGGGGGAGCCTTAGAGGAAGTTTGGCCTGCTGAGCTAGGGGAAGGAAGGGAAGTGAGCAATTTTGGCAGACGAGAGCAGGACTTTAAGTGATTCAGCCAGATCTGGTGGTGAGTGGCTAAACCAGTCGTCCACCATATCCATTCAAGTCTGCATCCCTTGGACTTAAGGGAGTGAAGATGAGGGCCGTATCAGGAGGAACAGCCAGAGTGAGTGTCATTGTTTTAATAGGGCATCAAACATGGTGATAAGGGTGTGGTTGAGCAGGTTGGTAGCTGCAGAAATGTCGTGGTAAATAGAGGGCCAAAGGCTGGACTGTTGGGATTCATAAGTGCAGTTGTAAGAGAGTTGGGAGAGAGTTTGAGAGTTTTTTCCAGGGGCGGACACAGAAGGAAGTAGGGTTGGTGTAGGGTGGCGGGGGGGGCAGTGGTAGGGGGCTGTGGGAGAGCGATACGAGTAAGTGGTCAGAAATGGCCTTATCTGCGATTGACACGATGAGGTTGAGGGGGTGGCCGTGAATATGGGTTGGGGAGTTTACATGGAGGGAGAGATTAAGGGAGGATAGGAGGCTAGTGAACTCAGAGAGAGAGCATGATGAATTCGGATGGAGGTTGAAATCAACGAGGATGAGAAGTCACTCGGTGCAGAGGCTGAGGGAGGAAAGCAATGAAGATATCTCGGTAATTAAATTTTTATGGTACTTGGGTGGGCGGTAGAGAACGAGAATTTAAAAAAAACACACAAGAATGAATTTAAAGAAATGAGAAGGTAACAGCAAGATCCCACAAATAGCAAATGAATGGCCAGTTAATTTACTTTTGGTGATGTTGGCTGTGGGATAAATATTGGTTAGCACACCAGAAGAACTCTGCTGGTATTTGTCAAGTGGTACCATGAGTTTGTTTACTTCCACCCTCCATGTTGCCCTAATTTATTCCCCATCATCCCCACTCCCATGGAATGGAAGCAGCTGCAACAACTAACCATTCGTTAGTGTCAGATTGGCTCAGTGTTACCATACTTGCCCCTGAGGCAAACGGTTGTGGGTTCAAGCCCTATTTCAGGACCTGAGCTTCAAATCCAGGCTGACACTTCTGTGGTGGGGGTACAGAGCTTAGGGGGATCAAAAATTATGGCTTTGTTCTTCTCAATGTTTAACTGGAGGAAATTTCAGTTCACCCAGGACTGGATGCACAATGGCAGTGGAGGGGTTGAGAGAGATGGTGGTGAGGCAGAGCTGGGTGTCATCAGCGTATATGTGGAAGCTGACCCTATATCTGCGTGATCTCACCAAGAGGGAGCATGAAGACGAGGAAGAGCACTGTAACATTTGCATATTGAATTATCATTGGCCCGCAGGCATCTGTAAGGAATACCTATTATATTCACATGTGATCACATGCTGAGTTGTCATTGGCCTGCAGGCATCTGTAAGGACTGCTATGGTTTAGAAGACCCAGGGGTCCTGACTCCATTTTGTCCACACGGTGCTGTACTGCTGTGAATCAGCACAGACCTGATGCTTCATTAAAAGAGTTTAAATTGTAATACTCCGTTGTCCTGCAATTTATTATTTTTATACAAAGTGTGCAAAACAAGACAAGCAGGGGCTAAGGATAGCGTCGGGGGACTTCAGAGGCATCGGTACAGGCGCAGGAAGAGAAGCCATTGCAGCAGATTCTCAGGCTACACTTGGATAAGAGTGGAACCGGGCGAGGGCAGTGCCACTGAGCTGGACAATGGAGGAGAGATGTTGGAGGAGGATGGAGTGGTGCAACGTGTCAAAGGCAGGAGACAGGTCGAGAAGGAGGGATAGTGCACTTGTCATTTGTGACTTTGATGAGGGCTGTTTTATTGCTGTGGAGTGGTTCAAACATGGAGTTGCGAGAAAGATGGGCACGGATTTGGGAGGCGATCACTATGTTCAAGGACTTTGGAGAGGAAAGGGAGGCTTGAGGTGGGATTGTACTTTGCATGGACAGAGAGGTGGGTGGGTGACGATGGCAGAGGCAGCTCCCGAGGAGAGTGAGCAAGGGTAGTTGGCTGGTCAGCAGTTTAGAGGTGAAGGGAGCAGGAGAAGAGCGCACGGTAAGTGAATTCCAACTATGTCCACGACCTGGACTCCTCTGTGCGCTTCTTGTACGGGGTGTAATATGTTGACGTTCCCTAATTTCTCCATGTGTCGTGAAGAGGAAATGAGGTAATCGGGAAATCGGCACGGAAGTGAAGACACCGACGGCTCCAAACCCCACAGCGCGAACTGCCGGTGCGCCGTCGGAAGTGACGTTTTTGCCGAGGCAAGATGGCGGACCCGGACGAGGATTTGATGCTTTTCAGCGTCAGCGACCTGCCGGCGAGGGGCTACGGCCTGATGGAGGAGATCCGGCGACAGGGCAAGCTGTGCGATGTGACCCTGCGGGTAAGGCGCGGGGAACGGGACAGGCTGAGGTAGAGGAACCCGCTCCATGGGTGAGAGGAGCTGTGGGCATCGGGAGGAGAAGGGATTCCCGATCCCCCTCCCTCCCTATCTCCCTCCCCCCTTCCCTATCTCCCTCCCCCATCCTCCCTCCATCTCCCTCTCCCCCCCCACCTCCCTCCCTCCCCATCTTCCTCTTTCTCCCTCCCTCCCTCCCCCCATCTTCCTCTTTCTCCCTCCCTCCCCCCCATCTTCCTCTCCCTCCCTCCCTCCCCATCTTCCTCTTTCTCCCTCCCTCCCCATCTTCCTCTTTCTCCCTCCCTCCCCATCTTCCTCTTTCTCCCTCCCTCCCCATCTTCTCTTTCTCCCTCCCTCCCCATCTTCCTCTTTCTCCCTCCCTCCCCATCTTCCTCTTTCTCCCTCCCTCCCCATCTCCCTCTTTCTCCCTCCCTCCCCATCTCCCTCTCCCCCCCCCCGATCTCCCTCCACCCCCCCCCCCGATCTCACTCCCTCTCCCCCCACCCCGATCTCACTCCCTCTCCCCCCACCCCGATCTCCCCTCTTTCCCCCCCCCACGATCTCCCTCCTCCACCCCCCCGATCTCCCTCTTCGCCCCCCCCGATCTCCCTCTTCGCCCCCCCGATCTCCCTCTTCGCCCTCTCCCTCTTCGCCCTCTCCCTCTTCGCCCTCTCCCTCTTTCGCCCCCCCCGATCTCCCTCTTCGCCCCCCCGATCTCCCTCTCCTCTTCGCCCCCCCGATCTCCCTCTCCCTCTTCGCCCCCCCCGATCTCCCTCTCCCTCTTCGCCCCCCCCGATCTCCCTCTTCGCCCCCCCCGATCTCCCTCTTCGCCCCCCCGATCTCCCTCTTCGCCCCCCCCGATCTCCCTCTTCGCCCCCCCGATCTCCCCTTCGCCCCCCCGATCTCCCTCTTCGCCCCCCCGATCTCCCTCTTCGCCCCCCCGATCTCCCTCTTCGCCCCCCCGATCTCCCTCTTCGCCCCCCCGATCTCCCTCTTCGCCCCCCCGATCTCCCTCTTCGCCCCCCCGATCTCCCTCTTCGCCCCCCCGATCTCCCTCTTTCGCCCCCCCGATCTCCCTCCTCTCGCCCCCCCGATCTCCCTCTTCGCCCCCCCGATCTCCCTCTTCGCCCCCCCGATCTCCCTCTTCGCCCCCCCGATCTCCCTCTTCGCCCCCCCGATCTCCCTCTTCGCCCCCCCGATCTCCCTCTTCGCCCCCCCGATCTCCCTCTTCGCCCCCCCGATCTCCCTCTTCGCCCCCCCGATCTCCCTCTTCGCCCCCCCGATCTCCCTCTTCGCCCCCCCGATCGTCCCTCTTCGCCCCCCCGATCTCCCTCTTCGCCCCCCCGATCTCCCTCTTCGCCCCCCCGATCTCCCTCTTCGCCCCCCCGATCTCCCTCTTCGCCCCCCCGATCTCCCTCTTCGCCCCCCCGATCTCCCTCTTCGCCCCCCCCGATCTCCCTCTTCGCCCCCCCGATCTCCCTCTTCGCCCCCCCGATCTCCCTCTTCGCCCCCCCGATCTCCCTCTTCGCCCCCCCGATCTCCCTCTTCGCCCCCCCGATCTCCCTCTTCGCCCCCCCGATCTCCCTCCTTCGCCCCCCCGATCTCCCTCTTCGCCCCCCCGATCTCCCTCTTCGCCCCCCCCGATCTCCCTCTTCGCCCCCCCGATCTCCCTCTTCGCCCCCCCGATCTCCCTCTTCGCCCCCCCGATCTCCCTCTTCGCCCCCCCGATCTCCCTCTTCGCCCCCCCGATCTCCCTCTTCGCCCCCCCGATCTCCCTCTTCGCCCCCCCGATCTCCCTCTTCGCCCCCCCGATCTCCCTCTTCGCCCCCCCGATCTCCCTCTTCGCCCCCCCGATCTCCCTCTTCGCCCCCCCGATCTCCCTCTTCGCCCCCCCGATCTCCCTCTTCGCCCCCCCGATCTCCCTCTTCGCCCCCCCGATCTCCCTCTTCGCCCCCCCGATCTCCCTCTTCGCCCCCCGATCTCCCTCTTCGCCCCCCCGATCTCCCTCTTCGCCCCCCCGATCTCCCTCTTCGCCCCCCCGATCTCCCTCTTCGCCCCCCCGATCTCCCTCTTCGCCCCCCCGATCTCCCTCTTCGCCCCCCCGATCTCCCTCTTCGCCCCCCCGATCTCCCTCTTCGCCCCCCCGATCTCCCTCTTCGCCCCCCCGATCTCCCTCTTCGCCCCCCCGATCTCCCTCTTCGCCCCCCGATCTCCCTCTTCGCCCCCCCGATCTCCCTCTTCGCCCCCCCGATCTCCCTCTTCGCCCCCCCGATCTCCCTCTTCGCCCCCCCGATCTCCCTCTTCGCCCCCCCCGATCTCCCTCTTCGCCCCCCCGATCTCCCTCTTCGCCCCCCCCGATCTCCCTCTTCGCCCCCCCGATCTCCCTCTTCGCCCCCCGATCTCCCTCTTCGCCCCCCCGATCTCCCTCTTCGCCCCCCCGATCTCCCTCTTCGCCCCCCCGATCTCCCTCTTCGCCCCCCCGATCTCCCTCTTCGCCCCCCCGATCTCCCTCTTCGCCCCCCCGATCTCCCTCTTCGCCCCCCCGATCTCCCTCTTCGCCCCCCCGATCTCCCTCTTCGCCCCCCCGATCTCCCTCTTCGCCCCCCCGATCTCCCTCTTCGCCCCCCCGATCTCCCTCTTCGCCCCCCCGATCTCCCTCTTCGCCCCCCCGATCTCCCTCTTCGCCCCCCCGATCTCCCTCTTCGCCCCCCCGATCTCCCTCTTCGCCCCCCCCGATCTCCCTCTTCGCCCCCCCCGATCTCCCTCTTCGCCCCCCCGATCTCCCTCTTCGCCCCCCCGATCTCCCTCTTCGCCCCCCCGATCTCCCTCTTCGCCCCCCCGATCTCCCTCTTCGCCCCCCCGATCTCCCTCTTCGCCCCCCCGATCTCCCTCTTCGCCCCCCCGATCTCCCTCTTCGCCCCCCCGATCTCCCTCTTCGCCCCCCCGATCTCCCTCTTCGCCCCCCCGATCTCCCTCTTCGCCCCCCCGATCTCCCTCTTCGCCCCCCCGATCTCCCTCTTCGCCCCCCCGATCTCCCTCTTCGCCCCCCCGATCTCCCTCTTCGCCCCCCCGATCTCCCTCTTCGCCCCCCCGATCTCCCTCTTCGCCCCCCCGATCTCCCTCTTCGCCCCCCCGATCTCCCTCTTCGCCCCCCCGATCTCCCTCTTCGCCCCCCCGATCTCCCTCTTCGCCCCCCCGATCTCCCTCTTCGCCCCCCCGATCTCCCTCTTCGCCCCCCCGATCTCCCTCTTCGCCCCCCCGATCTCCCTCTTCGCCCCCCCGATCTCCCTCTTCGCCCCCCCGATCTCCCTCTTCGCCCCCCCGATCTCCCTCTTCGCCCCCCCGATCTCCCTCTTCGCCCCCCCCGATCTCCCTCTTCGCCCCCCCGATCTCCCTCTTCGCCCCCCCGATCTCCCTCTTCGCCCCCCCGATCTCCCTCTTCGCCCCCCCGATCTCCCTCTTCGCCCCCCCGATCTCCCTCTTCGCCCCCCCGATCTCCCTCTTCGCCCCCCCGATCTCCCTCTTCGCCCCCCCGATCTCCCTCTTCGCCCCCCCGATCTCCCTCTTCGTTCTTCGCCCCCCCGATCTCCCTCTTCGCCCCCCCGATCTCCCTCTTCGCCCCCCCCGATCTCCCTCTTCGCCCCCCCGATCTCCCTCCTTCGCCCCCCCGATCTCCCTCTTCGCCCCCCCGATCTCCCTCTTCGCCCCCCCGATCTCCCTCTTCGCCCCCCCGATCTCCCTCTTCGCCCCCCCGATCTCCCTCTTCGCCCCCCCGATCTCCCTCTTCGCCCCCCCGATCTCCTCTTCGCCCCCCCGATCTCCCTCTTCGCCCCCCCGATCTCCCTCTTCGCCCCCCCGATCTCCCTCTTCGCCCCCCCGATCTCCCTCTTCGCCCCCCCGATCTCCCTCTTCGCCCCCCCGATCTCCCTCTTCGCCCCCCCGATCTCCCTCTTCGCCCCCCCGATCTCCCTCTTCGCCCCCCCGATCTCCCTCTTCGCCCCCCCGATCTCCTCTTCGCCCCCCCGATCTTCCTCTTCGCCCCCCGATCTCCCTCTTCGCCCCCCCGATCTCCCTCTTCGCCCCCCCGATCTCCCTCTTCGCCCCCCCGATCTCCCTCTTCGCCCCCCCGATCTCCCTCTTCGCCCCCCCGATCTCCCTCTTCGCCCCCCCGATCTCCCTCTTCGCCCCCCGATCTCCCTCTTCGCCCCCCCGATCTCCCTCTTCGCCCCCCCGATCTCCCTCTTCGCCCCCCCGATCTCCCTCTTCGCCCCCCCGATCTCCCTCTTCGCCCCCCCCGATCTCCCTCTTCGCCCCCCCGATCTCCCTCTTCGCCCCCCCGATCTCCCTCTTCGCCCCCCCGATCTCCCTCTTCGCCCCCCCGATCTCCCTCTTCGCCCCCCCGATCTCCCTCTTCGCCCCCCCGATCTCCCTCTTCGCCCCCCCCGATCTCCCTCTTCGCCCCCCCGATCTCCCTCTTCGCCCCCCCGATCTCCCTCTTCGCCCCCCCGATCTCCCTCTTCGCCCCCCCGATCTCCCTCTTCGCCCCCCCGATCTCCCTCTTCGCCCCCCCGATCTCCCTCTTCGCCCCCCCGATCTCCCTCTTCGCCCCCCCGATCTCCCTCTTCGCCCCCCCGATCTCCCTCTTCGCCCCCCCGATCTCCCTCTTCGCCCCCCGATCTCCTCTTCGCCCCCCCGATCTCCCTCTTCGCCCCCCCGATCTCCCTCTTCGCCCCCCCGATCTCCCTCTTCGCCCCCCCGATCTCCCTCTTCGCCCCCCCGATCTCCCTCTTCGCCCCCCCGATCTCCCTCTTCGCCCCCCCGATCTCCCTTCGCCCCCCCCGATCTCCCTCTTCGCCCCCCCGATCTCCCTCTTCGCCCCCCCGATCTCCCTCTTCGCCCCCCCGATCTCCCTCTTCGCCCCCCCGATCTCCCTCTTCGCCCCCCCGATCTCCCTCTTCGCCCCCCCGATCTCCCTCTTCGCCCCCCGATCTCCCTCTTCGCCCCCCCGATCTCCCTCTTCGCCCCCCGATCTCCCTCTTCGCCCCCCCCGATCTCCCTCTTCGCCCCCCCGATCTCCCTCTTCGCCCCCCGATCTCCCTCTTCGCCCCCCCGATCTCCCTCTTCGCCCCCCCGATCTCCCTCTTCGCCCCCCGATCTCCCTCTTCGCCCCCCCGATCTCCCTCTTCGCCCCCCCGATCTCCCTCTTCGCCCCCCCGATCTCCCTCTTCGCCCCCCCGATCTCCCTCTTCGCCCCCCCGATCTCCCTCTTCGCCCCCCCGATCTCCCTCTTCGCCCCCCCGATCTCCCTCTTCGCCCCCCCGATCTCCCTCTTCGCCCCCCCGATCTCCCTCTTCGCCCCCCCGATCTCCCTCTTCGCCCCCCCGATCTCCCTCTTCGCCCCCCCGATCTCCCTCTTCGCCCCCCGATCTCCCTCTTCGCCCCCCCGATCTCCCTCTTCGCCCCCCCGATCTCCCTCTTCGCCCCCCCGATCTCCCTCTTCGCCCCCCCGATCTCCCTCTTCGCCCCCCCGATCTCCCTCTTCGCCCCCCCGATCTCCCTCTTCGCCCCCCCGATCTCCCTCTTCGCCCCCCCGATCTCCCTCTCTCTTCGCCCCCCCGATCTCCCTCTTCGCCCCCCGATCTCCCTCTTCGCCCCCCCGATCTCCCTCTTCGCCCCCCCGATCTCCCTCTTCGCCCCCCCGATCTCCCTCTTCGCCCCCCCGATCTCCCTCTTCGCCCCCCCGATCTCCCTCTTCGCCCCCCCGATCTCCCTCTTCGCCCCCCCGATCTCCCTCTTCGCCCCCCCGATCTCCCTCTTCGCCCCCCCGATCTCCCTCTTCGCCCCCCCGATCTCCCTCTTCGCCCCCCCCGATCTCCCTCTTCGCCCCCCCGATCTCCCTCTTCGCCCCCCCGATCTCCCTCTTCGCCCCCCCGATCTCCCTCTTCGCCCCCCCGATCTCCCTCTTCGCCCCCCCGATCTCCCTCTTCGCCCCCCCGATCTCCCTCTTCGCCCCCCCGATCTCCCTCTTCGCCCCCCCGATCTCCCTCTTCGCCCCCCCGATCTCCCTCTTCGCCCCCCCGATCTCCCTCTTCGCCCCCCGATCTCCCTCTTCGCCCCCCCGATCTCCCTCTTCGCCCCCCCGATCTCCCTCTTCGCCCCCCCGATCTCCCTCTTCGCCCCCCCGATCTCCCTCTTCGCCGATCCTCTCGCCCCGATCTCCCTCTTCGCCCCCCCGATCTCCCTCTTCGCCCCCCCGATCTCCCTCTTCGTCTCGCCCCCCGATCTCCCTCTTCGCCCCCCCGATCTCCCTCTTCGCCCCCCCGATCTCCCTCTTCGCCCCCCCGATCTCCCTCTTCGCCCCCCGATCTCTTCGCCCCGATCTCCCTCTTCGCCCCCCCGATCTCCCTCTTCGACCCCCCGATCTCCCTCTTCGACCCCCCGATCTCCCTCTTCGACCCCCCGATCTCCCTCTTCGACCCCCCGATCTCCCTCTTCGACCCCCCGATCTCCCTCTTCGACCCCCCGATCTCCCTCTTCGACCCCCGATCTCCCTCTTCGACCCCCCGATCTCCCTCTTCGACCCCCCGATCTCCCTCTTCGACCCCCCGATCTCCCTCTTCGACCCCCCGATCTCCCTCTTCGACCCCCCGATCTCCCTCTTCGACCCCCCGATCTCCCTCTTCGACCCCCCGATCTCCCTCTTCGACCCCCCGATCTCCCTCTTCGACCCCCCGATCTCCCTCTTCGACCCCCGATCTCCCTCTTCGACCCCCCGATCTCCCTCTTCGACCCCCCGATCTCCCTCTTCGACCCCCCGATCTCCCTCTTCGACCCCCCGATCTCCCTCTTCGACCCCCCGATCTCCCTCTTCGACCCCCCGATCTCCCTCTTCGACCCCCCGATCTCCCTCTTCGACCCCCCGATCTCCCTCTTCGACCCCCCGATCTCCCTCTTCGACCCCCCGATCTCCCTCTTCGACCCCCCGATCTCCCTCTTCGACCCCCCGATCTCCCTCTTCGACCCCCCGATCTCCCTCTTCGACCCCCCGATCTCCCTCTTCGACCCCCCGATCTCCCTCTTCGACCCCCCGATCTCCCTCTTCGACCCCCCGATCTCCCTCTTCGACCCCCCGATCTCCCTCTTCGACCCCCCGATCTCCCTCTTCGACCCCCCGATCTCCCTCTTCGACCCCCCGATCTCCCTCTTCGACCCCCCCGATCTCCCTCTTCGACCCCCCGATCTCCCTCTTCGACCCCCCGATCTCCCTCTTCGACCCCCCGATCTCCCTCTTCGACCCCCCGATCTCCCTCTTCGACCCCCCGATCTCCCTCTTCGACCCCCCGATCTCCCCTCTTCGACCCCCCGATCTCCCTCTTCGACCCCCCGATCTCCTCTTCGACCCCCCGATCTCCCTCTTCGACCCCCGATCTCCCTCTTCGACCCCCCGATCTCCCTCTTCGACCCCCCGATCTCCCTCTTCGACCCCCCGATCTCCCTCTTCGACCCCCCGATCTCCCTCTTCGACCCCCCGATCTCCCTCTTCGACCCCCCGATCTCCCTCTTCGACCCCCCGATCTCCCTCTTCGACCCCCCGATCTCCCTCTTCGACCCCCCGATCTCCCTCTTCGACCCCCCGATCTCCCTCTTCGACCCCCCGATCTCCCTCTTCGACCCCCCGATCTCCCTCTTCGACCCCCCGATCTCCCTCTTCGACCCCCCGATCTCCCTCTTCGACCCCCCGATCTCCCTCTTCGACCCCCCGATCTCCCTCTTCGACCCCCCGATCTCCCTCTTCGACCCCCCGATCTCCCTCTTCGACCCCCCGATCTCCCTCTTCGACCCCCCGATCTCCCTCTTCGACCCCCCGATCTCCCTCTTCGACCCCCCGATCTCCCTCTTCGACCCCCCGATCTCCCTCTTCGACCCCCCGATCTCCCTCTTCGACCCCCCGATCTCCCTCTTCGACCCCCCGATCTCCCTCTTCGACCCCCGATCTCCCTCTTCGACCCCCCGATCTCCCTCTTCGACCCCCCGATCTCCCTCTTCGACCCCCCGATCTCCCTCTTCGACCCCCCGATCTCCCTCTTCGACCCCCCGATCTCCCTCTTCGACCCCCCGATCTCCCTCTTCGACCCCCCGATCTCCCTCTTCGACCCCCCGATCTCCCTCTTCGACCCCCCGATCTCCCTCTTCGACGATCGACCCCCCGATCCCCTCTTCGACCCCCCTTTCCCTCTTACGACCCCCTCGATCTCCTCTTTCCGACCCCAGCCGATCTCCCTCTTCGACCCCCCGATCTCGCCGTCTTCGACCCCCCGATCTTCCCTCTTCGACCCCCCGATCTCCCTCTCGACCCCCCGATCTCCCTCTTCGAACCCCCCGATCTCCCTCTTCGACCCCCCGATCTCCCTCTTCGACCCCCCGATCTCCCTCTTCGACCCCCCGATCTCCCTCTTCGACCCCCCGATCTCCCTCTTCGACCCCACCGATCTCCCTCTTCGACCCCCGATCTCCCTCTTCGACCCCCCGATCTCCCTCTTCGACCCCCCGATCTCCCTCTTCGACCCCCCGATCTCCCTCTTCGACCCCCCGATCTCCCTCTTCGACCCCCCGATCTCCCTCTTCGACCCCCCGATCTCCCTCTTCGACCCCCCGATCTCCCTCTTCGACCCCCCGATCTCCCTCTTCGACCCCCCGATCTCCCTCTTCGACCCCCCGATCTCCCTCTTCGACCCCCCGATCTCCCTCTTCGACCCCCCGATCTCCCTCTTCGACCCCCCGATCTCCCTCTTCGACCCCCCGATCTCCCTCTTCGACCCCCCGATCTCCCTCTTCGACCCCCCGATCTCCCTCTTCGACCCCCCGATCTCCCTCTTCGACCCCCCGATCTCCCTCTTCGACCCCCCGATCTCCCTCTTCGACCCCCCGATCTCCCTCTTCGACCCCCCGATCTCCCTCTTCGACCCCCCCCGATCTCCCTCTTCGACCCCCCGATCTCCCTCTTCGACCCCCCGATCTCCCTCTTCGACCCCCCGATCTCCCTCTTCGACCCCCCGATCTCCCTCTTCGACCCCCCGATCTCCCTCTTCGACCCCCCGATCTCCCTCTTCGACCCCCCGATCTCCCTCTTCGACCCCCCGATCTCCCTCTTCGACCCCCCGATCTCCCTCTTCGACCCCCCGATCTCCCTCTTCCGACCCCCCGATCTCCCTCTTCGACCCCCCGATCTCCCTCTTCGACCCCCCCGATCTCCCTCTTCGACCCCCCGATCTCCCTCTTCGACCCCCCGATCTCCCTCTTCGACCCCCCGATCTCCCTCTTCGACCCCCCGATCTCCTCTCGACCCCCGATCTCCCTCTTCGACCCCCCGATCTCCCTCTTCGACCCCCGATCTCCCTCTTCGACCCCCCCCGATCTCCTCTTCGACCCCCCCCGATCTCCCTCTTCGACCCCCCCCGATCTCCCTCTTCGACCCCCCCCGATCTCCCCTCTTCGACCCCCCCCCGATCTCCCTCTTCGACCCCCCCCGATCTCCCTCTTCGACCCCCCCCGATCTCCCTCTTCGACCCCCCCCGATCTCCCTCTTCGACCCCCCCCCCGATCTCCCTCTTCGACCCCCCCCGATCTCCCTCTTCGACCCCCCCCCGATCTCCCTCTTCGACCCCCCCCGATCTCCCTCTTCGACCCCCCCCCCGATCTCCCTCTTCGCCCCCCCCCGATCTCCCTCTTCGCCCCCCCCCGATCTCCCTCTTCGCCCCCCCCCGATCTCCCTCTTCGCCCCCCCCGATCTCCCTCTTCGCCCCCCCCGATCTCCCTCTTCGCCCCCCCCCGATCTCCCTCTTCGCCCCCCCCGATCTCCCTCTTCGCCCCCCCCGATCTCCCTCTTCGCCCCCCCCCGATCTCCCTCTTCGCCCCCCCCGATCTCCCTCTTCGCCCCCCCGATCTCCCTCTTCGCCCCCCCCCGATCTCCCTCTTCGCCCCCCCCGATCTCCCTCTTCGCCCCCCCCGATCTCCCTCTTCGCCCCCCCCGATCTCCCTCTTCGCCCCCCCCGATCTCCCTCTTCGCCCCCCCCGATCTCCTCTTCGCCCCCCCGATCTCCCTCTTCGCCCCCCCCCGATCTCCCTCTTCGCCCCCCCCGATCTCCCTCTTCGCCCCCCCCGATCTCCCTCTTCGCCCCCCCCGATCTCCCTCTTCGCCCCCCCGATCTCCCTCTTCGCCCCCCCCCCGATCTCCCCTCTTCGCCCCCCCCGATCTCCCTCTTCGCCCGCCCCCCCGATCTCCCTCTCCCCACCCCCCCCACGATCTCCCTCTCTCCCCCCCCGATCTCCCTCTGCCTCCCCCGATCTCCCTCTCCCCCCATCTCCCTCTTGCCCCCCCCCGATCTCCCTCTCCACCCCACCCCGATCTCCCTCTCCCCCCCCCCCACCCCACGATCTCCCTCTCCCACCCCCCCCCCCCCCCCAACGATCTCCCTCTCCCTTCAATTCAATTCAATTCAAATCGCTTTATTGGCATGACAAGTTACATCTTATGTTGCCAAAGCATCAGAAAATATTCATGTTTGTTCACAAAAATGCAGATCTATCCATACAGTGTATAAACAGATAATATCCCTGAGTGTATAAATATATACTTTCATATAATTTATATATACTCTTTTCCTTTATTTACTGGTTGTCCCTCTGTTTATGGCAAGCTGTAACATAGTGCGCCGCGAGTGTTATGCAATTTCTCTCTTCCCCGAGTAGGTATGGGAGTTTTTGGGTCGTCATTCAAATTTCTGAATTCCGGGCATATTTTTGTGAATTTTGGGTAGAAATTCTCCCTTATGCCCTGATATTTTCTACAAGCTGTGAGGAAGTGCATCTCTGTCTCCACCACTCCCTGACTGCAGTGAGAGCATATCCTGTCCTCTCTTGGTATCCCCCCGATCTCCCTCTTTCTCCCCCCCCCCCCCCGATATCACTCTTTCCCCCCCCCGATATCACTCTTTCCCCCCCCCCGATCTCCCTCTCCCCCCCCCGATCTCCCTCTCCCCCCCCGATCTCCCTCTCCCCCCCCCGATCTCCCTCTCCCCCCCCGATCTCCCTCTCCCCCCCCGATCTCCCTCTCCCCCCCCCGATCTCCCTCTCCCCCCCCCGATCTCCCTCTCCCCCCCCGATCTCCCTCTCCCCCCCCGATCTCCCTCTCCCCCCCCCGATCTCCCTCTCCCCCCCCGATCTCCCTCTCCCCCCCCGATCTCCCTCTCCCCCCCGATCTCCCTCTCCCCCCCCGATCTCCCTCTCCCCCCCCGATCTCCCTCTCCCCCCCCCCGATCTCCCTCTCCCCCCCCCCGATCTCCCTCTCCCCCCCCCGATCTCCCTCTCCCCCCCCGATCTCCCTCTCCCCCCCCGATCTCCCTCTCCCCCCCCGATCTCCCTCTCCCCCCCCCGATCTCCCTCTCCCCCCCCCGATCCTCCCTCTCCCCCCCCGATCTCCCTCTCCCCCCCCCGATCTCCCTCTCCCCCCCCGATCTCCCTCTCCCCCCCCGATCTCCCTCTCCCCCCCCGATCTCCCTCTCCCCCCCCGATCTCCCTCTCCCCCCCCGATCTCCCTCTCCCCCCCCCGATCTCCCTCTCCCCCCCCGATCTCCCTCTCCCCCCCCCGATCTCCTCTCCCCCCCCCGATCTCCCTCTCCCCCCCCCGATCTCCCTCTCCCCCCCCGATCTCCCTCTCCCCCCCCCGATCTCCCCTCTCCCCCCCCCGATCTCCCTCTCCCCCCCCGATCTCCCTCTCACAATTCACAATTCACAATTCAAATCGCTTTATTGGCATGATAAGTTACATCTTATGTTGCCAAAGCATCAAAATACATTTATGGTTTAGCACATAAACGCAGTTCTATTCATACAGTGTATAAACAGGTATATCCCTGAGTGTATAAATATACATTCGCATTGTTTATATATATTTTTTTCTTAGTTTACTGGTTGTCCCTCTGTTCATGGCAAGCTGTAACATAGTGCGCCGCCAGTGTTATACAGCTTCTCTCCTCTCCCAGTAGGAATGGGAGTTTTTGGTTGTCATTCAGATTTCTGAAATCAGGGCATATTTGTGAGATTTTTGGTAGAAATTCTCCCTGATGCCCTGATATTTTCCACAAGCTGTGAGGAAGTGCATCTCTGTCTCCACCACTCCCTGACTGCAGTGAGAGCATATCCTGTCCTCTCTTGGCAGCCTGGTCTGCCTGTGTCTGCTTTTTCGATCGCTAGGCTATGTTCGCTAAGTCTGTACCTTGTGAAGGTTCTTCTCAGTTTGTTATCCTTTACCATGGTCAGGTAATCAGCTATGTTGTATTGTCTGTTTAGGGCCAAGTAGCAATTGAGTTTGCTTTGGGTTTTTGTTGTTTCTGCCCAATATGTCAGATATTTTTCCTTTTGCTTAGCGACGATTGTGTTGGGTCGAATTCTTTGTGTTACCCTGTCACTGTCCTGGGGCTGGTTATTGTTAGTATTGTTAGTAGTTACTTCACTGAGTCCCAGGACTAGTTGACTGAGGGTATTCTTCTTTATGGTCAGCTCTTGGCATTTCAGGGCGTCGTAGTGATAGCATTGGGGATTGCTCATTTGGAGGTGATTCCAAAATTTGGTGGCTCTTTTTTGGATAGTGATTATTAATGGATATTGGCCTAGTTCCGCCCTGCATGCATTGTTTACTGTTTTCCTTTGAGTCCGGAGGATACTTTTACAGAATTCTGCATGTAGGATCTCAATTGGGTGTTTGTCCCATTTTGCAAATTCTTGTTGAGTTAGCGGTCCCCCATACCTCACTGCCATAGAGTGCAATTGGTTCAATTACTGATTTGAAAATTTTGAGCCAAATGCTAATTGGGATTTCTATTTGGATTGATTTTTTGATGGCATAGAAAGCCTTCTTGCTTTCTCTTTCAGTTCATTCACAGCCAGTTTGAAGTTTCCCGTAGAACTGATTTTTAAGCCCAAGTATGTGTAGTTAGTGGTTTGTTCAATTTTGGTTGTTCCTACTGTGAAATTTATTTTGGGTCCCTGATGTTTGGATCTTTGCTGGAACACAAGGACTTTGGTTTTTTGGGGATTTATTGTCAGGGCCCAAGTCTGGCAGTATGACTCCAGCAGGTCCAGGTTAGGTCCAGGTTTTGCTGTAGCCCCTCTTTAGTAGGTGACAGCAGAACCAGGTCGTCTGCATAGAGGAGGAATTTAACCTTGGATTCATATAGGGTGAAGGCCGGGTGCTGTAGATTGTTCAAGTAGTTTTGCCAATCCATTTATGTAAATATTAAAGAGTGTCGGTGAGATTGGCGAGCCCTGCGTCACCCCCCGCCCCTGTGGGAAGTATTTTGTTTGTTTGTCTCCAATTTTAACTGCACATTTGTTGTTTGTATACATTGATTTAATTACATCATATGTTTTCCCTCCTACCCCACTTTCGATAAGTTTCAGGAATAAACCGTCATGCCAGATGGAGTCGAAAGCCTTCTGGAAATCTACAAAGCATGCGTAGATTTTGCTTTTGTTATGGTGAACGTGTTTGTCAATTAGGGTCTGTAGGGTGAAGATATGATCGGATGTTCTATAGTTTGGCAGGAATCCAATTTGGCTTTTACTCAAGACATTGTGCTCCTCAAGGAAGTTTATAAGTCTTTTGTTTATGATGCTACAGAATACCTTCCCCAGGTTACTGTTTACACAGATGCCTCGATAGTTGTTTGGGTCGATTTTGTCCCCACTTTTGTATATGGGCGTTATGAGTCTTTTGTTCCAGATATCAGGGAAATAACCGACACTCAGAACCAAGTTGAAGAGTTTTAGGATAGCCAGTTTCATTTTGTTGTCTGTGTGTTTAATCATCTCGTTTAGTATGCGTCTGTCCCGCAGGCTTTTCCTGGTCGCAGGTCCTTGAGTTTTTCAAGAAGTTCTTTTTCTGTTATTATGGCGTCCAGCGGGTTTTGGTTATCTTTTATGGCCATTTCTAGCTTTTCCAGTTTTTTGCATATTTGGTGTTGCTCTGGTCTTAGTGTGTTTTTCTGGTATTATTTTTCAAAGTGGTTTACCCATGTGTCCCCATTTTGAATGGCCAAATCGTCGTGTTGTTTTTTGTGTAGTGTTTTCAAGTTTTCCCAGAAACAATTGGAATCAATGGATTCCTCCATGGAGCTGAGTGTATTCTTAATATATTGCTCTTTTTTGGTTCTGAGTGTGTTTCTGTATTGTGTTAGTGTCTGACAATAAGTAAGGCGTAGTTCCTCGTTTTCTGGATGTCTGTGTTTTTGGTTTGATATTTTTCTAAGTTTTTTCCTCATGTTACGGCAATCTCGGTCAAACCATTTTTCATAGTTTTTTGTTTTGGGTTTGTTCTTGCGAGCTTTCAAGTTTGCATTTGTTGCCAAATTATCAAAAATATTGTTTAGTTTACTAACTGCCCGGTTTACGCCTTCTTTATTGTGAGTGTATATGTTATCCAGAAAGGTGTCTAAGAGAGCTTGAGTTGATGCATTGCTAATTGTTTTCTGGTATTTTTCCGTGTCGCTTTTGGCCCATCTGTACGATTTTTTGGTGTTGTACAGTTTACTGGGTTGTGTTTCTATGTTGTTTGTTTCTGTCTTTTTGAGGAACATAGTAATTTGACTGTGATCTGACAGTGTTGTTTGTGGTTTGACTGTGAATGCTCTGAAAGAGGATGGGTCTAAGTCTGTAATCATATAGTCTACTGTGCTGCAGCCAAGAGGTGAGCAATAGGTCGATCTTCCTAGGAGGTCTCCTATGAACCTACCATTGACAATGTACAGACCCAGGTTTCGACAGAGCTGTAGTAGCTGTTTTCCGTTGGTATTTGACTGCTTGTCGCAGTTATGCCTGTATGGAAGGGAAGGGATGTCAAAGTGGTTATTCCCGAAAACGTAATTGTTTCCCTGATTATTGGTGAAGTCTGGTTCTTCGCCCGTTCTTGAATTGAGGTCCCCACAGATCAACACGTTCCCCTGGGCCTGGTATTGGATAATTTCCCCCTCCATGTTGGAGAAGGTGTCCTCTTTAAAGTACGGGGAATCGATTGGAGGGATATAAAGTGCGCAAATGTAAACATCTTGGGTGTTTGAGATAATCTCCCTCTCAAGTTTGAGCCACATATGGTTTTCGCCCTTTTTTATAAATTTGATGTAATTCTTAAGTTCTGTTTTAAACCAGATCAGTATGCCTCCGGAGTCTCTGCCTTGGGTTACACTTGGTAATTTATTGGAGGGGACCACCAGCTCAGTGTACCCTTGGGGACAGCCAGTGTGTCCTTTTCCTTTATACCAAGTTTCCTGTAAAATGATAATATCTAGGTCTTTAGTTTCATCTATGAACTCTGGGGTCCTACTTTTCACTTCTCGCAGTGAAGAGCGTAGACCTTGGATATTCCAGGTCGAAATATATAAGGATTTCATGTTAAGTTTGATCTTTTACTATGATAGGTTAAAGAGTGGTACGTGTTTGTCGTGTCTAAGTGTGGAAAAAAAAGATCACATCAGTTGTCTACAAAAGTTAATACAATTTGGTTACAGTTCTTTCTATTAATTAGTCCTTGATCCATAAGGCGGAAGTAGATGCTGCTGCACATCTGCTTATTGTCTCTTAATGGATTGTTTCTGTCTGAGGTATTGCGTACGTCCTGTGCATCTCTCCCTCTGTCTGGCTGGGAGCAGTCCTATTCCCCTGTGGGACAGGAGTGGTGCAGGTCTGATATTGTTGTTTTGCATGGGGATCCTCTCTGGTCTCGGTTGGTGTGTTGGTGGTCCTTGTAGTGTTCCTGATATGTACCTCGCTGATCTCTGGTGGTCGGGGGGGGGTCCTCTTGGAGTCTGGGTATGGACCCGGTTAAAAGCGACGTCCTTCAGGGCTTTAGCAAAGATCGATATTCTTTGCCTTTGGATGTGGACGTGGTCGTAAAGACATTCCTCATCGAGGGTGGGGTGTTGGGCCAGGTGTACGTTGTGGTTTGATTCGCAGTCTCTTGCTATGCTGGCATTTATCTCATGAATTGTGTTGTTGTTGAAGTCTGTTCTCGGCAATATTGTGGAAACAGTGATTCTAGTGTTTGGAAATGTACTGCTTGCTTTCCTAATCATTGCTCTGAGCGATGTTGCTACTTCTTTCTGTTGGGTCTTTCGGTCATTTGTGCCCGTGTGTATTATTATGTGTTGGGGGGAGCCTAATCTGGCTTTGGTCAGCCATCCCATGGCTCTGTTTGTTGTTGGGCACCAGATCTTTTCTACTTTACTTCTCGGAATAGCTTTTTCTCCCATAGAAATTTCCCATTTGAGTCTATGAGTATTACGACGTCAGCCTTGTTTGCGTTTACTGTCTGGTGGCTTTCGCTTGGACTCATAGTGTGTGTGTGGCTGGGCTGGGTGTCTGGTGTGTGCGTACCTCTTGTGAGCGGCCCGCTTGTGGTTCCACGGTGGTGGGGGAAGATTGCGAATCAGTATGCTGGTCGGTCTGTGTGGCACCCCTTGTATTGTGTGTCTGTTGCTTTTGTTCCGTGTGGGAGTGCAGCCGTTCCGTCCGGCTCTGTCTTGTCTTATCTCTAGCCTCTGGTTGCTGGTCTAATGTGTTTTCTCTCCTCTATGGCTCTCTTCTTTTTCCTGCAGCTCTTTCACCTGATTCCTAAGTAGATTCACCTGGTTCTCAAGTAGCTTCAGCTCTCTCTTGTGTCTCTCCCTCTCCTGATTTTGATCGTCATTCATTTTGAGGAAGTCCTCTCTAAGTTTAACCATCTCTATCTCTAATTGATTAAATTTATCTTTTGGTTGTATCTGGCTGTGTGATCCCGGGGTATGTGTCTGGTCGGCCCTGGTAGGCTCACTCACTTCCTGGCTAGGCTGGTCGGCCCTGGAGGGCTCACTCACTTCCTGCTATGCTGCTCTTCTCTTGGTGAGCTGGGAATGGTAGGGGGACTATGTGTGGCTTCCTCCCTGGTAGTTATGCTGGGGTTTGTCAGTTGTATCGTGTGGCTGTGGTTCCCCGGGGTTAGTGTCTGGTTTGAACTGTGTGCTCGTTCCCCCCCCCCCCCCCGATCTCCCTCTCCCCCCCCGATCTCCCTCTCCCCCCCCCCGATCTCCCTCTCCCCCCCCCCCGATCTCCCTCTCCCCCCCCCCCCCCCCCGATCTCCCTCTCCCCCCCCCCCCCGATCTCCCTCTCCCCCCCCCCCGATCTCCCTCTCCCCCCCCCCCCCCCGATCTCCCTCTCCCCCCCCCCCCCGATCTCCCTCTCCCCCCCCCGATCTCCCTCTCCCCCCCCCGATCTCCCTCTCCCCCCCCGATCTCCCTCTCCCCCCCCCGATCTCCCTCTCCCCCCCCGATCTCCCTCTCCCCCCCCCCCGATCTCCCTCTCCCCCCCCCTCGATCTCCCTCTCCCCCCCCCGATCTCCCTCTCCCCCCCCCGATCTCCCTCTCCCCCCCCGATCTCCCTCTCCCCCCCCGATCTCCCTCTCCCCCCCCCGATCTCCCTCTCCCCCCCCGATCTCCCTCTCCCCCCCCGATCTCCCTCTCCCCCCCCCGATCTCCCTCTCCCCCCCCCGATCTCCCTCTCCCCCCCCCGATCTCCCTCTCCCCCCCCCCGATCTCCCTCTCCCCCCCCCCGATCTCCCTCTCCCCCCCCCGATCTCCCTCTCCCCCCCCCGATCTCCCTCTCCCCCCCCCGATCTCCCTCTCCTCCCCCCCGATCTCCCTCTCCCCCTCCCCCCCGATCTCCCTCTCCCCTCCCCCCCGATCTCCCTCTCCCCCCCCCCCCCGATCTCCTCTCCCCCCCCCCCCGATCTCCCTCTCCCCCCCCCCCCCGATCTCCCTCTCCCCCCCCCCCCGATCTCCCTCTCCCCCCCCCCGATCTCCCTCTCCCCCCCCCCCCCCCGATCTCCCTCTCCCCCCCCCCCCCCGATCTCCCTCTCCCCCCCCCCCCGATCTCCCTCTCCCCCCCCCGATCTCCCTCTCCCCCCCCCGATCTCCCTCTCCCCCCCCCGATCTCCCTCTCCCCCCCCCGATCTCCCTCTCCCCCCCCGATCTCCCTCCTCCCCCCCCCGATCTCCCTCTCCTCCCCCCCCGATCTCCCTCTCCTCCCCCCCCCGATCTCCCTCTCCTCCCCCCCCCGATCTCCCTCTCCTCCCCCCCCCGATCTCCCTCTCCTCCCCCCCCCGATCTCCCTCTCCTCCCCCCCCCCCCGATCTCCCTCTCCTCCCCCCCCCCCGATCTCCCTCTCCTCCCCCCCCCCCCCCCCCCCGATCTCCCTCTCCTCCCCCCCCCGATCTCCCTCTCCCTCTTTCCCCCCCCCCCCCCCCCCGGATCTCCCTCTCCCCCCCCGATCTCCCTCCCTCTCCCCGATCTCAAACCCCCAACCAACACCCCCGCCCCCATATTACCCATGACGTTTGGGTGGTTGATATTGGGATATTGGAGTTGGAGTTGTTGGGATTTTCCTGCTCCTAAAGATTCTGGTCTTCCCTTGCAGGTTGGTGACCACAAGTATAGTGCCCATCGCATTGTGCTGGCTGCGTCCATTCCGTACTTCCATGCCATGTTCACAAACGACATGATCGAATGCAAGCAGGCCGAGATTGTCATGCAGGGAATGGACCCGAGGTTAGAGGCGTTTGGTTTATACCCTCTCTATCTCTGTGATTTCAGGCTTTGAGCGACTCTCTTATTTAGTCCCGTTTTACCCACTGCCCTGCTTCAGTGCAGCGCTGAGTGGGTGCTGCGTTGTCGGAGGTGCCGTCCTTCGGACGAGATGTTAACCATCTGGACGCTGAGTATCCTGTGGCACTGGTTGAAAGGATTAACTTATCTATGTACGGTTTGTGGGACGTGGCTGGCACAGACTGGCTGTCACATTTCTGTACATAACCGTCACTGAACTCAGGAAAGTAATTCATTGTGTGACATGCTCTGTGTTTTTCTAGTAACTGTTGATTTCCCTACTGATTCACCCCAGTAAAGAAGAAAGAAAGACTTGCATTTCTATTGCACCTTTCACGACCACCGGACGTCCTAAAGCACTTTACAGACAATAAAGTACTTTTGGAGTGTAGTCACTGTTGTAATGTAGGAAACGCGGCAGCCAATTTCCACATAGCAAGCTTCAACAAACAGCAATGTGATGATAACCAGATAATTTGTTTGTGATATTGGTTGAGGGATAAATATTGGCGAGGACACCAGGGAGAAATCCCTTGCTCCTCAAAATAGTGCCATGGGACCTTTTACATCCACCTGAGCGAGCAGACGGGGCCTCGGTTTAACATCTCATCTGAAAGACAGCACCTCTGACAGTGCAGCACTCCCTCACTGCACTGGAGTGTCAGCCTAGATTTTTGTTCTCAAGTCTCTGGAGTGGGACTTGAACTCCACAACCTTCTGACTCAGAGGCGAGGGTGCTACCAACTGAGCTATGGCTGACACCATCAACGTTACTCGTGTCTGAGGAGAAGGGAGAGGTACAGACCCCACCACTTACAGCATCCTCGCTTATCACAGACAGGTGCCTATATCATAGGATTACACAGATTATACGGCACAGAAACAGGCCATTCGGCTCAACCAGTCCATACCGGCGTTTATACTCCACTCGAGCCTCCTCCCATCCTTCCTCATCTCAATCTGTCAGCATAACCCTCTAATCCCTTCTCCCTCATATGCTTACCTAGCCTCGACTTAAATGCATCTATACTATTTGCCTCAACTACTCCCTGTGGTAGCGAGTTCCACATTCTCACCACCCTCTGGGTAAAAAAGTTTCTTCTGAATTCCGTATTTGATTTTTTGGTGACTACCTTATATTGACAGCCTCTAGTTATGCTCTTCCCCACAAGTGGAAACTCTCTGTAACTGCTCTAGCAAAACCTTTCATAATTTTGAAGACCTCAATTAGGTCACCCCCTCAACCTTCTTCTTTCAAATGAAAAGAGATCCAGCCTGTTCATCCTTTCCTGATATGTATACCCTCGCATTTCTGGTATCATCCTTGTAAATCGTCTCTGCACCCTCTCCAGTGCCTCTATATCCTTTTTATAATATGGTGACCAGAACTGTACGCAGTACTCAGTGTGGTCTAACCAAGGTTTGATACAAGTTTAGCATAACTTCACTACTTTTCAATTCTATCCCTCTAGAAATAAACCCTAGCCTTTCTTTATGGCCTTGTTAACCTGTGTTGCTACTTTTTGTGTATTTATACCCCGAGATCCCTTTGCTTCTCTACACCACCTAGACTCGCACCCTCCAAGTGATAAGTGACCTCCCTATTCTTCCTACCAAAATGTAATACCTCACATTTATCTGTTTTGAATTTCATTTGCCAATTATACGCCCATTCTGCAAGTTTATTAATGTCCTCCTGTAAATTGTTGCAGTCCTCCTCAATATTGACTATCCCCCTCCAATTTGGTGTCATCTGCAAATTTAGAAATTGTTTCTGATTTCAAAGTCTAAATCGTTGGTGTCTCATTGACTGAAACTTCCAGAAGTCTCTATCAGCTGATATGTTTAACGTGCGATCAGGTCAATCGTTGCTACAATGTCTTGGTTCATTGAGATGGATTTACCATCTACTACTTATAGCAGGCAAATCGCATTAGCACAAACATGTCCGCTGTATGTGGTGGGGACTGTACATCACACCTGACCATTGGGCAAGTTACTGCAGGGTGATTAGCAGCTCTGGAGTCAAACCCCAGCATGATTCAGCACCTTCAGGGGAGATGGGGAATAAACCAGTGTCTGGAGGGTGAATCTGGATTAAAAGATTGTACTGTACGCAGTACAGTGCCTCGGCCATGAGGTGATGGGGCAGTGTTTAATATAAGAGCAAGCATTGACGGGTCTTTTGTTGCTGTTTTTGTGCAGTTGTATGAGAAATTTTAAAGTGATAGAGTCAGGCTTTGATAGAGAGAGTTAAAGTGAGTCTGTCTGTCTTCTCGCAGTGCCCTGGAAGCGCTCATTAACTTTGCCTATAATGGCCGTCTGGCGATAGACCAGCAGAACGTGCAGTCATTGCTGATCGGTGCCAGTTTCCTGCAGCTCCAGAATGTAAAGGATGCGTGCTGTACCTTCCTGAGAGAGAGGTGAGTGTTGGGAGTGGGAGAGAAAATCGCAATCATCACTCGAGTGTTGCTGCCAGATCCCCGGGGCTCCGTGTGTCACTGCAGTATTCACAGGCCAGGGAGGTTCCTCGTAGAGACGGACTGATCCCAGGATAAGGTGCAGTTGGGCCACTGCAATTGATCTCATAACTCCTGGTCTAGGGAGGAGAAAAAGACAAGCCAGAGTTCCGCTTCCTGATTGCTCTGTGTTGATTCCTGCTGGAATGTCCGGTGAGGGTAGGATTCGGCTTGGCTGTGATGCCCCACATACTCAAATGGTCTGCTGACGCTTGAGTAGTTGGAGGCTGGAATGTGGCTGTAGACCATTGGGCAAGTTATTGCAGGGTGGTTGGAATCTGTGGAACCGAACCCCTGCATGAGTTGGCACCTTCAGGGAAGGAAACCAGTGACTGGAGAAGGAATTTGGGGTGAAAGATTGTACCAGTTAGTCTGTAGCTTTGATTTCAAAATTCTCATCCTTGTTTTCAAATCCCTTCATGGCCTCGCCCCTCCCTGTCTCTGTAATCTCCTTCAGCCCCCCAAGATATCTGCGCTCTCTAATTCTGCCCCCTTGAGCATCCCTGATTATAATTGCTCAACCATTGGTGGCCGTGCCTTCTGTTGCCTAAGCCCTAAGCTCTGGAATTCCCTGGTTAAACCTCTCTGCCTCGCTACCTCCCTTTCCTCCTTTAAGACGTTTCTTAAAACCTACCTCTTTGACCAAGCTTTTGCTCACCTGCCCTAATTTCTTCTCATGTGGCTCACTGTCAAATTTTTTTGTCTTTTAATACTCCTGTGAAGTGTTTTACTACGTTAAAGGCGCTATATATAAATACAAGTTGTTACCTTGGGTATGAGGTGATTGTGGCAGTGTTCAATATGAGAGTGAGGAGAATCCCATGGCCCAATGGTACTGAACTGTACAGATCGGGGAGTTCCCAGGTTCGATCCCATGGTCTGCTCTGAATTAGCTGATCCCAGCTGGGTGAGCATTAGGATGCTACAGTTGATCTCCGTGCAGCTGCAGTAGGGAGACGGAAGGTGCTCCAAGGTTCCTGTTCTTGGTGGCAAGCGTGGAAGTCAGGTGCTGAAGGAATTGGGTTTGGCTGTGATACCTTAAAGGCCAGCTGACATTGTCCAGACTCCTCCACCCAGAGTATCTGCTAGAGTGCAGTTTAGGTGAACTGCTCACAGCTCCAGCCTCAATTAGTACCTTCAGACAAGGAGGGGGATCATTAAAAGGGATGGGGAAAGTCTAAGAGCAGTGGAGGACCAGAGGGATTTAGGTGTTCATGTTAACAAATCAATATAAGCTATTGAACAGGTACAAAGAGTAATCAAAAAGGCTAGTGGAATGTTAGCCTTTATCTTAAGGGGGCTGGAGTACAAAGGGGAGGAAGTTGTGCTTCAGGTGTAGAGCTTTGGTCAGGCCCCATCTGAAGTACTGCATTCAGTTTTGGGTACTGCACCTCAGGAAGGATTTATTGGCCCAGGAGTGGGTACAGCACAGATTCACCAGAATTATATCAAGTTTAAAGGGTAAGATTATGAGGACAGGTTGCATAAGCCTGGCTTGTATTCCCTTGAGTACAGCAGGCTGAGGGGTGATCTAATTGAGGTGTTTAAAATGATAAAGGAATTCGATAGGGTAGATACAGGGAAACTATTTCCTCTGCTGGGTGAAACCAGAACAAGGGGGCATAATCTTAAATTAGAGCTAGGCTATTCAAGAGGGAAATCAAGAAGCACTTTTTCAAACAATGGATAGTGGAAATTTGAGGCTCTCTTCCCCCAAAAGACTGAATATTGGTTCAATTGAAATTTGCAACACTGAGATCAATAGATTTTTGTTAGGGAGGCTATCAATGGATATGGAGCAAATGCTTTTAAATGCAGTTGAGGTACAGATCAGCCATGATCTAACTGAATGGCGGAACAGACTCAAGGAGCTGAATGACCAACTCCTGTGGCTTGCTGGCAAAGCACATTTCATCACCAACTTGGTGTATCGATTCCTGCCATTACATTCCAGCTTGTAACTCACTCCTGTATTAATGGGTAATACCAAAAAACTGTTCCCTAAAACCCTCCCAATACTGATTCTGGGGATCAATTCCCAATTTTTATAAAGTTTGCAGTAACATATGCCTTCCTCCTCCCTTCCAGGCTGCATCCTAAAAACTGCCTAGGAGTGCGTCAGTTTGCGGAGACGATGCTATGCACCGTCCTTTACGACTCTTCCAACAGTTTCATCCACCAGCACTTTGTGGAAGTGTCCATGTCTGAAGAGTTCCTCGCATTGCCCTTTGAGGAGGTGTTGGAGCTTGTTGCTCGGGATGAGCTCAATGTGAAGTCTGAAGAGCAGGTATGAATTCTGCGGCGAGTGTCTCACCTCCTGACTCCCCAAAGCCTTTCCACCATCTACAAGGCACAAGTAAGGAGTGTGATAGAATACTCTCCACTTGCCTGGATGAGTGCAGCTTCAACAACACTCAAGAAGCTCGACACCATCCAGGACAAAGCAGCCCGCTTGATTGGCACCCCATCCACCACCTTAAACATTCACTCCCTCCACCACTGGCGTACCGTGGCTGCAGCGTGTACCATCTACAAGATGCACTGCAGCAACTCGCCAAAGCTTCTTCGGCAGCATCTCCCAAACCCGCGACCTCTTCCACCTAGAAGGACAAGGGCAGCAGGCGCGTGGGAAC